>NC_061513.1:133222461-133391169 GCF_022539505.1 Lolium rigidum
TAATTTCCTTCCACAGTTGATCTTCCGAAATATTGCGTTCTGACGGTGCTTTTTCCAGCAGAATCCTGGTTCCGGTGCTTGATCCTCCAATAATGATGAAATATGCAAAATAGATGAAGTAACATAAGTATTGTGTCCAAATATGAAATATATCAATGAATAACAGCAAATTATGATATAAAATAGTGATGCAAATTGGACGTATCACTCCCTTACTCATATTCGAGCAATAACCATCAGGGAACATCATGACGTATTTGAGCCACCTGAATGCCTCCTTCTTTTGGATGGAATCAAGGCAGAAGTTGGCATGCGGCTTGAACCAATTCTTTTGACGGCCAATAGGACGCTTCATGTGTAATTTTTCCCTATCACGAGAGGATCTCAACATCGACTCTAGCCTTGACATTATCCTTTGACTTCCCGGGAATGTTCGGGCATGTGTGAAAGACGGACTCCGCGACATTCTTTACGAGTGTGCATCACATCGATGTTATGGGGAAGTTCGAGGTCCTTGTAATACTCGAGCTTCGTTAAGGCCGCCTCGTGAGTCCAGTTGTGCGTTACACCATATCCCTCAAATTGATGGCCAGTTGGCGTCGCTGCCGGCACGAGAGCACGTAGCTCGGCTTCAACAAGTGTACCATCAAACTTCGACACATCTTTTTTTCATGCAAAACTTTGCCCTTCTTGAAGTTCTTTTTCTCTTCTCTAAACGGATGCCTCCTTTTGAGGAACTGTCGATTCGTGTCAAACGCAACATACTTGCGACCCTTCTGTAGCCAAAGGAACTCAAGCCGATGCCTGCACACTGGGCATGGCCACTTACCAGCTGTACACCATCCGCATGTTAGGGTGTACCCGGGCATGTCATGCATGGTATACTACAACCAAACTCTCATGTAGAAGTTTGTCTTCGATGCTCGGTCGTACGTCAATGTCCCGTGGTGCCAAGAGTGGTTCAAATTTTCCACAATCGGCTGCATGTAGACACTGAAATTCTTCCCCGAGTAATGAGGGCCTGGAATGATCAGCGACAGAAACATGGTCTTCCTCGTCATTAGGACTCCGGGAGGGAGATTGAGCGGAATAACAAACACGGGCCAGCAACTGTAATTGGCATTGGACATACCATATGGATTGAAGCCATCTGTTGCTATCGCAATTCTGACATTCCGAGCCTTGGCTGCCTTAAGGCGGTGTTTTGTATCGAAGTTCTTCCATGCCGTACCATCGGATGGATGTCCCATCTTCAACTTCTTGTTTTCGTCCACGAATCTCTTCCCATACTTGTGCCACGTCATCTGTTTGGATGTCTCCTCGTGCATGTAAAGCCGCTGGATTCTTTTTATGAATGGGAGATATCGAAAAATCGACTTTGCGGTGCTTGACTGCCTCACCTGACCATCCTTTCCCGTTACCTCTTCATACTTAGACTGCTTACAGATGGGACAGTACTTGTCCTCCGCATACTGTCTCCAAAATAGAACGCAGCCTTTCAGACAACAGTCTATCTTTTGATAATCCATGTTGAGGTCCTTCATCATTCTCCTCGTCGCGTGCAGGCTTTGAGGCAGACAATGATCTTTGGGCAACATGTTACCAGTTGTTTTCAGACTTGCTTCAAAGCCCTCACGGGTGGTGTTGTACTGAGAAATCGCGGCGCCCTCGTACAGAGGCTTCTTAGCCGCGGCAATCATACCATAGAAGGCCTTCGCGGTTGACTCTGGTTCCTCCGGTTCTGGCGGCGCCTCCGGTTCTGGAGGTGGCGAATCCGGGACATCGGCATGGACGAGATCATCTAGAAAGTCTCTAATTCCATCGTACTCATTGCCATTGAGCCGCTGCCGCATCACCTCACCTCTGTCACGTTCGCGCTCATCAAAGTCGACTTCCGGGACGTACCCATGCATATACCCATATTGCAGAAGGTGTTTATACATTTCATCCTTTCCACGACAGAGACGCTTCACGCAGCGAACACAAGGGCAAAGTGGCCGAACCAGCCCCTTTATACCACGCGCTAACTCATTCACTAGAAAATGGGTCTTCCTTGTCCACTCAACTGTTTTCTCTGTCGCACTAACACGCTCATTGTACATCCATCCATTATCAGCCATCCTCTGCTTTATTGGGAGCCAAACCACATACATAGCATTTATATCAAATAGGAAATTAAATGCATCATATTTTTATTTATTTTACCGGGCGAAACGCATGCATCAACCTACATCTCTACTAGGTGGGCTCCTAGCAGCCGCCGGATCCGTAGTTGGCTACGTTCTCCATGCTCTACCCCGGTCCAAGTCAGAATTTCGGCAGCACCTCCCCGCTGCTCTCCCGATACACGTCTCGGCAAAAAGCCGAGAGGATGTGCATCCGGAGAACAACGGGGAGGCGCCGCCGAAATCCTGACTCAAACCGGAGTAGAACATGGAAAACGTAGACAACTACGCATCCGCCGACTGTCCCGTAAATGCCGCAAGCGTTACGGTTCAAAATATGCGGACCACTAATGCATATTTATCCGCGTAACGCTCGCGGACGGGAAGTGACACCTAGGTTACGCAACTGGACTTGGAAAATGAATCTAGTGACATAAGAAAATGCGGAGATGAAGTTGGAAATTTAGCTCACCCTCGGCTGAAGAGGAAGTAGTCCAACAACCGAGTGTCTATGTCGGCGAACGTCGAGAAGCGCGTCAAAGATCCGGGATCGTCACGCCGGGGTGCTCATGACGAGGCGGTCACGACATGGCCTATTACAAATTCACATTATTAGAAAAAATTCAAATTATTTGAACAAATTCACATTGGCATTTCTATTTCCATTATTAAACAAATTTCTATTTCTATTTCTATATGCAATTTCTATTTGGTTTTGCAATTTCTATTTCAATTTCATTTCTATTTCACATTTTCAATTTCCATTTCTATTTCTATTTCTATTTCTATTTAAATTACTATTTCTTTCTTTCCATTACATAGCAATTACACAATTAAATTTCTATTTACATTACAACAACTAAAACTAATGCAAAAAATAAAATGGCTACCTTGTGCTGCGGGGCAGGGCAGGGCGACGGCGGCGCGGTGTGCTGCGGGGGAGAGGGCGGGGCGGGCAGGGGCAGGGCGACGGCGGCGCGGTGTGCTGCGGGGGAGAGGGCGGGGCGGCGCGGTGTGCTGCGGACTGGGAAGAGGGCGAGGCGGGGCGGCGCCGGTGTGGAGGAGGGGCGGCAGCGGTGGTGCGGGGCTAGGGGAGGAGGGCGCGTGGAGGCGGAGGAGGGCGACGCGAGCAGGCCGGGCCGGGGAGGAGGGCGACAAGGGGAGATGGCGACGGGGAAGGAGGACGGCGGAGGAGGGCGGCGAGGGCAGGAGGGCGGAGGAGGGCGGCGTGAGCGGGCGCGTGGAGGCGGGGGAGCAACTGGCGGCGGGCAGCTGGGGAGGAGGCGGCGGGCTTGGGAGGAGCAGAGAGAGCGGGGACTTGGGAGATTTGGGGAGGAGGCGGCGTGCTGGGGACTTGGGCGATTTGGGCGGGCGCGGTCCGGCTCGACCGTGTCCGACCCCAAACCCTAACCCTTTGCTATGCCGAGGGCCAGGCTATACGCCGACGGCAGCCCTCGGCATAGCCCCCCATTTTTTTTCTTTTTCAATTTATGTTCTATTTAAATTTTCTTAATGTAAATTATATTATAAAATATATTAATATAGTTCCATATAAATTTGTTTTAATCTTCTACATTCCCAAGCTATGCGCATAAAAAAATACCATCTTAACTTAATATTTTCTCCCGTAGACGAAACCCTAATCCGGTAGCCCCGCAGATCTACCCCTTTGACCGACCTCCGGATACAACTGACCCATGGACTTTTATCTTCCTTTGTGTTCTGTTAGGTCATCGGAACATGTAGTATCAATAGTTACCCTATCTTACATCAATATTCCCTCCGGTAGACGAAACCCTAATCTGGGAGCCCCGCAGATCTACCCCTTTGACCGGACTCTGATAACAGTTGACCCATGGAGTTTTCTCTTCCTTTGTGTTGTGTTAGGTCATCGGAACATTTAGTATCATCCCATATGATCTCAAGTTTCTCTCCGGTTCAACTCCGAGGGAGTTCCCCCCTATACATGCAGAATATGCCTAAGTGTAGGAACCCCCGTCCGAGAAGACGGACACACACTGGGGGTAGCCTTGGATATAAAACCATCTCAAATCACTTTTGTGCATTCCATGTGGACACACACAAGTTTTGGGGCCATTCCCTAGATCCGATGCTCGATTTCCGATGAAACCCTAGTTCTGTTGACCGCGCGGTCTACCCCTGTGACTGCATCCCATCGGGGGTCCCTGGTGGGCATATGCCTCCATTTGAGCTTGTTTAGGTCATAGGTACATGTGGAAACAAGGATCATCCCATATGATCTCAAGTTTCTCTCCGGTTCAACTCCGAGGAGTTCCCCCTATACATGCGGAATCCGCCTAAGTGTAGGAACCCCCTGTCCGAGAAGCCGGACACACACGGGGGTATCCTAGGATATAAAACCATCTCAAATCACTTTTGTGCATACCATGTGGACACACACAAGTTTTGGGGCCATTCCCTAGATTCGATGCTCGATTTCTGATGAAACCCTAGTTCTGTTGACCGCGCGGTCTACCCCTTTGACTGCATCCCATCGGGGGTCCCCCGGTGGGCATATGCCTCCATTTGAGATTGGTTAGGTCATAGGTACATGTGGAAACAAGGATCATCCCATATGATCCCAAGATTCTCTCCGGTTCACCTCCGAGGGAGTTCCCCCCTATACATGCAGAATCTACGTGTAGGAACCCCCTGTCCGAGAAGCCGGACACACACGGGGGTAGCCTAGGATATAAAACCATCTCAAATCACTTTTGTGCATTCCATGTGGACACACACAAGTTTTGGGGCCATTCCCTACATCCGATGCTCGATTTACGACGAAACCCTAGTTCCGTTGACCGCGCGGTCTACCCCTTTGATCGCATCCCATCGGGGGTCCCCGGTGGGCATATGCCTCCATTTGAGCTTGGTTAGGTCATAGGTACATGTGGAAACAAGGATCATCCCATATGATCTCAAGTTTCTCTCCGGTTCACCTCCGAGGGAGTTCCCCCTATACATGCGGAATCGCACTAAGTGTAGGAACCCCCTGTCCGAGAAGCCGGACACACCTGGGGGTAGCCTTGGATATAAAACCATCTCAAATCACTTTTGTGCATTCCATGTGGACACACACAAGTTTTGGGGCCATTCCCTACATCCGATGCTCGATTTCCGATGAAACCCTAGTTCTGTTGACCGCGCGGTCTACCCCTTTGATCGCATCCCATCGGGGGTCCCCGGTGGGCATATGCCTCCATTTGAGCTTGGTTAGGTCATAGGTACATGTGGAAACAAGGATCATCCCATATGATCTCAAGTTTCTCTCCGGTTCAACTCCGAGGAGTTCCCCTATACATGCAGAATCTGCCTAAGTGTAGGAATCCCGCCCTTTTTTCCCACCCACCCTTTCCCGCTGCTTCTCTCCCGCCCTTTTTACCCGCCATGATTTCCCGCCAAGTTTTCCCGCCCACCCTTTCCCGCTCATTCTCTCCCACCAAGTTTTCCCGCCCACCCTTTCTCGCCCATTTTCTCCCGCCAAGTGTTCCCGCCGTTTCAGCCCCTCGTCGGCCTATATATAGCCATGTCTTCTCCACTAACAGCACCAGCAACATTTCTCCCCTCATCACTTCTCTCATCCAACAGCACCACAAAATCCTCTGAGCTGAGCTGCCGCTGAGATGGCTCCTCGTCACCGTAGCAACACGGGCTTCATCGGCGTTCGCCTGCGGCCTGCGGGGCATTTCGCGGCTAAAATCGCCGCCGGTGGAACGCGTGTGTGGCTCGGCACCTTCTACACGAAGGAGGCTGCTGCCCGCGCATACGACGTTGCGGCTTGGAGGTTTGGCCGGCCGCGCCACGAAATGAACTTCCCGGAGGTCAGGTCTCTGACGGAAGCTCATAGTCTCTCTACTGAGCCGCTACTTCGCTCACAAGGTGAAGCGCGACGGTACAGGGCTGGCCAGCGGCGGATTGATACCACCGAGGCGGACGAGCAGTTCATGGCACAGTGGCGCAGAGACCATCCCGGAGACGTCGAGGCAATGCGCGCATTCTGGAAGGACAAGCGAGCGTACGGGAGAGAGAGGAGGGCGGGAAAGCGGCGAAGGAAGGCCGAGGTTGAAGCGAGTACGCCAAAGGAGAGGCGTCGACATGGGGGGAGAATGATGAACGGTGGTCGTGGAACCTCACAACCACCGCTTCAGAGGACACCCCCAGCGAGGATGAAGATTTCGACTTCTCTGATTAATATGTGTATGTGTCGAGTCCGTGTGTCTAGCGGGTCATGCGTCGACCCAGTGTTAAGTGCTTTGTTCGTGTGTGGGTGTAGTTTCTTTAAATGTTTTGGTTTGTGTGTGGGTCTAGTTCTTTAAGTGTTTTGGTTCATGTGTGGGTGTGGTTTCTTTAAGTGTTTTGGTTCCTGTGTGTGGGTGTAGTTCTTTAAGTGTTTTGGTTCGTGTGTGGGTCTAGTACTTTAAGCGCTTTGGTATGTGTGTGGGTCTAGTTATTTAAGTGTTTTGTATCGTGTGTGGGTCTTAAGTTCTTAAATGTATCACTTTTCTCTCCAGTTCACCTCCGAGGGAGTTCTCCCTATACATCCAGAATCTGCCTAAGTGTAGGAACCCCCTGTCCGAGAAGACGGACACACCTTGGGGGTATCCTTGGATATAAAACCATCTCAAATCACTTTTGTGCATGCCATGTGGGCACACACAAGTTTTCCAGCGATTCCGACGCTCCGGTGGTATGTAACTTGGAAAACCCTAGGGCGGGGACCCCACAGATCTACCCCTATAGCTTTCTCCGTGCGAGGGTTTACCAGTGGACTTTTTTATTTATTTTGCTTTGTTTAGGACATATGTACATGGAAACCATAGGTTGGGCATACTTTACCATAAAATAGGCTCCGTTTGAGCCATGGCGGGGGTTTCCACATACAGATCCTGGATTTTACCAAGTGGTAGCCCATTATGCGGAAATCGTCAGCGCCGGGTACATCCAAGGTTAGCCAAACCTTACATCACACTTGTACATATATGTTAGGGGCAGAAGCAAGTTTTTCAACAATTCTGACGCTCCGGTGATCTGTTTCTTGGGAAACCCTAGGGCGGGACCCCGCAGATTTACCCCTAGGGTTAGGGTTAGGGTTATAGTTAGGGTTAGCAATGTATGTGGAAACCCTAGGGTTAGGGTTAGAGTTAGGGTTAGGGTTAGAGTTAGCAATGTATGTGGAAACCCTAGGGTTAGGGTTAGGGCTAGAGTTAGGGTTAGGGTTAGGGTTAGAGTTAGGGTTAGAGTTAGGATTAGAGTTAGGGTTAGAGTTAGGGTTAGGGTTAGGGTTAGAGTTAGGGTTAGGGAAACCGTAGGGCGGGGACCCCGCGGATCTACCCATATGTACATCGATAGCAAATGTTGGGCCTAGTGGCTCCGGTTGACCCGTCTACGAAGAGCGTCACCCGTGGGACCTACATATGCTATCTACGAATTCTTAAAAAATAGAACCATTTTTTACATAATTCATACTAGTAAATAAATAATAGAAACATATTATAAAGTAATATGAGAGAGAAAAAAAAATTAAAAAAAAAACCTATATGCCGAGGGTGGCCGTCGGCATAGGGTGGCCATGCCCTATGCCGAGGGTGGCCCTCGGCGTCTGGCTGACGCCGTGAGCGGGCGGTGACGGCGCGGACTGGGGCAGGGGCGATGCCGGTGCTACGCCGAGGGCCAAGTTGACGCCGACGGCTGCCCTCGGCGTGGCCTCCTCTACGCCGACGGTATGTGTACGCCGACGGTCGTGTTCCGGCGGTGCCCTGGCGAGGAGGTACGCCGACGGCCCCGATAAAAAGCCCTCGGCGTAGAGCTTGGCCGTCGGCGTCTGGCTCCATTCCTGTAGTGAAAGGTCAAAGAATATACTATATATTTTAACAACTACACACTAGAGCCGTGCACTCTTTAAAAAAAGAACATATGAGCTTAATAACCTCCTAATTTTGCATCAAAGAGATTCACAAATTCTTTTTTTACAATTAATGCAACACAACCAACGCCCAAAGTCATCAACAACTAGAGTACATACTTTCTCCGTTCTATAGTTGTCACAGGCAGGTTTGAATCTATCTATATACAAAATGCGTCTAAATACATTCAAGTTAGCGCGAACAAATATAGAACAGAAGGGGGCAACATACATATATAACCTTGAAAGAAGCGTTACAAGAAAATAGCCTAAGTCGCCTGCCTCAATGTGTGCTGGATTGGCGTGACCGGCTGCACAACTCCTAGTCACAAAGCCATTGCCACACTAACCTTGCTCACAACATGGGAGTTATGGAACGCTCTCGTCTTCCACAACAAGCAAACATCGTCTTCGGTCATCTTCGAGAAAATAAAGAATCGAACCTTTGGGTGACCTCATGCACCAAACCTTTGAGCGAAATTATGCCAAGAGAGTAACCAAATGTAATTTATTTTATTTATTGGTACCTTGTCAAACTCTTTCTTAACTAACAGAATGAGGCAAAGCTTTTGCCTTAGTTTGAAAAAGAAGTCTCCTTATGCCTTTAAGAATGACAAATTTTCATCTTGTCGCCGTCGCCACGTCCGGCTAAAATAGACAGGACATTGTCATCAGGTGGAAACCTGGTATAGAAGAATAAGTAGAAACCTAAGAATTTGAATTCAGGTGTTAAGCTGGTACATCCATTTCCCCAGACAATTGAGCTAGGCACACTTTCCTAAATATCTCGAGCTGTTGAAATAGCTAGTTACTTTCCAAACACGAAAGCAATAATGCATTCCGCAGTAAAAAGAAAATTATCTTTTATATTTGGCGCCTATTCTAACCATTGAGGAGAGAGGGAAACTGGGAGGCGCTGAGGTGTAGAGCAATTGCATGATTTGGACGGAACTGGACTCTAGAATAGGGATCATTAGCCGGAGACCGAGAGCCTCGGTTTTCTCTCCCTGCTGACGTATTGTTTTCTGGCCGGAAGCGCCGACGAGCAAGGGAGCAACCGACAACAACATCAGGTGCTTAGCTGACTTCTGTTTGCAAGGGTAAATATCGTCATTTTATGCCTGTCCACGTTTTCGGGACAAAACATTAGCGATCGTTTCAATCGTGCTAGCTTGCAGAAATGGAGTCGATGCTTATAATAGTAAAAAGATACATCTGTGTTGGACCAGAGGTCGCTCGGTCCTAGGACGATGAGCTTAGCGTAAGTTTTTCAGTACGTATTACGGACTTACCGTACTGCAATTTCAGTAGGGGCTTTGTAGTGTTACCGGTATATTTGTAAATACTGAGTTCCTGGCCTCAACTGCCGAATCTATATCTCCTTCCATGATCGCAAAGGACTGATGTTAGCCAAACAGCTCAACATGCATGCAAAATGGCCACTCGATCGATGGATACAACGTTGCAATTGGTCCCTATTATATGCCCATCACACGTAGATGCGCAGGTGGATAGATGAGGCTTTGAGGCATCCAGGTAGCTGGATAAAGGGTACTATTGATTATGGTTATAGCTACGCACTCATCTGCAGCACCGCACGCCCATGTGCTCCATATATCTCCAAAAAGCACACGATATCTCCTAAAACAAAGGGCACATTTTTAATGCTCTTGGATCAGTTAAGTAATCTAGCTCTGTGGCTAGCTTTGCTCATACGTCAGTTAATTTGGGCTTGGCATCACATGCACGCGATCAAACCGACGGATCAGCTGAGCTGAGATTCTGCTGGGTAACAAATCTGTTAATTTCTGCAGGGCGGGTGAACTTATCCGGCCGATCGATCTGGCCGAAGTTGGCGTAACATAAGCTATATTGTTCCGGCGATCGACGCATGTGAAGAAGATCGATGATGAAAAGCGTGGGGCTCCCTCCGCTTGTCTTTCCGTCATCTTTTCTTTGGTAGACGAGTCACCTCATCACTAGGCGCATAATAGTTAGCCTGACATGCACAATCGACCTGGTTTGTTTAGGGAAGCCTTTTGACCAGCTTGGGGGTGGTTGGAGCCTTGGAGGTACCCTCGGACGCCATTGTTTTGTTTTATCATCCATCTCCTGCATGTGAAGATTGTTTTCCACAGGTGTGAAATGTATGCGGCCAAACTAACTAAAGGAGTCCTATAAATCTGCACCCGGCCCTGGCAATGTCATCATCAGCCACTAGTTTTTTTACAATCAATACCACATATATTCATAATAATAAATAGTACATGGTAGAGATACACGAGCAGTCTCCAGCGATTACAAAATAAAGTCTAAAAGATACTAGCAAATCTTCGAGGTCTTCAAACTCTTTCTTCTTCCAAGACATAATCTTGTACTTTCCTGAAGGTAACCAAAGATAGATAACAAACCATAGACCTGTAAATACCAACGAAGGTTCTCCCATAATTTTTATTTGAGCCGCAATGCCAAGGCTGCGTGCACGCGCACAACCATTAAAGTAGTCAATCAACATCGGCAAGAGTACCAACACCAGTATGTCAGGGAATAAAAACCGATCTGCTTTGTCGACGTTGATGGAGAACCGAGAGTACGAATCACCATTGTCGAGGATGTAGCAACCGGGATAAAAACTGCGAGGATAATCCTCCTCGCGGCAACCATGAGAAAAGATCCAAGATCGATCTGGCGAAGTAAGATCTGAACACCCATACCTACATAATTGTAATCTTTCAACACCACCATTGACGTCGGGAAGGAGATCTCGGCGTCGAACGAAAGGCCGAAGATCACTTATTGCAGATGATGCCATCTTCATTGCGGGGAAGCCAACAAGAAAACGGCGACCAAACCCCTAACATAGACTACTGAAAAGACTACTTTTATTAAAAACTCCACACATAGATCGCGTTCCCCACTCCTCCTGATGCCGGCGAAACCGGCCGGAAGAGGGGGAACCGATCTATGGAGAAGGCTGAAATGGAAGCGGCTAGGACTTTTTCTCCGGAGGCGGCGGCTGAGATCTGGAGCGGTTCTGTCTATCATCAGCCACTAGTTAGTTAACGGGAAACTAGGCGCTTTTCTCTCTTCTGCTTTGTGCGTGGATCGGTTCGCGAATCACTTGTTATTATAATACCTCGTAAACGAATTGCATTGTCCGTACGCATGCATATGCACCGCGGTTTCTCTGTTTTTTCGAGCGGAGTTTCTGACCGGATCTAGCGAGGGTTGCCTGCAGTTTCTTCTCTGTCAAAGTCGTCTTAATTGTGCGTCTGCTGCAGCTTACGACTTGGACCTCGACTCTAACATTGGTATAATCTCTCTACTCTGGGCAATGCGATTGAAAGAGACTTCGAAGATCGTAGCTTACCCTGACGGATTCAGTTCAAGTCACCGAAAGCACCATGCATACAGTGTCTGTACTAGCGCTACATCAGCAGCGATGTTTTAGTCGCTCCAACAGGCAAACACTGGAGCGGCGACCGATTATAGCATAGCAAAAACGTACGTACCCGCGAGAAACAGCGTAACGTACGTGACAACCTTAATAATCTCAGGTACGGGTGCTGCCCGTGATCCATAGTTGAATGATTGGAACGTATCAGAGCATTCTCCAAGCAAACTACCTCATGTTTATCTCGTGAAGGAGTTAAAGGCCAGCAGTCGTAGTAAATAAATTAGCTAAAGGTACTGCCATAGTGCCATCGCTGTTTGTACGCCTCTTGTGTTTCTGGTGCCTACCCCGTGCCCGTGCTTCTGATCACAGTGCAACGAGGGACTAGCTATACAGTGTCTGAAACTCTGAATGGATGCTGCTCCCGGCTTTGCCGTTCCTATACCATGGTCTAGCTCTTTTAGCTAATTTTGTGGGGATCATTTTATCAATTAACAACACCTTTTGTGGGCAAGCCATGCTTTGTCTAATATAAGAACTCACTCGGTCCGAAATAACTATCTAATCAAAGTTGAGCAAGTTATTTTAGGATGGAGGGAGTAGAAAATTTTGATTAACATCTAAAAAGGTCCTCATGAACTGGAAAAACTATTACGATTAAGTGAGCAAATTGGCTCATTTCCAAGAATGGAAGGGGGATGGGATAAAATTTTAGTCCCATTTTGTTAATTTAGAGAGTTAGAGCATCTCCAGTCGCGTCCCCCAAAGCGTCCCCCAAAGAGATTTGGGGGACGCCGGCCAAAAAAACGTTCCAGTCGCGTGCCCCAAAGGCCGCTTCGGTCCGGACGTGCTCCAAATGTTGTCCGGCGTCCCTAGCCCATCCCCTGTGTATAGAGTCTCTACCGGGGACGCCGGACACGACTTTTACACTTACTTTTTGTTTGGAGGTCGCGTTTGGGGGACGTGGCTAGAAAAGGGACCTTCTCCAAACGAAAATTTTGTCCGGACATCCCCCAAACGACTAATCCGGCGCTTTGCCCGGACATCGTTTGGGGGACGCGACTGGAGATGCTCTTAGGCCATCTCCAATGGAGGCTCCATTTCAGACACAAAAAGTGTCCAATTTGGTCCGTTTAGCACGTGGACACAAACGAATCGTTGTCCGTTTAGGGTGGTTCCCGCTCCCAGTGGTGATCCCAATACAAAAAGGTGTGTTCAGAAATTTTGAAAAAAATTCTGGCATGTAGCAAAAGATGTACACACTAAGACCATGCAAATTTACCGCGCAAAGATAATTATATTTATGTGTAGCAAAAATAAATAAAAAATCACACAAGTATAGAATAAATTTGGTGGGCCATGGGACACATGGCCAAGGCCACACTCTCGGTAATGTCCTGCATGCATATTCTGCAGCTAGCTAGATTATTGGCGGTTTTTGGTCGCGTAATTCAGGTGGTAGAGCTAGTTTAGCGTAATCTGTTTTTTGATAAAAGGAAATATTAATATGGTGAATATACTAATTTCACTCAGTGTTAGCACCAACAAGATATTTAAAGATGTCGCAGATGCACACATGCAAGAAAGAAATATTCCTGTCGCGGTGTTGAACCACTCACAATAGTACCACTCTAAGCACCACCGAAGATAACATCAAACGAGATTCTCCAAAAGCAATGCCTCCAAGAAGAAAAACAATGCACAAGCACATCCAATCAAAAATCTTACTCCCTCCGTTCCTTTCTATAGTGCCTATAGATTTTTGGCATTTGTTTCACAATATAAGGCTATAGTTTGACTTTTTTTCAATTACCCCCTCCACCGGTCAACTCCCATACGACATGCATGAAAAAAAATCCATACAAAATAGGAAATAAATAATTGAGATTCCTAATGCATGGCCCCAAGGATTACTTAGATTTAGGAAGCAATGTTTTTCTTTCCATAATTAAACCTGGCTGCACATATATGGAGAGTCAACCAGATAGATTTGTGGGATTTGTTACGGTAAGTTAGGAAGTTATCGATTTCCCTAATTTTAGTCTGATCTCAAATCGTTCAGCCAGGGGATCTTGTGTAAAATATACTCTTGCGCTAATTTCCGTGCCAGAAATTAATAGGCACTATAGAAAGGAACGGAGGGAGTAGTTATTAACCATGGAGAAAGTACGAATTTTTAAAACAATATCTTCAGCAAGGTCATTATCAAGTACAACCAATGAAATCTAGACCTTGGGATATCACCCTAGAAACCGCGGCTCTAAACTCGAGGAGCACCCTCAAGAATGAAATCCACATGTGCTGCCTGATACGTCCAAAACGTATCTACTTTTCCGAACACTTTTGCTATTGTTTTGCCTCTAATTTATGTATTTTGGATGCAACTAACACGGACTAACGCTGTTTTCAGCAGAACTGTTCTGGTGTCTCGTTTTTGTGCAGAAATCCAACTTTCGGGAAAATCCTCGGAATTTATGCGAAAGATCCTATTTTTCCAGAAGACTCACGGAGCCAGAAGGGCAAGCCGGTGGAGGCCCGAGGGCCCCACACCATAGGGCGGCGCGGCCCGGGAGGGGCGCGCGGCCCTAGCGTGTGGCCCCCTCGGCTGGCCTCCGACGCCCTCCTCTGGACTACTTAAGGGGTTCGATCTAAAAATCGCGACCAAGAAGTCGAAGTCGCCAGAAACCCTCCAGTACGCCGCCACATCGCGAAACTCCGTCTCGGGGGCCAGAAGTCTCTGTTCTGGCACTCCGCCGGGATGGGGAATTGGAGGAGATCATCGCCATCATCACCACCGACGCCTCTCCATCGACCAGCAATGTTTCCCCCATCCATGTGTGAGTAATTCCCCCGCTGTAGGCCGAAGGGGATGGTAGGGATTGGATGAGATTGGTCATGTAATAGCATAAGATTGTTAGGGCATAGTGCCTAGTGTCCAGTAATTGGTACTTTGATGATATTGTTGCAACTTGTTATGCTTAATGCTTGTCACTAGGGCCCGAGTGCCATGATCTCAGATCTGAACATGTTATTGTTTCATCATGATATTCATTGTTTTATGATCTTACTCGCAAGTTGTATACACATGTCGCTGTCCGGAACCAATGGCCCCGAAGTGACAGAAATCGGGACAACCGGAGGGGATGGTAGTGATGTGAGGATCACATGTGTTCACGGAGTGTTAATGCTTTGCTCCGGTACTCTATTAAAAGGAGTACCTTAATATCCGATAGATTCCCTTGAGGCCGGCTGCCACCGAGTCTGGTAGGACAAAAGATGTTGTGCAAGTTTCTCATTGCGAGCACGTACGACTATATATGGAACACATGCCTATTGATTGCTTTGTACTTGGACACCGTTTTATTATTATCCGCAAATGCCCTGCTATGATTGTTACATGAGTTTCTCTCATCCATGCAACGCCCGTTATCCGATCCCCGTGCCTACGGTATTTTAATCCTGCTTGTTTACTATAATCACTACTGCTTGTCTCGTGTTACTCTGCTGTTGTTATTTCACTACTGCTACTTGCTATAAAGCTGTTACTACTTGATAAACTCTTGCGAGCAAGTCTGTTTCCAGTGCGGCTGAATTGACAACTCCACTTGTTAAGGCTTTCAAGTATTCTTTGTCTCCCCTTGTGTCGAATCAATAAATTGGGTTTTACTACCCTCGAAGACTCGCTGCGATCCCCTATACTTGTGGGTTATCAAGACTCGTTTTACGGCGCCGTTGCTGGGGAGCATAGCTTTATTTGGAAGTTCACTTGGATTGATATTGTTCGCTGCAAATTCTCCATCATGGGTAAACCTCGCGATTCTAAAGTCGCCATATTACCATCCACTACAAGAAAAGGTACAACTACGAGTACCTCTGCTACTCTTGATTCACCATCCGTGATAAGTCAACTTGTTTCACCGCCGCAAGCTTCACTTGCTTGGTACTTCACTGAATCTGAAAACTCTCATAATATTGATAATGTTTCTGCTGTGCTTGATGATAGTGGTTCATTGGGATCCTTTCTAGATGCTACAATTGCTAGGTCTAGACAAATTGAAAATACTGAAACTCCTAATGCTTGCTACACTGTTAATTCACCCGAACTTGATTATTCTAGTGATGATCCTGATGAGGATTATGTGGAGCTTAATGATGATTTTATTAATAGATGCAATGCTACTGCTGATGCAAGAAAAATTAAAAAGTTTCTCACACAATATACTGTTAGGCATAAGCTATCTCCTGATCCTAAATTTGCCACATCTCCTATATGCATTAAAGATAAAGATTATGATTTTTCTCTTGATCTATCTCATATAGCTATTGTAGAGAAAACACCCTTTTGTGGTACTGAAAAAGAAAGTGATGTAGAACACATGAATGAACTCTCTTCTATGAGTAGCTTGTTTTCTGATGATGTTAGGATGCGTACTTATTTTGTTGCTAAATTTTTTCCTTTCTCATTAAAGGATGATGCTAAAACTTGGTATAATAATTTGCCTCCTGGTTCTATTAAAAGTCCAGGTGATTTGCTTGATGTTTTCTTTCGGAAATACTTTCCTGCTAGTGCTCAACATGCTGCTTTACAGAAAATTTATAGCTTTGACCAGGAAGATGGAGAGAAATTGCTCGAAGCATGGGCAAGATTTTGCTCTCTTATCAGGGCTCGACCTAGACATGAATTGGAAAAGCATGATTTACTTGATATATTCTATAGTGGACTAACCGTTGAGTCTAGGGCATATTTCGATAGTTGTGCTGGTTGTGTTTTCAGGAAAAGAACTCCAGACGAAGCTGAAGAATTATTGGCTAAAATAGGCCGGAATCATGATGATTGGACTACACCTGAACCAACTCCAACGCCAATATTGAAGAAGAGGGATTTAATTAAATTGAATGATGAAGATATGAGGGAAGCCAAGAAGTCTCTCAAGGAGAAAGGTATTAAATCCGAAGATGTGAAGAATCTACCTCCCATAGAAGATATATGTGAGATAATTCCCCCTTCATCCATGATTGAGGTAAACTCCCTTCAACGCTTCACTAGGGAAGATATTCCGTATTCGAAACCTCCTGCTCAATGCTTAGATGAGTTTGATAATTA
This sequence comes from Lolium rigidum, assembly GCF_022539505.1. NCBI lineage: Eukaryota > Viridiplantae > Streptophyta > Magnoliopsida > Poales > Poaceae > Lolium > Lolium rigidum. The sequence goes on from NC_061513.1 coordinate 133,239,048, forward strand.
TATTGTTAAGCAAGAAAATTTTAATATGAGAGTAGATAATCATCTAATGGAAAATTCTCAAGCTATTAGCAATTTATATGATATTGTGGAGAGAACCTCCAATGATGTTAAGATGCTTGTTAAACATTTTCAAATGGTTCAAACTCAAATTGATCAACTCACTAAAGTACAAAATGACTTGTTAAAAAATAATTCTAAAGAGAAACATGCTTATGAAGTAACAACTTGAGGTGGTGTCTCTACCCAGGATCCTCTATATCCTGAAGGGCATCCCAAAAGAGTTGAACAAGATTCTCAACGCATTGAACCTAGTGCCCCTTCTAAGAAAAAGAAGAAGAAACATAAAAATGTTGTAGAATCCTCTGAACCTGTTAATGATCCTAATAGTATTTCTATTTCCGATGCTGAAACCAAAAGTGGTAATGAACATGATAACAATAATGATAATGATAAGAATGATGTTTCTGATAAAGAAGAAGTTGAAGATGAGCCTGAAAAGCATGCTAAAAATAAAAAGTATACTAAAGAAGATTTTATTGCTAAGAAACATGGTAATGAAAGGGAACCTTGGGTGCAAAAGCAAATGCCTTTTCCTGCTAAGAAACTAAAATCGAAGGAAGAAGAACATTATAACAAATTTTGTGATTGGATGAAACCTTTATTCTTGCAAATCCCTTTGACTGATGCTATTAAATTGCCTCCTTATTCAAAGTATATGAAAGATATTGTTACTAATAAAAGGAAAATCCCCAATGAGGAGATTTCCACTATGCTAGCTAATTACTCTTTCAATGGCAAAGTTCCAAAGAAGTTGGGCGACCCAGGTATACCTACTATTCCTTGTTCTATTAAGAATAATTATGTTAAAACTGCTCTATGTGACTTGGGAGCCGGTGTTAGTGTTATGCCCTTTTCTCTTTATAAGAGGCTTTATTTAGATAAGTTGATACCTACTGATATATCTTTGCAAATGGCTGATAAATCTCTTGCTATTCCTGTTGGTATATGTGAGGACGTTCTGTTCAAGTTACTAATAACATGCTTGATATTAACTGATTTTGTTGTGTTGGAAATGCCTGAAGATGATAATATGTCTATTATTCTTGGGAGACCTTTTCTTAACACCGCGAGGGCTGTTATTGATTGCAATAAAGGAAAGGTTACTTTCAATGTTGATGATAAGGAGCATACCGTCTATTTCCCCAAGAGGATTGATAAAGTATGTGGAGTTAATACTATTTCTAATGTGAGAACTATCAAAATTGGAACTATCGATTGTCCTATATATGAGCCTAAAGAAGGATATCAAAATCTTATGATTGGATCCATATCAATACAATTCAAGGTAACATGATTGATTTGAGGTTTATTTCTTCTTATGCTATGTAAAATTTATTTGGTGGCAAGACTTGATCAACCTTGTTAACAAATACTTTTTATATGCATAGAGGAGGTAAACAACATCTCTTTCTTCCTCCACTTGTTCTACTTGCTGTAGCACTTTTTTTTTTTGCAAAGTTCCTTAGCTAATTAGAGATTTCAAAATTTTTCCTGTCCAGTAATAATAAACTTAATGCCCAGAAATGTGCATTTTTCAAAGTTTTCAAAAATTCACAAAAATTATACCGTTGGTCCTATTTTTCGAAAATGCACACGGGAGCACATGGGGATGACCGGTGGGGCACCCCGGGTGGCACCCCACGGCCGGCGCGGCCGGCAGGGGGGCGCGCCACCTTGGTGTGTGGGTCCCCCTTTGCCCCACTTCAGCATCTCTTCCTCCCACACTCTTCTCTCTCCCGAAAAAATCAACACCAGCTTTCTCTCACTCGCGTTTTTGCTCAAGAGCTCAGGATTTCTCGATCTCTTTGCTCAGCCCAGATTTCTGTCTGAAATTTTGTACATTTGCTCTCCGGTATGTGACTCCTCCGATTATCCAAGTAGAATTTTGTTTGCTTGAGTATATCTTGAATATTTTGCTGCTGTAGGTAACATGTTTAGTGAGCTTGCATGCTTGTTCTAAGATGTATAAACTAGTTTTGATGCATGATTAGTACTCTAGCAAGTTCTTATAGTAGTTCCCCTCAACTATATGTCACCAAATCAAATTTTATATCATTTGTTGAAAAATTTCAGAAAATAGAGTGGAATAGATATCAACTAAACCAACAAGAATTGGAGGTGCAACAAGTCATGATAGTGAACCGCGAAGAGGGAGTATACCCCTCTTACTACCCGTGCACAAACTTCATGAGAAGTGCAGGAATATTGGAAGATGTTCAGAATCTAATTTCTCGTGCAGGGTTGAATGATTTTGTTGATGGAGAACCATGCCAATATGCAAAATTGACTATGTCTGTTGTGCAGGATTTTAAGTTCAATTGGTCGCAATCTAACCCCATGGTTCAGTATAAGATTTATAATAAAACTGTCAACTTGCCATTCAATGATTTTTGTACAGCAATTAGAGTACCGCAATGGGGATCATGCGAGAAGATAAGGGGATCGCCGCGAGAGCTCTTAAGCCTCTTCGAGATGATTTGTCATGGAAGGAGTTTCTCAGAGGATGGTGGCAAAATCACTAGCATTCAACTCCCAGCTATCCGCTACTTTTCTTATTTCATTACTAAATGCGTTCTTGCTAGAAAGAATGGTAGTAAACTATCTATCCAGGATTTAGCTTTTCTAGCTGCTGCACTGCAAGGTAGTAAGACCTATAATTTGGGTGCGTTGATAGCTTATAGACTTGATACTAACCGTGAGAAGGGCGGAATCTGTGGAGGTCTCATCGCCTCTCGTTTACTAGCTTTGCATGGTGTAGAACCTCACCATCTTGATATTCAACTTTCCGTAGAAAAACTTGACATAGTCTTCATGATTAAACATGAATTTGTTTCTGATTCATCTAACTTGAGCAACCTGTCTTACAAGATAACATTTTACAAGAAGACTTGGAGAACAACTAAGAAAACTGAAAAACTAGTAAGATTGCTCGCTGCTGTTCTATTTAACCTTGATTCCAGGGAGGATTGGTCGGTCACAGAAGGTGCACTGAATGCACACATAGAGGGAGGAGGCCATCATGCAAGAGGCAACACGGAGGAGGCCGAGGAACACCTCGACTCGTTATCCGATGCAGCAAGTTCTTCGCATCAACATTTTGGACATGTGGAGCCTCCACGCTTTTCTTCTGCACAGGGACCCTACTATGACTACGCCATGTATGATCCACCGGCGAGGAACAGCGACCCTCGCTGGGGTTGAACTCCACTTAGGCCAAAAGCCTAAGCTTGGGGGGAGGTATACCGGCATCACTCATTCTTTGCATACTATGGTTGCTGGATACTTGTATATACTTGTTTAGTTTCTTCGAGTGGTTTTCTAATGAGAGGAAGATGATATTTGGGGAAGTGCTGCCTGAAAACAGATTCTGGACTGTTACAGAAAAAATTCTCAAAAATATCCAGAATGATATTTTGCGAAGCCAATTTTTGTGAATGTTCCCCAGGTTATTATCTAACTTTCATTAGTTTAACACTTTTCGATTTGAGCAATGGAAGAATTTCTTAAAAATCGAGTACTGTACTGCTGTCAAGTTTGACGAATTTCTGCTGCTTTGTGTTTATGTGACTCTTCTAGTTTCCATTTTCTTGTTTTTGCTTTGTTTCTTTCCTAAAACCCAAAAAGACCAAAAATATTTCTGTTGTTTCTCTTCATCATTTGTTTGTTTTGGTTTCTTGCATTTATTTTATTTTATTTGCTATCGTTGGTTTGCTATAAGAAAATCCAAAAAAGATTTTGCTTTGTTTGCTTGTTTCCTTTTGTTCTTGTTTCCAATTCGAAAACTCCAAAAATATTTGCTGTTCTTCTTTGGTTTGTAAAGTTCATTATGAGTTCAATGGTCTTCGGTGGCTGGAGCGTGGTTTTCATTTCGTATTATCCGAGCTGCGCAAGTGAAAGGCAATAATGACGATCTACGCCAATTGGATTGTGGTGAGAGGCTGGTATGAACTCCATTTGTTTTCATTTTTGTACATATACTCATCCATGTGATCATGCTTAGTTGGTTCATGTGAGGTATATGTCATTTAAGAAAGTCTATTAGTTCATGATCTCTCATGTTTAGCTCCAATTTATTAATATGAGTAGCATGTCATGGATGTTTGCTTGCATTGTTTTATTCATAAGTTGGTATGACATTGTGGTATCCTCCTCTGAATAATTCATTTATATCGACTTGGCACATGCTCACGCATGCATATGACTGAACAAAAGTCAATTAAGCCTCTATGATTTACATTGCTTCAGAGTTCTTGTATCACTTTTATGCCCCGTTAATTTATTTTGCCGCAAGCATGATTATGACAGTTACTGCTCTCTTGATTTGTCGCTCCCTAGTCTTTTGCTAGCCTTCACTTATACTGAGCGGGAACGCTGCTCGTGCCTCCAAACACCTTAAAACCAAGTTGTTCCAAAGTGTCCACCATAAATACCTATGCATGGCATTTCAAACCATTCCAAGTAAATTCTCATGCGCTACCTTTAAAACCTTCAAAATGCTTCTCAATTTGTGTTAATGTTTCATAGCTCATGAGGAAGTATGTGGTGTTTAACTTTCAACCTTGTCATTTACTCTTGACGGACTTTCATTATGGACTAGTGGCACATCCGCTTATCCAATAATTTTGCAAAAAGAGCTGGCAATGGGGTTCCCAGCCCCGATTAATCAAACTTCATTAATAATTCTCTTCACATGTTTTGCTTCGATTCATCAGTAAGCAACTTAATTTTGCAAATAGACACTCCTCCATGGTATGTGATTGATGGAAGGCACCCGAGGATTCGGTTAGCCATGGCTTGTGTAAGCAAAGGTTGGGGGGAGTGTCACTCATAATAAAACTAAAATACGTGTGTAAACAAAAGAGAAGAGGGATGATCTGCCTTGCTGGTAGAGATAATGTCCTTCATGGGAGCTGCTCTTGAAAGTCCGGTTGGCGAGGTAGTTGGTGTACCCATTACCATTCGTTGACAACAACAAACACCTCTCAAAATAATTTTACTCCTGTTTAAAAAATGAAAAGCTCTAGCGCATGTTAATCCCTGCTTCCCTCTGCGAAGGGTCAATCTTTTACTTTTATGTTGTGTCTCCATTCTTTCTTTGAGCACTTTCTTGAGAGCACAACTGTCATTCTTAGTATAATATGCTTGTCTCAAAATATGATTGATTGCGGTATAACTTTGATGCTTTTATCTTTGACAATCACTATTTCTAGTCTTTCTATGAACTTCAGAGGTGCCTGAGCATTTATGTTTTGCTGATCAAATATGGGCAAGCGAGATACCACTTTATCATACTCTTTTATGAACATTGCAATCCTGCTTATAGACATGATTCATGATGCTTATTATTAATTGTTGGTACCTTTCCATGATTGACATAGCTATTAGATGATCTTATTTGCATGTATCTTATTATGAACTGCCTAAGTGTTAGCCATAGCATGAGGATATTTAAATCATAAGAACAAATGTGTTCGTGAAAGTTCTTTTATCGCGTCAGTTGTTAACTGAATTGCTTGAGGACAAGCAATAAGCTAAGCTTGGGGGGAGTTGATACGTCCAAAACGTATCTACTTTCCCGAACACTTTTGCTATTGTTTTGCCTCTAATTTGTGTATTTTGGATGCAACTAACACGGACTAACGCTGTTTTCAGCAGAACTGTTCTGGTGTCTCGTTTTTGTGCAGAAATCCAACTTTCAGGAAAATCCTCGGAATTTATGCGAAAGGTCCTATTTTTCCAGAAGACTCACGGAGCCAGAAGGGCAAGCCAGGTGGAGGCCCGAGGGCCCCACACCATAGGGCGGCGCGGCCCAGGAGGGGGGCGCGCGGCCCTAGCGTGTGGCCCCCTCGGCCGGCCTCCGACGCCCTCCTCTGGACTACTTAAGGGGTTCGATCTAAAAATCGCGACCAAGAAGTCGAAGTCGCCGAAACCCTCCGATACGCCGCCACATCGCGAAACTCCGTCTCGGGGGCCGAAGTCTCTGTTCTGGCACTCCGCCGGGACGGGGAATTGGAGGAGATCATCGCCATCATCACCACCAACGCCTCTCCATCGACCAGCAATGTTTCCCCCATCCATGTGTGAGTAATTCCCCCGCTGTAGGCCAAAGGGGATGGTAGGGATTGGATGAGATTGGTCATGTAATAGCATAAGATTGTTAGGGCATAGTGTCTAGTGTCCGTAATTGGTACTTTGATGATATTGTTGCAACTTGTTATGCTTAATGCTTGTCACTAGGGCCCGAGTGCCATGATCTCAGATCTGAACATGTTATTGTTTCATCATGATATTCATTGTTTTATGAGCTTACCTGCAAGTTGTATACACATGTCGCTGTCCGAAACCAATGGCCCCGAAGTGACAGAAATCGGGACAACCGGAGGGGATGGTAGTGATGTGAGGATCACATATGTTCACGGAGTGTTAATGCTTTGCTCCGGTAATCTATTAAAAGGAGTACCTTAATATCCAGTAGATTCCCTTGAGGCCCGGCTGCCACCGGCTGGTAGGACAAAAGATGTTGTGCAAGTTTCTCATTGCGAGCAGGTACGACTATATATGGAACACATGCCTATTGATTGCTTTGTACTTGGACACCGTTTTATTATTATCTGCAAATGCCCTGCTATGATTGTTACATGAGTTTCTCTCATCCATGCAACACCCGTTATCCGTCCCCGTGCCTACAGTATTTTAATCCTGCTGTTTACTATAATCACTACTGCTGTCTGTGTTACTCTGTTGCTGTTATTTCACTACGCTCATTGCTATAAAACTGTTACTACTGATAAACTCTTGCGAGCAAGTCTGTTTCCAGGTGCAGCTGAATTGACAACTCCGCTGTTAAGGCTTTCAAGTATTCTTTGTCTCCCCTTGTGTCGAATCAATAAATTGGGTTTTACTTCCCTCGAAGACTCCCGCGATCCCCTATACTTGAGGGTTATCACTGCCACCCTACTTTCCACGGTTATTGTTGCAAGTCGTCAAACACCTGACACATAGGGTGAACATGTGTCGCATTGTCCTCATTGCAAGCATTACCGTCTTCGCCATTACGAACCTCGGACAGCAGCCACAATGACTTTCTCCACTTCTGTCGGTTTCGTAAACATCTTTCTTAAGACATGTCCCATGGCACCGACAAGAAGGTGAAGCTTCCACTACTAGGAAAAGGCCTAGCCGTAAGATGGGTGTTAGTAGCGCACCAGGAGGGCAGTGCGCCACTACTACTTAGCAGTGGCGCACCGGAAAGTGGTGGGCCACTATAAAAAATGTAGTAGTGGCGCACCTCTTCTGTGGTGCGCCACCACTAAGTTTGACCATGGGTTAGACCCAGCCTTATACATAGCAATGGCGCACCATGTAGAGGTGCGCCACAGCTATTTTATGTAGCAGTGGCGCACCTCTACATGGTGCGCCATTGCTATGTAAAGGGGATGATGGACATGTTCGGGCATCACTTAGTAGTGGCGCACCATGCTTGGTGCGCCACTGCTAAGTGGTGCCCAAACATTTCCACACCCCCCCCCCCCCCGTGGATCGCCTTTTCGGGTTTGGAAAAAATAAAAGAAATAGATAGAAATTTCAAAAAATAAAATCCTTCGAGATGCCCATGTAATATGTCATCTAGGTTTAGTGAAATTTTAAAAAAATGAATTTTGATATATTATGCAAAATGGCGTCATCTTTCGGTAAAACGGGATTTCTGGTTGCATACGACCTCCGATGAAAAACTTTTTTATATCAAAATCTATCTACGCGAAATTTCCTATTCGAATTCAACGGCCTACGGCCGTTTGGACAAAAAATGGATTCGTCAATTGGAAAACAGAAACAGGACTTTTTTCAGGTTTAAGATTTGGGTGAAAAATTTTCAAAAAATAGAAAAAAAGTAGCGGTGGCGCACCCATGCCTTGGTGCGCCACAGCTAAGCTTCCCGCCCACGAATTTCAAAAAGGCCGGGATTCAAAGTGGAAGGAGCCAGCCACTTACCCCCTCCTCCCTCCTCCCTCCTCCTCCACACATTCTCCTGCTCTCATTCTCCTCTCCACTCCTCCTCCTCTCCTCCTCTACTCTCCTCCTCTCTTCACCTCTCCTACCCCTCTCCTCCTCTCTTCATCTCCCGCGACCTCCTCACTATGTCGAACTCCGGTGACCTCCTCCGCTATGGTGACCTACGGTGACCTTACTCTCCGACGATCCTCCGGCGACCCTCCGGCGACCCTCCGGCGAACCTCTGGCCTCCATTACCTCTAGCCTTCTACATCCTCTTGTTCATCCTCTTCTACATCCTCTTGTTCATCCTCTTCTACATCCTCCATCTCCACAACTCTCTTCACCTCTCCTACCTCTCTCATCCATCCTCACCGGCGGCTAGGCTAAGAAAAATGAGAATGAACATTGCACAAATAATTCTAGCAACAAAAACGAGAAAAAATAACGAGCCAAAAAAAATTTCGAAAAAAGTGTGCCAGATCCAGATCCAGATCCAGATCTAGAAATTTCAAATTTTAGTAGTGGCGCACCTTGTTTCTATCCAGTGGCGCACCTCAGACATTTAGGAGTGGCGCACCATGAAGCTAGTAGTGGCGCACTACCTGGTGCGCCACAGCTAAGCCAAGTAGCAATGGCGCACCACTAGTGCGCCACTACTAAAAGTTAGCAGTGGCGTGATAGTAGTGGCGCACCAGCAGTGCGCCACTGATGGGGAATAGTGGTGCGCCACTGAATAGCCATTTCCTAGTAGTGTTCGCACCTCACCCAAATGAATTCACTTTGGCTGAAGATAAGAGCATGCATGCTCGCATCAATTCTACTCTAGATATCCAGTAGTGCCTTGCGCCAAACCACGGAAATCTCTAAGACGAAGACCAAAACTCAACGGCGACCATATCGAGGAGGCTGACATGAATCAGATCGGCTCCTTGGTTCTCGAAGGATAGTATGGCAGGGCTACCTTTATTTTTTTATGCTGACAAGCTGCCCCCCCCCCCCGCCATCCACACCAATGGCCCCGACCGCCCCCAACGAAGGAGCAGGCCACCACCATCATGCCCGGGACTGCTGCCCCTGACATCCTCGTGCCGCGGGACTAGCCTAGGAGTTCATCTATGTGCCTTCGTTGGTGGCGTCGTGATGCAGCAAGCGCAACAATGATCACGGCCCCTCCAGACCCTAGCCCAGTGGGGCCCTACCCACCACCACCAACCGATGCCATCGTCTGTCGCCAAAGTTGCTTGCCGAGATCTGCTAGCCGCCGACGCCTCACAACACCATTGATGTCTTGGTCCATGTAACATCCCAAATTTCAATAAAAGAAAGTTAGAAGAATTCCAGAGAGCAAAATTTCAAACCAACAAAAACTTTTTAAATTGCATATAGTGCCATGCATAGGACTTGTGCATTTGATTGATATGCCATGATGAGTGTTATTATGTGTATAAGCTAAACCCTAAAACCCTAATGTTATCATGAGAAGATCACCAACCAAATAAATCAAAAAGAGAAAGAAATCAAATAAATGCAAAACCCTAAAAACCCTCACATATGCCCTATGGCATTTTTATAAATTTTGACCCTAGACCAATTTGGTCTTCACCATTAGTTGAATAATGTTACTAAACACTTATTACAACTTTTGGAATCAAAGAATCACAAATCAAATGAATTTCAAATACAAAACTTGCTCACATATGATAATGGTCAAAACTGCCAATTATAGTCTGATCACTACTTTGAGCCATTGCAATTCAATTTTCTCAAACTAAATCTTGCTAACTCTTTTCACCACATCCAAGTCAACATCAAAGTGAACACTTTTTGTAAAGATCACCATGCCAAATTCTTTCTTGATCATGAGCTATGCTCAACCAAAGTTGCAACATTTTAACATATGCAACAATCTCACACTTAGCTATTTTTGCAAATTTGTGAATTCAACAATGCCACCACCACACTTCACCACCTCTGGTCATTTCTAACTAAATGAAATGCTCACAATTCAAAACTTGCAACCATGTGAATTAAATCAAATTTGGACAAATTTTGCAAAATATCAAATATGGAACTATTACACACTATTTCAAATAGTGTTCTACCTCACCCTAATCTACCCCAAACCACCCTAACCGGTCCCCTTATCCCCTCTCTCACTCAAGGCACCACAGCAACCCTAGTGGTGCATGCATAGCATGCATGCACACACCATGCCGGCCATGGCGCCACCTTGCCGAGCCTCCCCTCTCTCCCTTCACTCACCACCCTGGCCACCTTGCCCTAGCTCGCCACCTCGCTTGTCTACGTCGTCTAGCACCAACAGAAGCAAGGTAGACGCCCTAGCTACGCCGGAGGACGCGCGTCCAAAACCGCCAGTATGCCGCTCGCATCGCGACCATGCGCGCCATGGACGCGCACTGGCCACGCGCCACCCCGCCAGTACATGCAACCCCTGGCCGCTCCAGCACGTCGTCGAGCACCGTCGTGACACCTCAGCCGCGCCAGACACGCTCGGAACCAAGACCCTGGACCATCGCCGCCGGAGACGACGACACGATCCCGCGAACGCCGCCGCCAGACATGGAAGCAAAGCGAGCTCTCCAGACGCCGCCCGACCAAGCTGTCGCCACCGTTCGCTTCGCCTGGACAAGGAGAACGTCGCTGCACCCTCACCTAGCCCAACCGCTCGCCGGAATCGCCGCGCGCGTGTCGACTCCAACCCTGCCCCGCAGCACCCAAGCTCCTCTATAAATACCGAGCTCCCCTGAGCAATCCAGGCACACCATCACCCTCTCCTCCCATCCTTGACTCTCCACCACCACTCCACCCATCGAATCGAAGTTGGAGCAGCGCCAATCGAGCGATCGGAGCCGCGGAAGCCCTGGTGCAATCGCCATTGATCCAGGCCTCCTCGAGTTGCGCCACTGCTACAGGCTTCTTCCCCTTCACCGACAACCTCGAACGGAACACCGCCGCCGCTCGCCGGACCCACGGTTCGCCCTCCGACCCCCTAGGCTCGCCGCGCCAGCAACCCTCTCTCGCCGGAGAAGACGATGCACTGGCACCGTCCGATCCTGTTTTAATCCAACGCCCCTCTTTAATCCATACCGATTCGGGTTTAACAGCCGCTGACATGCGGGACCCACTCTGTCAGCAAGCCCAAGCGCACCAGCTGCGTTACTGGGTCGATTTGCTGTGTTTTGAATTGATTCAGCCCATTTAGCTTTCCCGCCAGCCCAGTTAATTCAAATCTCATTTAATCAATTCCAAATGAATTTCAATACTGCCCAAACTTTGAAATTCAATAGATTTAAATGGGCTTAACCAAATTCAATGAATTTTATATTGTTGGAAAGCTAATGAAAATATCTATACAATGCCACTGGTCCCATGACCAGATCAGTTGTAGAATTAATTTGATAAAAAGAAGAAGGCAGGGACTTTTCCTTATTCAAACAATTATTAAAAATCAACAAAAATAGATATTAAGTTAATTACAACTCTAATAGCTCACATTTGACTTACACTAATTGATTATGCAATAAAATGGTGTGGTCACTTTGCATGATCATGCCCTAGTTTAATTAATGGACAATATGGCTAGTTTATGTAGTTGATATTGTCCAAAACTATTAAGTAAATGATATGAAGTCTTATACTTCATTTAAACTTTGTCTCACATGAATTCATGTGATGTTTGGACCCCTGGCCAAACTCACTTATATGAATTACTTGGAGATTTAAATCGTATGTGGCACTATTAAATAGTATGAGGTGGTCTACCTCATTTAAATCATTTTCTCAAATGATAATGATGAATGTTTGACTTAGGTAAATATAAGTTCATATAGGATTGGTTGATAAATTAAATCTTAAGAAGATTTCAATGAGAGGAAATTATTTCTCAAGAACCCTATGGAAACTATCATTTACATATTAAATAAAAAGAAGTAAATTCTCCTCAAGCAACACAACCCATGCACTCTAATTAGATTATTTGTGTGCATAGAATAGTTTGTGTGTTTATATGTGATACATGGAATAGCCATTGAATTAGTGAGTAATTATACTCGTATTCAAATTTAGACGCTAGCACCGGAGATTACACTGAAGAAGAAGGTTGCTACCAAGAGGAGGAGGAGGAGAATTTTGAGAACTACCAAGGCAAGCTAATATTCTTGCAAAGTGCAAAGCCCCTTGGGGCAAGGCACCATGAATCTTACCTTTTCTTACATAAGCCTATCCAAGTTTATACATTACAAGTTTTTACCTGTTTTCTCAAGAAGTTACTTTTATAGTTAACTTTGGTCAAAGTAAGGAAGTTTACTAGAGTAGTAAAGTTAGCCCCCATCAAGCAAAGCAAGATAGCACCCCTCATGATATAGAGCTAGTGCTAATGAATAAAACTTGACTACTCTAGATGGGAACAATGTGACTTGAAATGAATTTGAAACCTTGGAATGAGAAAGCATTCCATTGAATGATTTTTGAAGGTGAATATGACAAAGAGAAGATGGTGATTTTTGATAAACATGATGTTGGTTTGAATGCGATACCTTTCCAATTAGTAAGTACCCCCACAATACCTGATTATGGGTAGGGCTTAACTCGGAAGTTTATGCATCTTAGTATGGGTTCCCTCCGAACACACGTCATAGGGGTTACGCTTGAGGCTGCCTCCGTTGTTGAGAAATGATGTGAAATTGAGGTGAATTGTACGGCCAAGCCCCGTGCGGTTCCCGGGTTGATAGTTGGTCTTCACCGGGAGGCCAAGCTCATGGGGAGAGGTGCTCATACTAGGATTTGTAAGTGAAAGGTTATGGTTGATGATCCGCGTATTGTGTTACGATGATTCGGGGTAATCCCGACGGATGAAATCAAATGTTGTGGCACAAGTGTGCAACCTCTGCAGAGTGTAAATCTATTCGAATAGCCGCGTCCACGGTTACGGACGGTTGGAAAGGCCATACAGTTTCCGATGTCATATCTTTGAAAATGATGTTGAAAGATGATGGTGAAATGACTTGTGGTGAATTGAATTGAAATCACCACTTGAATGGTGGGAATGACACTAATGTTCCCACTTGAGTTAGTTAGCACTTGAATAAGTTTTTCTCAAATACTTGTGAACTAAAATTGGCTTTATGCAAATAAACTAGAGCTTAGCAAACCTTACTAGGATGTCTAGCACTTACATTATTATTAGTTTGTGAGTACTTGAAGTACTCACGGCTTTGTCCCTGGCTATTCAAATGGCCAGAGTATGAAGATGAACAAGGAGACGACCAGCAGGACGCCTACGACAACTAGGAGTCTTCCGACGTCAAGCGTTGGCCTGTGGACTAGAGAGTCCTTGTATCTTACGCTTCCGCTATGAACTTGTGTTGTTCGTTGATCAATAGATCAACTATTCGTGTAATATGGATCATGTGATTCCAATTTGTAAGACATTATGGTTTGTAATGAATGATGAATATGATACTTAACTATTATGCCTCGCAACAACAATATTCCTGGGATTGCGATGTATGGCATAATAGGCATGCGGACTTAAAAATCCGGGTGTTGACAAGTTGGTATCAGAGCCATTGTTTGACCTTAGAAGACCTTAGTTAGAATGGGTGTTCTGAAAAACCTAACTTTGAAATCAAATGAAAGAAAATATTTGTGAAAATTTACTTACACTCTTGTCTTTGAGACTTTGCCAAAATTTGATGAATCATGTTCTATTTTATTTGAATCAACTTAAAATTTTGCCACACTTTGCACTCTCTAACTTACTCATCCAATTCTCTTTCAGATGGAGCCGAGTGAACCCATCAACACCAAGTTTTACTAGCTTGGGAACAGAGGGAGCTTGATCTTCGAGCACGACCTCAACGCCGTCTCTGACTTCCTTGGGCGCCCACACCCCGAGTTCCACGGGGTTCAGCTGGACGACACGCCCGGAGGATAGTTGCAGTGGGTGATCACTGCCGACTTGAGGGGCAAGATGGAGCCTCCCACCTCGGAGAGGATCCTCTTCTCCTTCCGCGAGAGCAACTGGCTCGACAGACTCGCACGTGGCCTTCAGGAGGCACTTGCGCGCCTCTGTGGACAGAACGTGGTGCGCATCCTTGCCTCTCGCTTCGCGCATCTCGTGAGGCGTGATGCCATGGGAGTGCCCATGGAGCTGCAGCCACACCCGGAGTTGAGGCACCACGCTGAGCACCTGGACTTCATGCTCTATCAGACTCAGAAGGACCTCGACGCCACTCGCGCTTACGCGAACCAGACCCATGCTCACATCATCGAGCATGGTGAGGTGATCAAGCTACTCAACAACGACCGCAAGAGCCTTCGCCAGCAGCGTGCCAAGAAGGATGCTACGATTGTGCGCCTTCGCGCCAAGATCGCGTCACTTGAGGCCACTGTCAAGGCCCAGGAGGATCAGATCAGAGAGCTGGAGGATGACGACGGAGGCATCGATCTTCAGGGATGAGGAGCCTTCCTGAGCAACGACGACGACTTTGAGGAGGACGAGTTCACCGAGGAGGAGGACTACGAGTTCCTGGAGGCAGGACCTGACGACTACGTCCCGATCGATGTCGAGGATGAGGAGTAGTTGCACTAGTTTCACTTATGTAGGTGTGAGTTGTATCCCGTCCTTTGTATCGTACATGAGAATGGTTCTTAAAACCATTGGAGTATGTGTGTGTTAGTTTGTACTATGTGTTGAAGGAATGAATGTTATGTTTGTCATGAAAAGATTACAAGTTTTCAAATGTTTTCAAACATTACCAAAATGAACCATAGAATGTTCCCTCTCATCTCATGATCTTCTATATCTTCAGATGGCCCCTCCCAATCGCACCAACGACGTGATGATGCAACTGCTGCAAACCCTGCTTGCCGACAGGGAGACAGAAAGAGCTGAACGCCAAGCCAACATCACCGCCTTGCAGACCATCGCCAACCAAGGCCATGGAAATCATGACCACCCTGGATCCAAACTCAAGAACTTCCAGAACACCAATCCCCCGGTGTTTAGCAAGACCGAGGAACCCCTCGACGCCGACGACTGGCTCCAGACTATGGAGAACAATCTGGAAGTAGCCGGAGTGGAAGCCAACGAGAAAGTCTTGTTTGCAACCCATTATCTCGCTGGACCAGCCCGCGCTTGGTGGACAAGCACCCGTGCCATGAACGGAGGTCAATTCATGACTTGGGAGGATTTCAAGCTAAAGTTCAGCAAGTACCATGTACCCCCGGGTCTTATCAAAAAGATGAGGGATGAGTTCCGTGAACTGAAACAAGGTCGCATGACGGTGGTTGAATACCGCGACAAGTTTCTTACACTGTCGAGGTACGCCCCTGATGAGACCGACACCGTTGAGAAGAGGAAGGAGAGATTCCTGAACGGACTGCATGATGAGATGCACACTGTCCTCGTCAACATCCCTTCGCCGACCTTGAAGCCCTTGTTGACTCTGCCATCTAGATGGAGGGCAAGCTGAACCAAGCCAATGAGAACCGCAAGCGCCGCATGGCGAATCAAAGTGGGTCTAGCCATACCCAGAAGTTTCGCCCCAGCTCAAGTGGAGGTTTCACTCCGAGAAACAACAAGCCACCGATGCAGAACTCGCGCCCCGGTTATCAGAACCGGAGTGGAGGAAACTCCAAGCCAGGAGGCTACAACAACAACAACTACAACAACAACAACTACTACAACCGCGCTCCGCCCAGAGCCCCCAATAACAACAACAACACCAACACCGCCCCCACAACCGGAAGTAACGCCGTCCCCGTTGCGAACAAGCAGGACAAGGCCACCATCACTTGTTATGAGTGTGGTGTAGTGGGGCACTACTCCAACGAGTGTCCCAAGCGTCTCGCCAAGCTCACCGGCAACACCGCTGCACCTGCTCAGCAGCAACGCCGTGTCTCCACCGGCAAGAAGTTCGCCCCCAACAACCCCAATAACCGCAACGGCCGCCTCTACCACATGAACGCCAAAGAAGCCCAGGAAGCACCAGATGTTGTACTGGGTATGTTTTCTGTCAACCACATCCCTGCCAGAGTGTTGTTTGATTCCGGAGCATCTCATTCTTTTGTCACCGAAGACTTTGCATCAACAAGTAAAATTCAACCCCTCCGTTTGAAGCATGTTATGATAGTTCAAATCCCCGGATCAACCACCAAAGCCAGAAAATTTTGCAAAAATGTACCAATCAAAATCCATGATGTAGATTTCTATGCCAATCTAATCATTCTGGGAACCAAAGGTTTGGAAGTCGTCCTCGGAATGGACTGGATGTTAAAACACAATGGACTGATAGACTGTGCCAAGAAAGCCATAACCATGACTAGCAGCACCGGTATCGTAGTAGAGCACGTCTCTGAAAAACTACCCAGAAAATTTACCTGCAACCAAAGTGTATCCAAGCCAACTCTGGATCAAATCAGTGGTCGTTTGTCGCTACCCCGATGTGTTTCCGGATGATCTACCCGGTATGCCCCCGGATCGGGATATCGAGTTTATCATCGAGTTAATCCCCGAACTCGGACCCATAGCCCGAGAGCCTACGAGCATGAACGCAACCGAGCTTGTGGAGCTGAAGAAGCGGATAGATGATATGTTGGCCAAAGGTCCGATTAGACCGAGTGCATCCCCCGGAGATCCCCCGTCTTGTTTGTGGACAAGAAGGATGGTGCAAATCGTTTATGTACGGACTATCGTAAGCTTAACGATGTCACCATCAAAAACAAATACCCCCTACCCAAGATAGAAGACTTGTTTGATCAACTCACCGGAGCCAAAGTTTTCTCCAAGATCGACCTTAGAACTGGATACCATCAGCTGAAAATCCGAGCCACCGACATTCCAAAAACTGCCTTTACCACCAGATATGGGTTGTACGAGTACAATGTCATGTCGTTTGGACTGACCAATGCCCCCGCTTATTTCATGAATCTCATGAACAAGATCTTCATGAACTTTTTGGACAAGTTTGTCATTGTCTTCATCGACGACATTCTCTTCTACTCCAAGTCCGAAGAGGAACATGAACAGCATTTGGAGACCGTCCTAGAAACCCTTAGACAGCACAAGTTATATGACAAGTTCAGCAAGTGTGAGTTTTGGTTAGAAGAAGTTGGATTTCTGGGACACATCTTGTCTGCAGGAGGAATTGCCGTAGATCCCTGTTGCGGTCAGAAACCCACCGGCGAGCAGCGACGGGCAACACAGTAGAGCCGGGAGGCTCCCGAGATCGCGGGCCGGCCCCGGTCCCTCCGAGCGACGGCCCGCAAAGACTCGGCACGCACGTCCGATGCTGGTGCAAGGGCGTGCCACCCGACCTATACCGGTCGGGAAGGTGATGGAGATGCCTCGCTTAGTTTCCTCGCATGGCATACACATAAACATTAAATACGAGCCTCGATCGGCTCTCGAGCTGTCTCCGTGAATCGGCTCAAAGAGCCGATCCACCCATGATTCGCACGAGGTGTACGAATATATGGTGGTCCCGCTTGATCAAAGTAAAGCTAAAACGATCTACTACGATTTAGGGTTTTCACCACATAATCGGAACATCCTACTCGTGATTGAGCCTCGCGGCCACGCACGGTGTTCGTAAACCGACCCTAGGCAAGGCCTAAAAACCAACACGAGGTTGATCCCCGGAACATCCCGTCTAGGGCTAGCAAACTGCACCCTACGCGCCACTGGATCCTTCAACCCGCTTGTAAGGCCTAACTATGCAGATATTAAACTAATCCTTGAAGAACAAGGAGCAACCATAACGGATCGGATCTACTAAATAATGATCAAGCGGGGTGCCGCCCTTACACCTAAGGTAGGCGTAAGGGCGGCTAGATGTCTAAGGGTTGCACGACGATAGCATATGATACGATGAACAATGCTAACCCTAACACATCTAAGATAACTACATTGCTCGCCATCAAAAAGGCTTCAGTACGAGCAACGCATGAACAGCGAATAAACTTGTACTGCCTAGATTACAAGATGCGATCTAGGCAGCATGATGCTTACCCGGAAGAAACCCTCGAGACAAGGGAGTTGGCGATGCGCCTAGATTGGTTTATGATGAACGTGATTGTTGTTTATTTCATAAATCCTAGATACATATTTATAGTCCGTAGACTTTCTAACGTGGGAATAATCCCCACCGTGCACGAGACAAACTCTAACTAACCGACACATATCCTACTATATTACAGATACAAGGGCAAACTAGCCCAAACTTTGCATATAAGGCCGATTCACGTATATCCTTCCATGTATATTCTTCAAGCCCATCTTGATCGCGGCCCACCTCTGATTCGGTCAAATTCTGGTGATAACACATGCCCCCCTGGTTTTGGAATTGATAATTCCAAAATCACTCTGCTTTTTTCTTCGTCGGGTCATGTCGTGGCAGAGCAAAACCGTCGCAGTATCCATCATCATGATGCCTTGCCTTCTCAACTTCTCCGCATGACCTGGCAGTTTTTTTTTGTTGGGCACCACTCCCTCGGAAACTGCTATGGCATTGAATTTCCACTATATCCCCTTTTATTTAACCGCTCCACACAGTTTGCTTCTTCATCCCCTTCGCATTAGCACTCCAAAAGCCCTCCTGTGCCACCATGTCTTCTTCCTCCTCTGCCTCATCGGATCTTTCCATCCAATCCTCCTCTTTCCGCGAGCCGACGCCGGAGTGGAACCCGGAGGAGGCCCACGCGGCCAACATCCGCCGCGCCATCGAAGCCGGGGAGGAGTCTAGTCACGACTTCTCCGTCTGGTCCGAGGACGACAAGTCCTCGACTGACGGGGAAAGTGACCTCCGCTTCCTCGCCGACGGGGAAACGGAGGAGGAGAGCGATGACGATTGCTTCTCCTGTGACGACTTCACCTCCCCCGAGGGAAACGGAGGAGGAGAGCGATGTTTCATCATCGGCTTTCCTTTGCTTGGGGCGCCACTCCATTTTTTGTGGTCGACCCTCTTCATCCAGGGTTCGCTGAATTTTCGCGGCCAGATCAGGCCGCGCCTTCCTTAGCGTGTTCAGGTATAACCTTTCGGCTTCCTCCAAGCCACGCAGTCGCTGAACCCTACGCTTTTGGGAACGACTGAGTCCATCAGGGCACCACCTTGGTCGGTGGTACCTGTCTTCTTCTTCTTCATCATCGTCTTCCAAATCCTCGAGATCTTCCACCCGAGGGGACTCAGCGTGCTTGTTCCGAGGTGGGAGAGGCCCTAGACGCTTGAACACGGACACGTTAGCTGCATCCTTCCTCTTCTGTCTACATTCTGGGCAGTTGCCGATTGTAGGCAATCGGCTCATTCCTGAATCCCAGCAGTGTCTGAAGAAGAGACAGTCCCAGTGCCTATCCTCGTCGTCTTGCTCCCTTGACTTTTCCTTGGCACGGCGCTCGTATCTCTCCTCGTCGCGGTCATGCCGATGACGTCTCCTGGCGTCCCTAGCCAGACGATCCCTTTCATCATCGTCGTTGGGTCGTCGGCGTTGGTCATATTGACTCACATACTTGTTGAGGAGGTGATCAGAGAGAGGTCGCCTATATCTCACGTTCCTCACTTCTCCCTCTGTGATGTAGCGCTTGCCATCGTGACGGAGCCGATCGCGTGGAACGGCTTCCTCTGTGTCCTTGCTACGAGAGCAGCTGCCCTCGTCTCCGTCCTTACCAGAGTGGTGTCCAAGTCCTACCATGCTGATGTTGAACGAGAAACTTGGCTGGCACCCTCCAGGGTAAGTTTACTCCACCATGTTAACGGTGGGGAAGGGGTGAGTGTCGACTTTCATGGCGTACTGGTTGAAAATTAGACGTCCTTGTTCTATCGCCATTTGGATCTGCTGACGCCACACCCTGCAGTCGTTGGTGGTATGGGAGAACGAGTTATGCCATTTGCATTATGGCTTTCCGTTCAGCTCCTGTACTGTGGGGATTTTGAGGCCTTCAGGTATCTTCAGCTCGCTTCTCCTTGAGTAAGAGGTCGAAGATTTGCTCAGTTTTAGTCACGTCAAAATCAAACCCTCCGGGCGGACCCGGTGGCTTAACCCATTTGCGGGACACGGGGTTGCCCCCGAGTCCATTCAGCCACTCGCTACCTCTTGATCTCCCGCAGAGCCTTCGTCTTCATCCGCCTCAACCGGGACTACCGCACGCTTGAATTTGTCCTGGTACAAGTCCGGGTGGCGCTGTTCATATAACGATAGTTTCGAACCATGTGCGCCGGTGAAGGGTAGTCTCGCTTGGGAGGCCATATCCTTGATTGGTGATGCAAGGCCCACCACCGCCAACTCGACCGCTTCTTTTTCGGTCACACGAGCCGAATAACATCGGTTCCTAACAAGTCCGAAGCGCCGGACGTATTCTGCCACGCTTCTCCACGCTTCGACGTACTTATGCTAGATCGGCAATGCCGGCCTCGGAAGCCTCCGAGTGATACCGCATGTGGAACTGCTCTTCCAACTGCTTCCACGTCCGGATTGAGTCCGGTGGCAGCGATGTGTACCACCCGAAAGCCGATCCCGTGAGGGATCGTGCGAAGAACCTCACACGCAGCTTCATCCGCTGCCGAGATCGTGCCCAGCCGTGCCAAATATCGGCTCACATGCTCGATGGAGCTGGAACCATCTGATCCATTAAACTTGGAGAAATCAGGGAGCCGATATTTGGGTGGTAGCGGGATCAACTCGTACTCGTTGGGGTACGGCTTGGAATAGCCGATTGTCCTCCTTTTCGGCACCATGCCGAACCGGTCTCTCGAGATGGTACCGATTTGATCCGCGGTGCTGGCTGCAGGAGTCGAACTCCGAAGATTCGCCGGAGTGGCATACTTAGCCAGCCATGCTTGCTTTTCCAGCTCCGAGCCAACTGCAGGAGCTGAGCTCGGAGGTTTGTCGGAGTGGCATACTTAGCTAGCCACGTCCGCTTCTCAAGATCTGTTCCCGAAGTTCCTCCCGTTGTTCCGGAGGTCCCTCGTCGTTGCGGTCCGGTTTGCGAGGGCCCGATGCATCGCAGTCTGGCACGTATGTGCATGTGTACCCGTGAGGGATCTCCTTCGGCGCCTCATGCAAGAACTGGTAGTCACTAGGGTCACCACCGATCTTGTAGACGACGTATGCCGGTGAACTCGGCACTTCTGGTGCTGCCAACGCGAATGGCAGCGGTGGACGGGACTCGGAGTGGCATCTCTCCTTGGTAAGTCCCGAGAGCTGGTCCCGACGGAGAGTACCGATGCCTCATGATTTCCTGGATCACCCGAAGAGCGACACGCTCCAAAGTGTTCACCAGGCTCTCAGAATGGCGGTGCAGCGAGTGAGCTACCATGTAGTTAATCTCCTGACGCAGGGACCTGGTGCGTTCTTCTGACGGGGCGGACAGGTCCACTCCATCGAGCGCACCTTTAGGTGAGAACCCTTTCCACCTGACGCCATGTGAGCGGGTTCTGTGAAAAGAGCCGATGAGGTCGGCTTCGAGGATCGCTTTGACCTCGTCATACTTCTTCTTGAGCTCCTCGGTCAGATCCTCGTACGTGACTGGGGTGCCGTCCGCCATCTCCGATGTAGATGGCGATGCGGTTGATGTCGAAGACGGTCCCATCGGGCGTGCCAGAATGTGTTGCGGTCAGAAACCCACCGGCGAGCAGCGACGGGCAACACAAGAGAGCCGGGAGGCTCCCAGGATCTGCGGCTGGCCCCGGTCCCTCCGAGCGACGGCCCGCAAAGACTCGGCACGCACGTCCGATGCCGGTGCAAGGGCGTGCCACCTGACCTATACCCGGTCGGGAAGGTGATGGAGATGCCTCGCTTAGTTTCCTGCATGGCATACACGTAAACATTAAATACGAGCCTCGATCGGCTCTCGAGCTGTCCCGTGAATCGGCTCAAAGAGCCGATCCACCCATGATTCGCACGAGGTGTACGAATATATGGTGGTCCTGCTTGATCAAAGTAAAGCTAAAACGATCTACTACGATTTAGGGTTTTCACCACATAATCGGAACATCCTACTCGTGATTGAGCCTCGCGGCCACGCACGGTGTTCGTAAACCGACCCTAGGCAAGGCCTAAAAACCAACACGAGGTTGATACCCAGAAGTTTCGCCCCAGCTCAAGCGGAGGTTTCACTCCGAGAAACAACAAGCCACCGATGCAGAACTCGCGCCCCGGTTATCAGAACCGGAGTGGAGGAAACTCCAAGCCAGGAGGCTACAACAACAACAACTACAACAACAACAACTACTACAACCGCACTCCGCCCAGAGCCCCCAATAACAACAACAACAACACCAACACCGCCCCCACAACCGGAAGTAACGCCGTCCCCGTTGCGAACAAGCAGGACAAGGCCACCATCACTTGTTATGAGTGTGGTGTAGTGGGGCACTACTCCAACGAGTGTCCCAAGCGTCTCGCCAAGCTCGCCGGCAACACCGCTGCACCTCGCTCAGCAGCAACGCCGTGTCTCCACCGGCAAGAAGTTCGCCCCCAACAACCCCAATAACCGCAACGGCCGCCTCTACCACATGAACGCCAAAGAAGCCCGGGAAGCACCGGATGTTGTACTCGGGTATGTTTTCTCGTCAACCACATCCCCGCCGAGTGTTGTTTGATTCCGGAGCATCTCATTCTTTTGTCACCGAAGACTTTGCATCAACAAGTAAAATTCAACCCCTCGCTTTGAAGCATGTTATGATAGTTCAAATCCCCGGATCAACCACCAAAGCCAGAAAATTTTGCAAAAATGTACCAATCAAAATCCATGATGTAGATTTCTATGCCAATCTAATCATTCTGGGAACCAAAGGTTTGGAAGTCGTCCTCGGAATGGACTCGGATGTTAAAACACAATGGACCGATAGATCGTGCCAAGAAAGCCATAACCATGACTAGCAAGCACCGGTATCGTAGTAGAGCACGTCTCCGAAAAACTACCCGGAAAATTTACCTGCAACCAAAGTGTATCCAAGCCAACTCTGGATCAAATCAGGGTCGTTTGTCGCTACCCCGATGTGTTTCCGGATGATCTACCCGGTATGCCCCCGGATCGGGATATCGAGTTTATCATCGAGTTAATCCCCGGAACTGGACCCATAGCCCAGAGAGCCTACAGCATGAATGCAACCGAGCTTGTGGAGCTGAAGAAGCAGATAGATGATATGTTGGCCAAAGGTCTGATTAGACCGAGTGCATCCCCCTGGAGATCCCCCGTCTTGTTTGTGGACAAGAAGGATGGTGCAAATCGTTTATGTACGGACTATCGTAAGCTTAACGATGTCACCATCAAAAACAAATACCCCCTACCCAAGATAGAAGACTTGTTTGATCAACTCACCGGAGCCAAAGTTTTCTCCAAGATCGACCTTAGAACTGGATACCATCAGCTGAAAATCCGAGCCACCGACATTCCAAAAACTGCCTTTACCACTAGATATGGGTTGTACGAGTACAATGTCATGTCGTTTGGACTGACCAATGCCCCCGCTTATTTCATGAATCTCATGAACAAGATCTTCATGAACTTTTTGGACAAGTTTGTCTTTGTCTTCATCGACGACATTCTCTTCTACTCCAAGTCCGAAGATGAACATGAACAGCATTTGGAGACCGTCCTAGAAACCCTTAGATAGCACAAGTTATATGACAAGTTCAGCAAGTGTGAGTTTTGGTTAGAAGAAGTTGGATTTCTGGGACACATCTTGTCTGCAGGAGGAATTGCCGTAGATCCCTGTTGCGGTCAGAAACCCACCGGCGAGCAGCGACGGGCAACACAGTAGAGCCGGGAGGCTCCCAGGACTGCGGCTGGCCCTGGTCCCTCCGAGCGACGGCCCGCAAAGACTCGGCACGCACGTCCGATGCTGGTGCAAGGGCGTGCCACCTGACCTATACCTGGTCAGGAAGGTGATGGAGATGCCTCGCTTAGTTTCCTGCATGGCATACACATAAACATTAAATACGAGCCTCGATCGGCTCTCGAGCTGTCTCGTGAATCGGCTCAAAGAGCCGATCCACCCATGATTTGCACGAGGTGTACGAATATATGGTGGTCCTGCTTGATCAAAGTAAAGCTAAAACGATCTACTACGATTTAGGGTTTTCACCACATAATCGAAACATCCTACTCGTGATTGAGCCTCGCGGCCACGCACGGTGTTCGTAAACCGACCCTAGGCAAGGCCTAAAAACCAACACGAGGTTGATCCCCGGAACATCCTGTCTAGGGCTAGCAAACTGCACCCTACGCGCCACTGGATCCTTCAACCCGCTTGTAAGGCCTAACTATGCAGATATTAAACTAATCCTTGAAGAACAAGGAGCAACCATAACGGATCGGATCTACTAAATAATGATCAAGCGGGTGCCGCCCTTACACCTAAGGTAGGCGTAAGGGCGGCTAGATGTCTAAGGGTTGCACGACGATAGCATATGATACGATGAACAATGCTAACCCTAACACATCTAAGATAACTACGTTGCTCGCCATCAAAAAGGCTTCAGTACGAGCAACGCATGAACAACGAATAAAGGCAGCATGATGCTTACCCGGAAGAAACCCTCGAGACAAGGGAGTTGGCGATGTGCCTAGATTGGTTTGTGGTGAACGTGATTGTTGTTTATTTCATAAACCCTAGATACATATTTATAGTCCGTAGACTTTCTAACGTGGGAATAATCCCCACCGTGCACGAGACAAACTCTAACTAACCGACACGTATCCTACTATATTACAGATACAAGGGCAAACTAGCCCAAACTTTGCATATAAGGCCGATTCACGTATATCCTTCCATGTATATTCTTCAAGCCCATCTTGATCGCGGCCCACCTCTGATTCGGTCAAATTCTGGTGATAACAATCCCGCCAAAATCAAAACTGTTATGGAATGGCAAGCCCCAACCACCCAAACCGAGGTCCGCGCTTTTCTTGGATTAGCCGGATATTACCGCGGATTTGTAGAAGGCTTTTCGAGCATCGCTCGACCAATGACCCAACTACTGAAGAAGGACAGGAAGTTTGAGTGGACCGACAAATGTGAAGAGAGCTTTCAACAACTCAAGAGTAGATTGACAACCACCCCAATCCTGATCATGCCCGATATCGCAAAGCCCTTTGACGTATATTGCGACGCCTCCAAGACTGGTCTTGGATGTGTACTTATGCAAGAAGGCAAGGTTGTATCCTACCTTTCAAGACAGCTAAAGCAACATGAACAGAACTACCCAACCCACGACCTCGAACTTGCAGCCGTGGTCTTAGCCTTGAAAGTGTGGCGTCATTACCTCATGGGTAATCGATGCGAGATCTACTCCGACCACAAGAGCCTCAAATACATATTCACCCAGAAGGAGCTGAACATGAGACAACGCCGATGGATCGAATTGATCAAGGATTACGACATGGAGATTCACTACCACCCCGGCAAGGCCAATGTGGTAGCGGATGCCTTGAGTCGACTGCCATGCCAGTTGAACTCCATGCTCGCAACCGAACATCCCGGCTTACATCGGAGTTTGAACAGTTCGGACTAGAACTTGTTAGTGAAGGATTCCTAGCCGACATAGAACCGCAACCCACCTTGGTTAGTCGGATCAAGGAAGCCCGTAAGGACAACGCTAGCATTGACGGAATCAAGAAACAGATAGCCGCAGGAAAAGCCCCCGGATTCACCGTAGACGAAGCCGGAGTTCTTTGGTACAAAGAACGTCTCTGCGTACCATCGGACTCAGACTTGAAGCAAGTCATCCTGCAAGAAGCCCATGACACCCTTTACTCAATCCACCCCGGAGGTACCAAGATGTATCAAGACCTGAAGGAGCAATTCTGGTGGCACGGAATGAAGAGAGAAATCGGCAGCTACATCGCTAAGTGTGACATCTGTCAGAGAGTCAAGGCAGAACATCAACGACCCGCCGGACTGTTGCAACCACTACAGATTACGGAATGGAAATGGGACTCCGTAGGAATGGACTTTATCACCGGACTGCCCAAATCCAGTAAAGGCAATGATTCCATATGGGTAGTTGTCGATAGATTGACCAAAGTCGCCCATTTCATCGCCGTAAAAACCACCTACCAAGGCCCAAAGTTAGCGGAACTATACATCTCCAGAATAGTCGCCCTGCATGGAACCCCAAAGTCGATAGTGTCAGATAGAGGATCACAGTTCACCTCAAGATTCTGGCAGAAAGTGCATGAAGGACTAGGAACCCGTCTGAATTTCAGCACCGATTATCACCCTCAGACCGACGGACAGACCGAGAGAGTCAACCGGATATCGGAGGACATGCCGAGAGCATGTGTACCGGAATACGGATCCAAGTGGGAAGACCGCTTACCTTATGCAGAATTCTCTTACAACAACAAGCTACCAAGCTAGCCTACAGATGGCCCCCTTTGAAGCCTTGTACGGAAGGAAGTGCCGTACCCCCTGAACTGGTCGGAAGTCGGAGAAAGCCAAGTTTTTGGCCCAGATGTTCTTCGTGAAGCCGAAGAGAAAGTACACAAGATCCGAGAGTACCTCAAGACGGCGCAATCAAGACAGAAGAGCTACGCCAACAAGAGACGTCGGGAGATGACCTTCGAGATCGGAGACTTCGTCTATCTCAAGGTATCCCCCTTGAAAGGAATGCAAAGGTTTCAACTGAAAGGAAAGCTCGCACCCCGATATGTCGGACCTTTCAAAGCCCTCAGCCGCCGAGGTGAAGTATCTTATCAACTGGAGTTGCCTGAAGAAATGTCGGCTGTGCACGACGTGTTTCACATCTCACTCCTCCGGAAGTGCCTTGAAGTCCCTGAGAAGACCGAAGTGTTCAAGAACATCGATCACCGATCGGTGGATATCAACAAGGATCTGACTTACCGCGAAGTGCCGATTCGCATCCTGGAGGAATCTTACCGAACCACCCACACCCGAAGCATCAAGTTTCTGAAGATGCAATGGAGCAATCATACCGAGGATGAAGCCACATGGGAACGCGAAGACTTCATGAAGAAGGAGTACCCAGATCTCTTTAGTACCTAACTTTCTTTTCGATCTCGGGACGAGATCTTCTGTAAGGGGAAGGGTTTGTAACATCCCAAATTTCAATAAAAGAAAGTTTGAAGAATTCCAGAGAGCAAAATTTCAAACCAACAAAAACTTTTTAAATTGCATATAGTGCCATGCATAGGACTTGTGCATTTGATTGATATGCCATGATGAGTGTTATTATGTGTATAAGCTAAACCCTAAAACCCTAATGTGATCATGAGAAGATCACCAACCAAATAAATCAAAAAGAGAAAGAAATCAAATAAATGCAAAACCCTAAAAACCCTCACATATGCCCTATGGCATTTTTATAAATTTTGACCCTAGACCAATTTGGTCTTCACCATTAGTTGAATAATGTTACTAAACACTTATTACAACTTTTGGAATCAAAGAATCACAAATCAAATGAATTTCAAATACAAAACTTGCTCACATATGATAATGGTCAAAACTGCCAATTATAGTCTGATCACTACTTTGAGCCATTGCAATTCAATTTTCTCAAACTAAATCTTGCTAACTCTTTGCACCACATCCAAGTCAACATCAAAGTGAACACTTTTTGTAAAGATCACCATGCCAAATTATTTCTTGATCATGAGCTATGCTCAACCAAAGTTGCAACATTTTAACATATGCAACAATCTCACACTTAGCTATTTTTGCAAATTTGTGAATTCAACAATGCCACCACCACACTTCACCACCTCTGGTCATTTCTAACTAAATGAAATGCTCACAATTCAAAACTTTCAACCATGTGAATTTGTTATCACCAGAATTTGACCGAATCAGAGGTGGGCCGCGATCAAGATGGGCTTGAAGAATATACATGGAAGGATATACGTGAATCGGCCTTATATGCAAAGTTTGGGCTAGTTTGCCCTTGTATCTGTAATATAGTAGGATACGTGTCGGTTAGTTAGAGTTTGTCTCGTGCACGGTGGGGATTATTCCCACGTTAGAAAGTCTACGGACTATAAATATGTATCTAGGGTTTATGAAATAAACAACAATCACGTTCACCACAAACCAATCTAGGCGCATCGCCAACTCCCTTGTCTCGAGGGTTTCTTCTGGGTAAGCATCATGCTGCCTAGATCGCATCTTGTGATCTAGGCAGTACAAGTTTATTCGCTGTTCATGCGTTGCTCGTACTGAAGCCTTTTTGATGGCGAGCAACGTAGTTATCTTAGATGTGTTAGGGTTAGCATTGTTCATCGTATCATATGCTATCGTCGTGCAACCCTTAGACATCTAGCCGCCCTTACGCCTACCTTAGGTGTAAGGGCGGCACCCCGCTTGATCATTATTTAGTAGATCCGATCCGTTATGGTTGCTCCTTGTTCTTCAAGGATTAGTTTAATATCTGCATAGTTAGGCCTTACAAACGGGTTGAAGGATCCAGTGGCGCGTAGGGTGTAGTTATCTAGCCCTAGACAGGATGTTCCGGGGATCAACCTCGTGTTGGGTTTTAGGCCTTGCCTAGGGTCGGTTTACAAACACCGTGCGTGGCCGCGAGGCTCAATCACGAGTAGGATGTTCCGATTATGTGGTGAAAACCCTAAATCGTAGTAGATCGTTTTAGCTTTACTTTGATCAAGCAGGACCACCATATATTCGTACACCTCGTGCGAATCATGGGTGGATCGGCTCTTTGAGCCGATTCACAGGACAGCCTGAGAGCCGATCGAGGCTCGTATTTAATGTTTACGTGTATGCCATGCAGGAAACTAAGCGAGGCATCTCCATCACCTTCCTGACCAGGTATAGGTCAGGTGGCACGCCCTTGCACCAGCATCGGACGTGCGTGCCGAGTCTTTGCGGGCCGTCGCTCGGAGGGACCAGGGCTAGCCGCAGTCCTGGGAGCCTCCCGGCTCTACTGTGTTGCCCGTCGCTGCTCGCCGGTGGGTTTCTACCGCAACACATTCTCGGCACGCCGGTGGGACAGTCTTCGACATCAACCGCATCGCCATCTACATCCGAGATGGCGGACGGCACCCCGATCACGTACGAGGATTTGACCGAGGAGCTCAAGAAGAAGTATGACGAGGTCAAAGCGATCCTCGAAGCCGACCTCATCGGCTCTTTTCACGGAACCCGCTCACATGGCATCGGGTGGAAAGGGTTCTCACCTGAAGGCGCGCTCGATGGAGTGGACCTGTCCGCCCCGTCGGAAGAACGCACCGGGTCCCTGCGTCGAGAGATTAACTACATGGTAGCTCACTCGCCGCACCGCCATTCCGAGAGCCTCGGTGAACACTTTGGAGCGTGTCGCTCTTCGGGTGATCCGAGAAATCATGAGGCATCGATACTCTCCGTCAGGACCAGCTCTCGGGACTTACCAAGGAGAGATGCCACTCCAGTCCCGTCCACCGCTGCCATTCGTGTTGGCAGCACCAGAAGTGCCGAGTTCACCGGCATACGTCGTCTACAAGATCGGTGGTGACCCTAGTGACTACCAGTTCTTGCATGAGGCGCCGAAGGAGATCCCTCACGGGTACACGTGCACATACGTGCCAGACTGCAGTAACTGGGCACTCACAAACCGGACCGCAACAGACAGGGACCTCCGGAATAACAGGAGGAACTTCGGGAACAGATCTTGAGAAGCGTGACGTGGCTGGCTAAGTATGCCACTCCGACAAACCTCCGGAGCTCAGCTCCCGCAGCTTGGCTCGTAGCTGGAAAAGCAAGCATGGCTGGCTAAGTATGCCACTCCGGCGAATCTTCAGAGTTCGACTCCTGCAGCCAGCACCGCGGATCAGATCAGTACCATCCTGAGAGACCAGTTCGGCATGGTGCCGAAAAGGAGGACAATCGGCTATTCCAAGCCGTACCCCAACGAGTACGACTTGATCCCGCTACCACCCAAATATCGGCTCCCTGATTTCTCCAAGTTTAATGGATCAGATGGTTCCAGCTCCATCGAGCATGTGAGCCGATATTTGGCACAGCTGGGCACGATCTCGGCAGCAGATGAATCTGCGTGTGAGGTTCTTCGCACGATCCCTCACAGGATCGGCTTTCGGGTGGTACACATCGCTACCACCGAGACTCAATCCGGACGTGGAAGCAGCTTGGAAGAGCAGTTCCACATGCGGTATCACTCGGAGGCTTCCGAGGCCGGCATTGCCTATCTAGCACAAGTACGTCGAAGCGTGGAGAACCGTGGCAGAATACGTCCGGCGCTTCGGACTTGTTAGGAACCGATGTTATTCGGCTCGTGTGACCGAAAAAGAAGCGATCGAGTTGGCGGTGGTGGGCCTTGCATCACCAATCAAGGATATGGCCTCCCAAGCAGACTACCCTTCACTGGCGCACATGGTTCAGAAACTATCGTTATATGAACAGCGCCACCCAGACTTGTACCAGGACAAATTCAAGCGTGCGGTAGTCCTGGTTGAGGCGGATGAAGACGAAGGCTCTGCGGGAGATCAAGAGGTAGCAGTGGCTGAATGGACTCGGGGGCAACCCCCGTGTCCTGCAAATGGGTTAAGCCACCAGGTCCGCCCAGAGGGTTTGATTTTGACGTGACTAAAACTGAGCAAATCTTCGACCTCTTACTCAAGAAGAAGCAGCTGAAGATACCTGAAGGCCTCAAAATCCCCACGGTACAGGAGCTGAACGGAAAGCCATACTGCAAATGGCATAATTCGTTCTCCCATACCACCAACGACTGCAAGGTGTGGCGTCAGCAGATCCAAATGGCGATAGAACAAGGACGTCTAATTTTCAACCAGTACGCCATGAAAGTCGACACTCACCCCTTCCCCACCGTTAACATGGTGGAGTGCACTTACCCTGGAGGGTGCCAGCCAAGTTTCTCGTTCAACATCAGCATGGTAGGACTTGGACACCACTCTGGTAAGGACGGAGACGAGGGCAGCTGCTCTCGTAGCAAGGACACGAGAGGAAGCCGTTCCACGCGATCGGCTCCGTCACGATGGCAAGCGCTACATCACAGAGGGAGAAGTGAGGAACGTGAGATATCAGCGACCTCTCTTTGATCACCTCCTCAACAAGTATGTGAGTCAATATGACCAACGCCGACGACCCAACGACGATGATGAAAGGGATCGTCTGGCTAGGGACGCCAGGAGATGTCATCGGCATGACCGCGATGAGGAGAGATACGAGCGCCGTGCCAAGGAAAAGTCAAGGGAGCAAGACGACGAGGATAGGCACTGGGACTGTCCCTTCTTCAGACACTGCTGGGATTCAGGAATGAGCCGATTGCCTACAATCGGCAACTGCCCAGAATGTAGACGAGAAGAGGAAGGATGCAGCTAACGTGTCCGTGTTCAAGCGTCTAGGGCCTCTCCCACCTCGGAACAAGCACGCCGAGTCCCCTCGGGTGGAAGATCTCGAGGATTTGGAAGACGATGATGAAGAAGAAGAAGACAGTACCACCGACCAAGGTGGTGCCCCGATGGACTCGGTCGTTCCCAAAAGCGTAGGGTTCGGCGACTCGCGTGGCTTGGAGGAAGCCGAAAGGTTATACCCGCACACGCTAAGGAAGGCGCGGCCTGATCTGGCCGCGAAAATTCAGCGAACCCTGGATGAAGAGGGTCGACCACAAAAAATGGAGTGGCGCCCCAAGCAAAGGAAAGCCGATGATGAAACATCGGCTGGCACAAACATGGTGTTCATCCTTCCGACGGAGTTTAGTGCTCCGAGATTAGACGAAGCACCCGTGGCACAACTTGACCGCAGCCCACGGCCGGTTATCTTTGAGAAGTCACGAGAAAGAAGCTACGGACATCCGAAGGCCCCGTACTTGCGAGGTTATATCAATGGGCAGCCTCGTCAACAAGATGCTCGGTGGACACCGGAGCGGCAGTCAACATTATGCCATACTCCATGCTACGACGGTTGGGACGCTCTAGCTCGGATCTGATCAAGACCAACGTGACACTGAGCGATTTCAACGGCCAAGCGTCTGACGCACAAGGTGTTCTGAACGTGGATTTGACCGTAGGGAGGAAAACCATCCCTACGACGTTCTTTATCGTCGACAGCAAGAGCACCTATGCTGTCCTGCTAGGAAGAGATTGGATCCACGCCAACTGTTGCATTCCATCCACGATGCACCAATGCGTAATACAGTGGGATGGAGATGAGGTAGAGGTCGTCCATGCAGATGACTCAGCCGAGATTTCAACGGCTGGCATGAACGCTTGGGAAACAGCAGGCCAAGAGCCACTCTCAGGCATCAATTTGGACGACTGCGAGCGCATCGACGTGACAAAGGATGGGGTAGGCTGGTCTTATCCACCGGCCTGACCGTGTAGCAAGAACAAACCGATGGGCAAACGTGGCGAGGCCGATCCTTGGGATCAGCCCCAAAGATCTATGGAGGAACATTGCAAAACCTTCATTGAGCGATTCGATCAACGTGGAGGCCGATTCCAGCAATCGGCCAAAATTATCCTCACCACACAGTCTGCCTGTGTTCAATGTCGATCTGATGGGCAGCGGTTTTATGTCGGCTGATGAGAGTCAACATTAGTCCTAACGGAGTCGACGTTCAAATACAGTGCCTTGGCTAACTACAGAGCCGATATCCGCAGTAACCTGGCAGATTCGGCTCGGGGGGCACCTAGTCAGACGAACATGTGCAGATGAACATGTGTGCAGTGAAATATTGGGGGCCGATAGAAAAAATCGGCCAGTAAAAAAATTCTCATGGTATACAGCCGATGCACGGACATCGACTTTAGAGCTAAGAAACAAAGCCGATGCACAGCCATCGACTCTAGTACAATTACACAAGATCTACCAGCTGCGTGTTCGAGACACGGATTTCGACCAGGTCGGTTTTCAGTTCAGCTGTGAGGCCTTCTGCTTACTCGAGGGAGTGAACAATGAGCCGATTTTGGTGCCTGAACCTTCTCTTCAAGGACTTCCAACCCTTTGCGCCAGTTCAGCAGTACTGTCAGAAGCGTCAGTTTTGGCATACAAGGCAGCCTTGTGCTCATTAAGCCGTTGGTACTTCATCTACAATATCGGCTTTCAAAGGAAGAAAGGTGATCGGCTCTGGTGCATCTACCGTCGGCCTGGCTAAGTTGACCACTTTCTCAGCTACGCTCGTAGGAATAACTAGGACCTCTGCATGGTGGCTGTCTCAATTGCCTGAGTTCAAGGTCCTTTGTCTGATCTGTGCATCCTCACCGATGTTCTCGCCTTGATTGAGGCTCGGGGGGCAGCTGGCCTGGTAGATGCTCTGTTTTATAAGCCGATTGGGGTGTCATCGGCTGATCCTTCGTCGCAACCTTCTTCAAAAATGGTGAATTCTTGCAGAAGAGGATCACTGGACCTGGTGGGAGGAATTTAAGGGCTCTCTTGAAGACTCCACATTATCCACCAGATCTCAAAGTCATCAGTTGAAGAATTGAAGGATGGATTGTGAAGGACCGATGCGTTGCTATCGGCTCATTAAGCATTGGCTAAGTGGACAAATCGGCAAAATCAGTATGAGGGGAAATCGGCTAAATTAGCTCAAGGGAAATCGGCAAAATCCAATTGGGGGAAATTCTTCATTGATAATCAGGATTTCTTACATAAAAGAGCTGATTGATCTCAAAAGGAAGTACTAGGGGATACATTGCCCCATCTACCACTACTGATCCTATGCTAAGGGTCCTATCTATGGGCCGTCGCTGCCCTCGTCGTCGCCGTCGTCGCCGCTGTTGGCGCTACTCCCGGCGGGCTCCTCGTCGCTGCTGTAGCGACCATCGACAGGACCCTCGTTGTCCTCGTCCTCTTCGTCAGCGTCGTCGTCGTCGCTGTCGAAGTCGCTGAGGTTCCCCGGCCAGGGGCAGAAGCGCTTGGCCGGCGGTTCGTCGGAGGAGGTGTCGTCCTCCTCCTCCTCCTTCTCCTCCTCCTCCTCCTCGGGGGAGGTGAAGTCGTCACAGGAGAAGCAATCGTCATCGCTCTCCTCCTCCGTTTCCCCGTCAGTCGAGGACTTGTCATCCTCGGACCAGACGGAGAAGTCGTGACTAGACTCCTCCCCGGCTTCGATGGCGCGGTGGATGTTGGCCGCGTGGGCCTCCTCCGGGTTCCACTCCGGCGTCGGCTCGCGGAAAGAGGAGGATTGGATGGAAAGATCCGATGAGGCAGAGGAGGAAGAAGACATGGTGGCACAGGAGGGCTTTTGGAGTGCTAATGCAAAGGGGATGAAGAAGCAAACTGTGTGGAGCGGTTAAATAAAAGGGGATATAGTGGAAATTCAATGCCATAGCAGTTTCCGAGGGAGTGGTGCCCAACAAAAAAAAACTGCCAGGTCACGCGGAAAAGTTGAGAAGGCAAGGCATCATGATGATGGATACTGCGACGGTTTTGCTCTGCCACGACATGACCCGACGAAGAAAAAAGCAGAGTGATTTTGGAATTATCACTTCCAAAACCAGGGGGGCATGTGTTATCACAAGAATTTGACCGAATCAGAGGTGGGCCGCGATCAAGATGGGCTTGAAGAATATACATGGAAGGATATACGTGAATCGGCCTTATATGCAAAGTTTGGGCTAGTTTGCCCTTGTATCTGTAATATAGTAGGATACGTGTCGGTTAGTTAGAGTTTGTCTCGTGCACGGTGGGGATTATTCCCACGTTAGAAAGTCTACGGACTATAAATATGTATCTAGGGTTTATGAAATAAACAACAATCACGTTCACCACAAACCAATCTAGGCGCATCGCCAACTCCCTTGTCTCGAGGGTTTCTTCGGGTAAGCATCATGCTGCCTAGATCGCATCTTGCGATCTAGGCAGTACAAGTTTATTCGATGTTCATGCGTTGCTCGTACTGAAGCCTTTTTGATGGCGAGCAACGTAGTTATCTTAGATGTGTTAGGGTTAGCATTGTTCATCGTATCATATGCTATCGTCGTGCAACCCTTAGACATCTAGCCACCCTTACGCCTACCTTAGGTGTAAGGGCGGCACCCCGCTTGATCATTATTTAGTAGATCCGATCCGTTATGGTTGCTCCTTGTTCTTCAAGGATTAGTTTAATATCCGCATAGTTAGGCCTTACAAACGGGTTGAAGGATCCAGTGGCGCGTAGGGTGTAGTTTGCTAGCCCTAGACAGGATGTTCCGGGGATCAACCTCGTGTTGGTTTTTAGGCCTTGCCTAGGGTCGGTTTACGAACACCGTGCGTGGCCGCGAGGCTCAATCACGAGTAGGATGTTCCGATTATGTGGTGAAAACCCTAAATCGTAGTAGATCGTTTTAGCTTTACTTTGATCAAGCAGGACCACCATATATTCGTACACCTCGTGCGAATCATGGGTGGATCGGCTCTTTGAGCCGATTCACAGGACAGCCTGAGAGCCGATCGAGGCTCGTATTTAATGTTTACGTGTATGCCATGCAGGAAACTAAGCGAGGCATCTCCATCACCTTCCTGACCAGGTATAGGTCAGGTGGCACGCCCTTGCACCAGCATCGGACGTGCGTGCCGAGTCTTTGCGGGCCATCGCTCGGAGGGACCAGGGCCAGCCGCAGTCCTGGGAGCCTCCCGGCTCTACTGTGTTGCCCGTCGCTGCTCGCCGGTGGGTTTCTGACCGCAACAGAATTAAATCAAATTTGGAAAATTTTTGCAAAATATCAAATATGGAACTATTACACACTATTTCAAATAGTGTTCTACCTCACCCTAATCTACCCCAAACCACCCTATCTGGTCCCCTTGTCCCCTCTCTCACTCAAGGCACCACAGCAACCCTAGTGGTGCATGCATAGCATGCATGCACACACCATGCCGGCCATGGCGCCACCTTGCCGAGCCTCCCCTCTCTCCCTTCACTCACCACCCTGGCCACCTTGCCCTATCTCGCCACCTCGCTCGTCTACGTCGTCTAGCACCAACAGAAGCAAGGTAGACGCCCTAGCTACGCCGGAGGACGCGCGCCCAAAACCGCCAGTATGCCGCTCGCGTCGCGACCATGCGCGCCATGGACGCGCACTGGCCACGCGCCACCCCGCCAGTACACGCAGCCCCTGGCCCCTCTAGCACGTCGTCGAGCACCGCCGTGACACCTCAGCTGCGCCAGACACGCTCGGAACCAAGACCCTGGACC
Organism: Lolium rigidum; assembly: GCF_022539505.1. Taxonomy (NCBI): domain Eukaryota; kingdom Viridiplantae; phylum Streptophyta; class Magnoliopsida; order Poales; family Poaceae; genus Lolium; species Lolium rigidum. The sequence goes on from NC_061513.1 coordinate 133,275,231, forward strand.
GTCGCCGCCGGAGAGGACGACACGATCACGCGAACGCCGCCGCCAGACATGGAAGCAAAGCGAGCTCTCCAGACGCCGCCCGACCAAGCTTTCGCCACCGTTCGCTTCGCCTAGACAAGGAGAACGTCGCTGCACCCTCACCTAGCCCAACCGCTCGCCGGAATCGCCGCGCGCGTGTCGACTCCAACCCTGCCCCGCAGCACCCAAGCTCCTCTATAAATACCGAGCTCCCCTGAGCAATCCAGGCACACCATCACCCTCTCCTCCCATCCTTGACTCTCCACCACCACTCCAATCATCGAATCGAAGTCGGAGCAGCGCCAATCGAGCGATCAGAGCCGCGGAAGCCCTGGTGCAATCGCCATTGATCCAGGCCTCCTCGAGTTGCGCCACTTCTACAGGCTTCTTCCCCTTCACCGACAACCTCGAACGGAACACCGCCGCCGCTCGCCGGACCCACGGTTCGCTCTCCGACCCCCTAGGCTCGCCGCGCCAGCAACCCTCTCTCGCCGGAGAAGACGATGCACTGGCACCGTCCGATCCTGTTTTAATCCAACGCCCCTCTTTAATCCATACCGATTCGGGTTTAACAGCCGCTGACATGCGGGACCCACTCTATCAGCAAGCCCAAGCGCACCAGCTGCGTTACTGGGCCGATTTGCTGTGTTTTGAATTGATTCAGCCCATTTAGCTTTCCCGCCAGCCCAGTTAATTCAAATCTCATTTAATCATTTCCAAATGAATTTCAATACTGCCCAAACTTTGAAATTCAATAGATTTAAATGGGCTTAACCAAATTCAATGAATTTTATATTGTTGGAAAGCTAATGAAAATATCGATACAATGCCACTGGTCCCATGACCAGATCAGTTGTAGAATTAATTTGATAAAAAGAAGAAGGCAGAGACTTTTCCTTATTCAAACAATTATTAAAAATCAACCAAAATAGATATTAAGTTAATTCCAACTCTAATAGCTCACATTTGACTTACACTAATTGATTATGCAATAAAATGGTGTGGTCACTTTGCATGATCATGCCCTAGTTTAATTAATGGACAATATGGCTAGTTTATGTAGTTGATATTGTCCAAAACTATTAAGTAAATTATATGAAGTCTTATACTTCATTTAAACTTTGTCTCACATGAATTCATGTGATGTTTGGACCCCTGGCCAAACTCACTTATATGAATTACTTGGAGATTTAAATCATATGTGGCACTATTAAATAGTATGAGGTGGTCTACCTCATTTAAATCATTTTCTCAAATGATAATGATGAATGTTTGACTTAGGTCAATATAAGTTCATATAGGATTGGTTGATAAATTAAATCTTAAGAATATTTCAATGAGAGAAAATTATTTCTCAAGAACCCTATGAAAACTATCATTTACATATTAAATAAAAAGAAGTAAATTCTCCTCAAGCAACACAACCCATGCACTCTAATTAGATTATTTGTGTGCATAGAATAGTTTGTGTGTTTATATGTGATACATGGAATAGCCATTGAATTAGTGAGTAATTATACTCGTATTCAAATTTAGACGCTAGCACCGGAGAGTACACTGAAGAAGAAGGTTGCTACCAAGAGGAGGAGGAGGAGAATTTTGAGAACTACCAAGGCAAGCTAATATTCTTGCAAAGTGCAAAGCCCCTTGGGGCAAGGCACCATGAATCTTACTTTTTCTTACATAAGCCTATCCCAAGTTTATACATTACAAGTTTTTACCTGTTTTCTCAAGAAGTTACTTTTATAGTTAACTTTGGTCAAAGTAAGGAAGTTTACTAGAGTAGTAAAGTTAGCCCCCATCAAGCAAAGCAAGATAGCACCCCTCATGATTTAGAGCTAGTGCTAATGAATAAAACTTGACTACTCTAGATGGGAACAATGTGACTTGAAATGAATTTGAATCCTTGGAATGAGAAAGCATTCCATTGAATGATTTTTGAAGGTGAATATGACAAAGAGAAGATGGTGATTTTTGATAAACATGATGTTGGTTTGAATACGATACCTTTCCAATTAGTAAGTACCCCCACAATACCTGATTATGGGTAGGGCTTAACTGGAAGTTTATGCATCTTAGTATGGGTTCCCTCTGAACACACGTCATAGGGGTTACGCTTGAGGCTGCCTCCGTTGTTGAGAAATGATGTGAAATTGAGGTGAATTGTACGGCCAAGCCCTGTGCAGTTCCCAGGTTGATAGTTGGTCTTCACTGGGAGGCCAAGCTCATGGGGAGAGGTGCTCATACTAGGATTTGTAAGTGAAAGGTTATGGTTGATGATCCGCGTACCGTGTTACGATGATTCAGGGTAATCCCGACGGATGAAATCAAATGTTGTGGCACAAGTGTGCAACCTCTCGCAGAGTGTAAATCTATTCGAATAGCCGCGTCCACGGTTACGGACGGTTGGAAAGGCCATACAGTTTCCGATGTCATATCTTTGAAAATGATGTTGAAAGATGATGGTGAAATGACTTGTGGTGAATTGAATTGAAATCACCACTTGAATGGTGGGAATGACACTAATGTTCCCACTTGAGTTAGTTAGCACTTGAATAAGTTTTTCTCAAATACTTGTGAACTAAAATTGTCTTTATGCAAATAAACTAGAGCTTAGCAAACCTTACTAGGATGTCTAGCACTTACATTAGTATTAGTTTGCGAGTACTTGAAGTACTCACGGCTTTGTCCCTGGCTATTCAAATGGCCAGAGTATGAAGATGAACAAGGAGACGACCAGCAGGACGCCTACGACAACTAGGAGTCTTCCGACGTCAAGCGTTGGCCTGTGGACTAGAGAGTCCTCGTATCTTACGCTTCCGCTATGAACTTGTGTTGTTCGTTGATCAATAGATCAACTATTCGTGTAATATGGATCATGTGATTCCAATTTGTAAGACATTATGGTTTGTAATGAATGATGACTATGATACTTAACTATTATGCCTCGCAACAACAATATTCCTGGGATTGCGATGTATGACATAATAGGCATCCGGACTTAAAAATCCGGGTGTTGACAGTCCGTGCAGGCATCGCCGCCACTGTGAGATCTACGCCACCGCACCAGGGAGGCCCGTTGTGATATCCACGCCCCCTGCGCTAGGACGCCGATCGAGGAAGCTCAACCGCCGATGGTTTCCATAGAGAGGGGTCAAGCGATCGCCCAACCTAACTCGCTGTCACTAGTACCACTGCTAACATATTCAAAAAAGTAAGCTCCCGCGAATACAGGTTAGACTTCAAAGTATTTGGATAGGATGAGCTTACGATTAGGCACAACTAGCTACCCGACTGGACAAACTGGTTTTTATCAATAAGAAAATAGATTGATTGATTTATACCAGAGTCATATGACTTAGCTCCGCTCGGCTCATTTAACACGCTGCGACGAGTCAAGGCAGACCCGAGCGGAGCTAAGACATATGCTAGGACATGTATAGGTCTCATTTTCTCGTACACATACAACATAAGAGTCTCAATTATTAAAAGCTCTAACTCGAGTACGGCATTTGTGAGGATGGACTATAGGTAGCTCATATTTTCTGAAAAAGTTCCATATTTTGAGGTTTTGAAAAAGAGAAAAAATCTGAAAATAAATATGGATGTAGTTGGGGATATTTATTACAACTATGTAATTTTTTAATACGAAATACATTGTACTCTAGTCCACACAATAATCACAAAAAAAATAGATATGAGGATAGTGAATTGTAGACATTTTCCAAATCCCCAAAATTTCCAGAATTTTTAATCTTTTGTAACCCATAGTACAACGAGTTTTGTATTAAAAATTTACACGTTTGTAGGGTACATACTTACCGACAATCAGATTTTTTCAGAATATTACAAAACTTTGGAACACCATTTTTTATTTTTTAGAATGAGCTATGTGTAGTTTGAGCTCCAAATTGAGTTTCTGGTCTAACTCCCACCATAATAACAATATTAAGAGTAAAATTTTGTCCCACCCTTTGATATGAAAGAATGAGCCACGTGCGTTTTGGGTTTTATAATAAGGAATTTAAAATTGAATATATACGAGTTAGCCTAAAATACAAAATTAGTCAAGTAGACAACCATTTCATGCTGTTTAAATTTAGTTCCTTGATTATTATGCTACAATGAATGGAATTTTGCATATTTTGTTACATAAATTTAAGTCAAACATGTCTTACATTACATCCTTATGCGGGGAGGGGGGGGGGCAATTGCCCCCTCTCTCCGCTTGGCCATAATTAAGCAATAGCATAGTATAAGTGTTTTGCTTTCGCCTTGCCAAAATTTTGAATCGTACTCCACAATTGTCCGCCACGGCCGTGCTGCCGGAACTTTGACTAGCGACAATGCCAGCGATGACGGGAGGATATGTGAGGACGGGAGAGGGCGGCGGTGCTCTGGAGCGGCCATACGCTGCCGCACGGGAGGGTTCTAGAGGTGGAGTTGAGGAAGACAAGCGTGCATGTCTAATCTTAACCGCTTAGTCGAGAAGGGTTTAGTCCCTTCTTGGTTCCGTCTTAGTTTGTTTGTTTATTTTTCATGTTCTTGCATGCCCTGATGTAAATCCTTTCCTCCAAAAACAGAGCATACCAATCAAGCAAAGCCATAGAAGGCTAAAGCTTAGACCGATCAACTTACAAATAAGAATATCAAATAGTTAATGTTGCGTAGCCCGTCTGATTTTCTTGTCAATTGCAGATGTTTTGGTAATTAGCTGTGCATCATGACCTGGTTTCTTCTAATCTTCTCTATACTAATTCAGCGAGCCCTAGAAGGCCAAATCTTAGGTGTCGATCAACTTACAAAGAAGAAGAAGATCAAACCAGTAACACTTGTCAATGTTGCCTTGCTAGCTCGTCTGGTTTCCCTGTTGCTAATTGCAGATGTTTTGGTGATTAACTGCAGCATCTTGACTTGGCATCTTCTCTGTCATCTTTTAATGTGCAACATTAGACGTGACTAGGAAGTGTGGCGCGGCGCACGCCGCGCCCGTGGCGGTGATCATGTGGTACATAGTTTTGGTATGCAGCACTGGTACAAAGAAGGTTAAAAAATTGATAGCATATATATTTTAAGCGAGCAGTTCAACTTATATTGCATTATGTGGCACATTGATTTGGAAATAGATGGAGGAAAATGGCTGGTACCAATGAGAAGAAAGCTTATTGATGGACACGTCCTACCGTGCCATGGAAGACACTATAGGATAATATGGTGTTGAATGACAGCCAGGTATAGAAGGCCAGAAAGTGGCGGTAGATTATTATACATAAAAAATAAGCGTCCGGCTCTTTTAGTGGCTCGGCAAGCTCATTGTCGGGCCGTTTTATTTCTTGGGATGGATCCAAGATTTAGCCGATTAACTGATAATAATTTCACACTCAAAAAATTATAATAATTATCTATGATTGTGTCAGTTTTTTTGGTTTTGGGATTTTCTCTATCTAGCAATACAACATAGGTTCTAGTAGCAATACACACTGCCATACTACATACAGTTCACTTCTACCATTTATGACAGGATAAAAGCTTAAGTCTTTTAGAGTAAAATGTTCAGGAGCTGGAGCTCTGTGTCCTTGTACCCATACATCAAGAATTGAGCGCGTACATTAGAAGGGATAAACTCACAAACATGCTCCAAGTGAGCCATATATCGGTGCCCATGATCCTGTAGCCGTGAGTACCTTGACCATAGTCGCCAGAAACCTCATCCAGATATCGCTTTCCATAATTTTTGTAGTTGTCTGAGCGTCTAACCACAAAAGAAATGGCAGTGTATGTGGCCTCATACAAATGAGAGTTCTTCAAACCTCCCATAGATGAGAATGTTGTGCAATTCTTGGCGATAGGAGGCAGTATGTCAGTTGGGCTCATGGTCCCTCAAGAATCTGTTGCAATTTTCCTTCATGCTAAATACAATACATTGCTCAAATGCAGCTCAAATTTCTTCATTGTTTTCCCTGAAAACAAAAAATGTTAGGCAACATCCAAATAGACCACAGAACAGCAGAATTACATATATTGATAATAGTGCATTTCAGTTTGTTCCCATTTAGAGCAAATAGAATATCTTGGATAGTTTGTAGGACTAAGGTGTCAGAAAAAATAGACCAAACAATCTTTGAAATATCACCTTCAAAAAATAGACGATCCACACATTCAAACTCGGAACACAACAAACATTTGTTCAAGAAGAATCATAAGAAGTCGGCACTGGTGAAACAACAACCCCAGAGAGAGAGAGAGAGAGGCTGCTCCCGAAACAGAACTGGTTTCATCAACTTAACGCTTTGAAGGAAATCTGGGAGCCATGGAAGTGTAATATCCTGAAAACGGAGACTGTTGCAACTTCCAAATATACTACAGAACTGTACATACAAATTGATAATAGTGCGTTTCAGTTTCTTCCTATTTAGAGCAAATATAATATCTTGGATCGTTTTTCAGATCACACTCTAAGGTGTCAGAAAAAAATACCAAACAGTCTAAGCAATATCACATTAAAAAAATAGACGATCTTCACACTCGGACCACAAGAAACATGTGTTATTTTATCACCAACAGTTTGACAATATCCAAGTTATCTCTCGTAAGCAACTTATTAGGAAACAATAGCCACACATACACATATTTTATGAGCCATGGCAATCTTCCACATTTTAGAGGAATTTTTTTTTGGGACATCACCACAATTGAAAACATCGTAAAAGCTTTTGAGTGAATAAATGGTAGATCCAGAGAGAAGGACCAATGAGGAGTGCTCTGTTCATTAGTAAACAGGACAGCGGACATAACTTCAAGAAGGTCGGCCCATAATCCTATCATGATATAGCTGCCAGATCTTCTAAAGTTAAGTTTCAAGTCAACCCCATCCCAAGCATGTGAGACACAAACATCAGGCTCATTACAGATATAAAACAAATGTCAATATTGAGTTTAGAGGGAGTAGTCCCCAGTGTACCAATCTTTCTAAAATTTTGTATTTTCCTAATTACCTAGAGAACATTTGTAAGAAAAGAGGCCCCAGCAGCCCACATACATTCTTTCCAGAAAGGGGATTCTTGGATTGATCTAGATCGAGTAAAAAGTGGTAGGGCTCATATTACAAAAATGCAGCATGGGCAGGACACTCGCACTGTTGGAGAAAATGATGCTACAGTCATACTTACTATACCAAACAGAGAAATCCACTAATTAAACTAAATTGACTGATATTTTCAATTGCAAAAATAGAAAAAAGCTTGTAAATACTTCTTCATGCATTACCTCAGTTGCAGGATTGTCCATGGTTAGCAAAACAGTCTTATCATCCGGATGGGTTATCAGCAAGACAACCTAATCATACCCCAAGAACACTGCCAATCAGATCTTAAGCCTGTGAATGGCCACACCATATTCAATAGCAGACATCCATATCCGTATCTCTTGTTTTCTTATCTGCATACAGGGGGCAGATAGTTACACATTTTTCGCATGTCCATATCCGTCCATATATCCCACTATCAGTTAGATAGTTACGAACTTAATGATCACGCTATCAGTTAGAAGAAAGCCAATCAGATTTTGAAGGAAGACATTAGCTAATCATACCAGCTAGATTTATTGAAATTATATAATTTCACCAGCAATTATAATTATAAACTTAATGGTCACACAGATTTTTTAAAAAGAAAAGGCAGGCAACCAAAGGAGGTGGCAATGCATGAAACTTACAAACAACCTACGATGACATAGACAACAATCTAGGATGAACTATTTGTTGGCTGAGAGAATAGACCTGGTGGATTTTGAAGAACCACAGGACTCTATTCAGTGACAATTGAGTTAATTCATTATTTGAAATTTTCTTTACCTATACAGCCACAGTGAAAATGCATCAGTAATCACATATGATCTGAGGAACACACTCAATTATGTCTTCCTTGCATTTCAGTGAACACCGTGCGCGTATATGAAGGCATGTTAGCTACAAAGAGCTCAGATCCACAGCTCCTTTAGCCCCAACAACAGAATCCAACAACGGCACTCAAACGAAATATACAGATCTATCCGAAAGTTGTATGCTTTCAGGCTGACAATATGCGGCATCCATCTGCTCCTCCATCTTCTCTGTAGCCACTTGATCCTCTGCAGCCCTGATTGAGTAAAGGACAGGATTAATTTTCTACCGCAAGTGCCTAAAAGAAGTGTTCAAGGTCCAGATTTTCCTAATGTTTATTTGCAGCCAGGCCATGCATCTATAGGACTTCAGCCAAGCAAATTAACCAACCTAAATATGAAAAATAAGCTACCAATAGACTGGAATTGAAGTGAGAGAGAGAAAGTAATACCTGGCCTGATGCACTGCCCGTACTCCAACGATCTATCTAGTTGCCAATCTGATATATGCACATTTCACCAAACAAAAATCCCCAAAATTCACAGGAAAGACATGAACAGAAAAGTAAAAGCATGTGAACAAAAAAGAAAACGAAAATTCCAACAGCGGAGATCGAGCTCAGATGGTATCGCAGCATCTCCATCCTCGTCGCCGCCCCGATGTGGTCACCGTCCAGGCCGTCTCCGCCCCCGCTGCGCCTGTTTTTGGATGAGAAGGAGGAGACAGGAGAGAGGAAACCGATGGGAGGAGGGAGCGGTCCGGCAGACGCGGGCTCTCAGCAGCGGGGACTCCCAGCAACACAACCAGGAGCGTGATGTGCTCCTCCAGCCGGCGTCGGCCCCCTCGGTCTGGCTATCACCAACGCATGGTGACGCACCCGGCGCTGCTCCTCCAGGTACGCCTTGTGGCGCATCGCCGATGGTCGTGGCGGCGGACGGGCGGGACTGGCGAAACCCTAGGTCATCCCTTCCGTGAAGATAGGGTATAGAGGAAGAAGCTCCAGGGGAGAAAGATGGAGGTGAAGATTGAGTTGGGTAGGGAGGAAATCCATAGAAGAGCTCGATCTGGGGAAGAGTCGAGAGAGTACGCGTCTACATTCCAGAACTCTGTTTGTTCGGTGGTGGGTCCTACCACCGTTTTAATCGTTTGAACGAAAAACACACGCGATGAGTGAGCGCTTACCCGTACGTGTCTACAGTGAAAATAGCTGACGTGCCAATGCCTGATTGGATAGAAACCTACCATCTACATGACCTGAATTTCTACAGTACCCAAATTTTTATGGTGAGAGCAAAAGGGTTCAGCTTTTATATATAGTATAATGTGGCTATCGTGCTTATTCCACTATGCACTGCACCCGGTACACAAGGTGCATGCATGTAGCATCAGCCAGAGTTCGGAAAGCGAAAGAGAAGTCCTGCACTGCACACTGCAGAGCTAATCTGAGCACATCTCCAGCGGCGCGACGAAAACGAACGCTGAGCGACCGGTTGCGTCCTGTCTTGACCGAGAATGCGTCAGCCACCTTCTCCAGCGACGCGACGCAAAGTGATCGGATCGTCCGCAGAGACGCAAACCTGCCGCCTGAGGACGCTACGCGGACGCGCAAAGTGTCCGCTCGCGTCTCCACCGGGGCCGTCTAGCAACGAGTCTGCATCGAGGGCATCGCTTCGGCGGTCAGCGCTTCCGCGTCTGCGCCGCAGCCTTTGCCATCAATGGCGCGGCTGCCTATTCTGCGCGCGCACTAGCGGGCGGCGGCTGGGCTTCTGCGCCGCCTTCAATGGCATCGTATCCCGCGCGCGGCCGCCCTTAAAAGACCACCGGCCGCGTTCCTCCTTCGGCCATACCTCCACTCGCACCACCACCGCCGCAACGCCATGGGAAAGAAGAACGACTTCGAGGCCTCCGGCAGCGGCAGCAAGAGGGTGCCGCTCCCCGTCACGCTGAGGAGGCTAATGCACGGCAAATGGTTGCCGTGCGAGGCCTGGTCGTGCAACTACCTGGCGGCTGGCGGCTTAGCTGCCGCCGGGTGCCCATCCCTCCAGTCCCTGCGCGCGAGCCTGACCGGACTGCGAAGATCCGGCGAAGGAGGCGGTACCTGCCGCCGGACCTCCTCGCCGGTCCGGCGTACGCCATCGACTCCGACAGTTGGCGTACGTATCTGTCGACCGAGACGGATAAGAGAAGAAGGGCGGGGTTCATGGGCGACAGGGATTTTCCCTTCGGGGCTGCACCGCCGACTCGTCCAAGAAGAGACGAGGCGCCGAGGCGTCGTCAGCAGGCGCCGACGCGCGCGCAGTACAACGACGACGACGACCGCGACGACGAGGACGACTACATTGAGGCGCTCGCGTACCATAGCGAGGAGGTGAAGGACGACAGCGACGACTACGTCGCGGCCGTCTTCCACGAATGGCAGCAGGCCGTGGCGGAGGGCCGCAATTTCGAGTTCCCGGAGAACATGACGAACGACGAGATGGCGAAGTTTGGCGTCCTCGTCTCCGAGAACGACGCGCCTGTGCAGCCGCCGCTGCCCCGCTACGCCACCGGCGTCATGCCGTCGGGCCTGTCGGAGGATAAAGCCCTTTGACAGGCACTACAGGACTCGGCGGCGCCACAACCGCCGCCGTACAACCCCTGGGCTCCTCCTCCACAGCCGCAGCCCTGGGCGCCTCCTCCACCGCCTCCACAGCCGTATCCTTGGGCGCCTCCACCGCCGCCACAGCCGCAGCCCTGGGCGCTTGCACCGCCGCCACAACCGCAGCCCTGGGCGCCTCCATCTCCAGCACCGTCGGCGCGCCCGACGTACGCTACCCCGGATGGCAACTGGCCGTGGGCGATACCGGAGCTCATCGTGCTCGACAGCGACGAGGGGCAGCAGTAGGCGTTAGGTTTTTTTTTCATGTTTTAACTATGTAAATTATATGTTAAAAAATGATTCGGCTAAAAAATGCGTCGTGTCGCTGGAGTCACCCCCGAGGCAAACGGACGCCCGATCAATTTCGACCATTTCGGCCGATGCAAACAGACGCACGCGGAAACTAAAATGTGTCGCGCCGCTGGAGATGCGCTGATGGCAGCGATGGGATGGAGCGCGCCAGCATGCGCGCTACGGACAACACCTGCTGTAGATGACATGATAAGCCTATCACCAACAGGGGAAGGGAAGAGCAATGGCAAATAGATCTGAGGAGACAACGAAGGAAATGCAGTGTCCCTGTAGCGGCATTCTGTTCCTCGCGCCGTATAGCAACACAAGACGCCTCGGTAGGTGGTTGTGCTAGCACACAGAACCAGTTTTGCATGCCGACTTGTTGCCTTGTTGGTTGTTTTAGGGCGCCCCATCTATTTTACTATTCACGAGTGTCCATTTACGTCGCTTTGTGGATATGAAAATAATCGTTTTTATCCACGCGTCCGTTTGTGTTTGAAATGACTCCAACAGGATAACGTATTTTTTTTACTTGTTTTCTCTCCTCTTCTCCATTTAAAATATACTTCCAAATATTACATATTGGAACATGGTTTTACACAAACTAATACATAATTAGAAACATGGATTACACAAACAAAAATGCGCCTGATGCGTATATTTGAGCTAGGTTTGCGTCACCGGTGACGGCCCGGTCACTTTGCGTCACCCGTTGGAGTTGGTACCAGACACATTTTTCGACCCAGCGGATGTAAACGATCGCTCAGCGTCCGTTTGCGTCGCCCCGTTGGAGATGCCCTTAGGGAATGCAAAGCGTGATGTCCTTTGACATGTGCAACACATTGCGATCAGTTTGGCTTAGAGCATCTCTAGCATAGCCCTTATTCTTCGGAACCGAAAAAAGTTAGTTTAGTCTCCCGAAAAACAAAATGCGAGCGGTTTTGGAGGTGACGCAGAACAGCACCTGTATTTGGAATCGAAAACATCGAATTCAAAATTTGCCGGTAAAGTGATCATCGCAAACAAGCTTAAAAACTGAAATTAAAACATAGTTGGGGCATAATTCGATACATATGATCGCTAAATACATTGCATTTGAGGTGTTCATCGGCGACTGATGACCCACAAGTATAGGGGATCGCAACAGTCTTCGAGGGAAGTAAAACCCAATTTATTGATTCGACACAAGGGGAGACAAAGAACACTTGGAAGCCTTAACAGCGGAGTTGTCAATTCAGCTGCACCTGGAAACAGACTTGCTCGCAAGAGTTTATCAGTAGTAACAGTTCTATAGCAGTAGCAGTAGTGAAATAACAGCAGCAGAGTAACAAAGACAGCAGTAGTGATTTTAGTAAACAGCAGGATTAAAATACTGTAGGCACGGGGACGGATGAACGGGCGTTGCATGGATGAGAGAAACTCATGTAACAATCATAACAGGGCATTTGCGAGATAATAATAAAACGGTGTCCAAGTACAAAGCAATCAATAGGCATGTGTTCCATATATAGTCGTGCGTGCTCGCAATGAGAAACTTGCACAACATCTTTTGTCCTACCAGCCGGTGGCAGCCGGGCCTCAAGGGAAACTACTTGGATATTAAGGTACTCCTTTTAATAGAGTACCGGAGCAAAGCATTAACACTCCGTGAACACATGTGATCCTCACATCGCTACCATTCCCTCCGGTTGTCCCGATTTCGTCACTTCGGGGCCATCGGTTCCGGACAGCGACATGTGTATACAACTTGCAGGTAAGATCAATAAACAATGAATATCATGATGAAACAATAACATGTTCAGATCTGAGATCATGGCACTCGGGCCCTAGTGACAAGCATTAAGCATAACAATTTGCAACAATATCATCAAAGTACCAATTACGGATACTAGGCACTATGCCCTAACAATCTTATGCTATTACATGACCAATCTCATCCAATCCCTACCATCCCCTTCGGCCTACAGCGGGGGAATTACTCACACATGGATGGGGGAAACATGGCTGGTTGATGGAGAGGCGTTGGCGGTGATGATGGCGATGATCTCCTCCAATTCCCCGTCCCGGCGGAGTGCCGAACGGAGACTTCGGCTCCCGCGACGGAGTTTCGCGATGTGGCGGCGTTCGGAGGGTTTCCGGCGACTTCGACTTCTCCCCGTGCGTTTTAGGTCGAGGCCGATAAATAGTCCGAAGGAGGGCGTCGGAGGCCGGCCGAGGGGCCACACCACGGGGCCGCGCGGGCCCCCCGGGCCGCGCCGCCCTATGGTGTGGGGCCCTCGGGCCTCCACCTGGTTCGTCCTTCGGCTCCGTTAGTTCTCTCGGGAAAATAGGGCCTTTCGCATAAATTCCGAGGATTTTCCCGAAAGTTGGATTTCTGCACAAAAACGAGACACCGGAGCAATTCCGCTCGAAAACAGCGTTAGTCCGTGTTAGTTGCATCCAAAATACACAAATTAGAGGCAAAACAATAGCAAAAGTGTTCGGGAAAGTAGATACGTTTTGGACGTATCAACTCCCCCCAAGCTTAGCTTATTGCTTGTCCTCAAGCAATTCAGTTAACAACTGAGCGATAAAAGAACTTTTACGAACACATTTGCTCATATGATGTATATATTCTCATGCTATGGCTAATACTTAAGCAATTCATAATGAGATACATGCAAATAAGATCATCTAACAGCTATGTCAATCATGGAGAGGTACCACCAATTAATAATAAGCATCATGAATCATGTATATAAGCAGGATTGCAATGTTCATAAGAGAGTATGATAAAGTGGTATCTTGCTTGCCTGTATTTGATTGGCAAAACATAAATGCCCGGGCACCTCTGGAGTTCATAAAAAAGACTAGAAGTAGTGATTGTCAAAAGATAAATGCATCAAAGTTATACCACAATCAATCATATTTTGAGACAAGCATATTATACTAAGAATGACAGTTGTGCTCTCAAGATAGTGCTCAAAGAAATAATGGAGACACAACATAAAAGTAAAAGATTGACCCTTCGCAGAGGGAAGCAGGGATTAACATGCGCTAGAGCTTTTCATTTTTATAAAGACAGGAGTAAAATTATTTTGAGAGGTGTTTGTTGTTGTCAACGAATGGTAATGGGTACACTAACTACCTCGCCAACCGGACTTTCAAGAGCGGCTCCCATGAATTATTGCATATTTATGTGGCACTCCTTCCAACCTTTCTTACACAAACCATGGCTAACCGAATTCTCGGGTGCCTGCCAACAATCTCATACCATGAAGGAGTGCCTTTTTATTTTAGTTTTATTATGATGATGACACTCCCCCCAACCTTTGCTTACACAAGCCATGGCTAACCGAATCCTTCGGGTGCCGTCCAACAATCACAAACCATGGAGGAGTGTCTATTTAAGTTAATTAATTCGGGACTCGGGAATCCCATTGCCAGCTCTTTTTGCAAAATTATTGGATAAGCGGATGTGCCACTAGTCCATATGAGAGTCCGTCAAAAGTAAATGACAAGGTTGAAAGCTAAACACCACATACTTCCTCATGAGCTATGAAACATAAACACAAATTGAGAAGCATTTTGAAGGTTTTAAAGGTAGCGCACGAGAATTTACTTGGAATGGTTTGAAATACCATGCATAGGTATTTATGGTGGACACTTTTGGAACAACTTGGTTTTCAGGTGTTTGGAAGCACGAGCAGCGTTCCCGCTCAGTACAAGTGAAGGCTAGCAATAGACTAGGGAGCGACAAATCAAGAGAGCGATGAATCGTCATAATCATGCTTGCGGCAAAATAAATTAACGGAGGCATAAAAGTGATACAAGAACTCGAAGCAATATAGATCATCGAGGCTTAATTGACTTTTTGTTCAGTCATATGCATGCGTGAGCATGTGCCAAGTCGATATAAATGAATTATTCAGAGGAGGATACCACAATGCCATACTTACTTATGAATAAAACAATGCAAGCAAACATCCATGTCATGCTACTCATATTAATAAATTGGAGCTAAACATGAGAGATCATGAACTACCAGACTTTCTTAAATAACATATACCTCACATGAACCAACTAAGCATGCTCACATGGATGAGTATATGTACAAAAATGAAAACAAATAGAGTTCATACCAGCCTCTCACCACAATCAGATTGTCGTAGATCGTCATTATTGCCTTTTCACTTGTGTAGCTTGGATAATATAAAATGAAAACCACGCTCCAGCCACCAAAGACCATTGAACTCATAATGAACTTTACAAACCAAAGAAGAACAACAAATATTTTTGGTGTTTTCGAATTAGAAACAAGAACAAAAGGAAACAAACAAACAAAGCAAAATCTTTTGGGTTTTCTTATAGCAACTAGCAATAGCAAATGAAACGAAGCAAATGCAAGAAACCAAAGCAAACAAATGGTGAAGAGAAACAACAGAAATATTTTTGGTCTTTTCGTGTTTTGGGAAAGAAACAAAGCGAAAACAAGAAATAGCAAACTAAAAGAAACACATAACAACAGGATGACAGAAATCTGCCAAAACCTGACAGCAGTACAGAAATCGATTTTTACAAAAATCTTACTTTGCTCAGCTCGAAAAGTGTTCAACTAATGAAAGTTAGATAACAACCTGGGGAACCTGCACAAAAATTGGCAGCTCAAAATAATGTTCTGGCTGTGCGCACGAATTTTTCTAGTAACAGTCCAGAATCTGTTTTCAGGCAGCACTTCCCCAAATATCATCTTCCTCTCATTAGAAAACCACTCAAACGAACAAAACAAATATGTACAAGTATCCAGCAATCAAAATATGCAAAGAATGAGTAATGCCAGTATACCTCCCCCCAAGCTTAGGCTTTTGGCCTAAGTGGAGTTCAATCCCATCGAGACCATGAGGTAGTATCTCCGTAGTACGACGAAGAAGGATCATATTCCGGGTATGTGCTGGAAGAAGCACCCGGATACGTGACGGTGTGGTCGTAGGAGGCCCCGGCGTCCTCGGAGTCATGTTGTTGGTGGAAGTCTTTTATCTTCAAATGTTCATCCACTTCCTCCTTCGTGCACGACCATGATTGCCTCGTCAATACCGAACAAACCTGGTTGGGGAAGAGGAATTTCCTTCTCATCCCCGTCGAAAAACAACATTCTATAAACCATATTATCTAAAGTAGAATCAGTAGTAACAAAATGATGACTCTTCATAGCAGTAATATCGAGTCTCCTAGGGGCCAATGGCACATCATTAGGATCAATAGGAAGACTTAGATATGTTAAAACGCGCAGTGCGATAGTTCCTCCAAAAATAGGCCCCCTGTTAGTCAGGCGGCGAGCAATAAGAGCACCATGGTGATAATATTCAAGAAAGCAAGATGGTAACTAGAAATGTTGCTAGTGTTCTCCCTACCAAGAATGCTAGTAGCAATGTAGTATGCAAAATACTTAATGGCGGGGAGTTGAATGTTCCTTATCTTGCCACGCTGAATGGTGCGACAATCATCATCGGTGATCCCTCGATAGAGCTCCAACAGGTCCCGGGGTTGTCATCAATCCTACTTGCTGTACCTACAGGGACAATATCCAATGCACGACAAAAATCCTCCAATTTCATAGTAACAGGATTACCATAGATCCTGAATGCAACCGTCGGCTCATATTGTTTGTTGTTGAACTGGAAACTCTCGACGAAGATTTTGGTGAGCATGTAATATTGCTCCCTTTCATCTCCCACATAGGTGGTTAACCCTGCCCTGTTGACAAGGGTTAAGAAATCCTCCAATATCCCTGCATTCCTAAGAAAATCATAGCATGGAAAAGACGAAGCATTAGGAGCCCCGTTGTCCTCTTCGGGTGCGAAGCTAGGCGCGATGATGTCTTCATTGTATGATCGCCTAATCCGGGTGGCGGCCCTAGAAGGCCTCCCGGTGCTGGTTGTCCCTTTCTTGAACAACTCTCCAAAGTTGAACTTCTTCATAGCTTCTCTGAAATTTTTAACAAATGATATAAAATTTGATTTGGTGACATATAATTGAGGGAAACTACCATAGGAACTTGCTAGAGTACTAATCATGCATCAAAACTAGTTTCTACCACTTAGAACAAGCATGCAAGCTCACTAAACATGTTATCTACAGCAGCAAAATATTCAAGATATACTCAACCAAACAAAATTCTACTTGGATGGGTGGAGGAGTCACATACCAAGGAGCAAATGTGCCAAATTTCAGCAGGAAATCTGGGCTGAGCAAAGAGATCGAGAAATCTGGAGCTCTGGAGCAAAAACGCGAGTGAGGGGAACTTGGTACGAGTTTTTTCGGGAGAGAGAAGGTGCTGGGAGGAAGAGATGGCAAAGTGGGGCAAGGAGGGGCCCACACCACATGGTGGCGCGGCCACCACCTTGGCCGCGCCGGCCTGTGGTTTGGCGCCCTCTGGTGCCCCACAGGTCATCCTCCGGTGCTCCCAGTGCCTCGTCGAAAAATAGGACCAACGGTATAATTTTTGTGAATTTTTGAAAACTTTGAAAAATGCACATTTACGGGTATTTAATTTATTATTATCGTCAGGAAATTTTTTGAAATCTCCAAATAACTAAGGGACTTTGCAAATTAAAAATGCTACAGCAACTAGAGCAAGTGGAGGAAGAAAGAGATGTTGTTTACCTCCTCTATGCATATAAAAGGTATTTGTTAACAAGGTTGATCAAGTCTTGCCACCAAATAAATTTTACATAGCATAAGAAGAAATAAACCTCAAATCAATCATGTTACCTTGAATTGTATTGATATGGATCCAATCACGAGAGTTTGATATTCTTCTTTAGGCTCATATATAGGACAATCAATAGTTCCCACTTTGATAGTTCTCACATTAGAAATAGTATTAACTCCACACGCTTTCTCAATCCTCTTGGGAAAATAAACGGTATGCTCCCTATCATCAACATTGAAAGTAACCTTTCCTTTATTGCAATCAATAACAGCCCCTGCGGTGTTAAGAAAAGGTCTCCCAAGAATAATAGACATATTATCATCTTCGAGCATTTCCAACACAACAAAATCAGTTAATATCAAACGAGTTAGTAGTAACTTGAACAGGAACATTCTCACATATACCAACAGGAATAGCAAGTAGATTTATCAGCCATTTGCAAAGATATATCGGTAGGTATCAACTTATCCAAGTAAAGTCTCTTATAAAGAGAAAAAGACATAACACTAACACCGGCTCCCAAGTCACATAGAGCAGTTTTAACATAATTATTCTTAATAGAACAAGGAATAGTAGGTATACCAGGTCGCCCAACTTCTTTGGAATTTTGCCATTGAAAGAGTAATTAGCAAGCATAGTGGAAATTTCCTCATTGGGGATTTTCCTTTTGTTAGTAACAATATCTTTCATATACTTTGAATAAGGAGGCAATTTAATAGCATCAGTCAAAGGGATTTGCAAGAATAAAGGTTTCATCCAATCACAAAATTTATTGTAGTGTTCTTCTTCCGTTGATTTTAGTTTCTTAGCAGGAAAAGGCATTTGCTTTTGCACCCAAGGTTCTCTTTCATTACCATGTTTCTCAGCAATAAAATCTTCTTTAGTGTACTTTTTATTTTTAGCATGCTTTTCAGGTTCTTCTTCAACCTCTTCTTTATCAGGAGTATCATTCTTATCATTATCTTTATCATGTTCATTACCACTTTCAGTTTCAGTATCAGAAATAGAAATACTATTAGGATCATTAGCAGGTTCAGAGGATTCTACAACATTTTTATGCTTCTTCTTCTTTTTCTTCTTAGAATGAGCACTAGGTTCAATGCGTTGAGAATCTTGTTCAATTCTTTTGGGATGCCCTTCAGGATATAGAGGATCCTGGGTAGAGACACCACCTCTAGTTGTTACTTCATAAGCATGTTTTTCTTTAGAATTATTCCCTAACAAGTCATTTTGCACTTTAGTGAGTTGATCAATTTGAGTTTGAATCATATGAAAATGTTTAACAAGCATCTTAACATCATTGGAGGTTCTCTCCACAATATCATGCAATTCACTAATAGCTCGAGAATTTTCCATTAAATGATTCTCTACTCTCATATTAAAATTTTCTTGCTTAACAATATAATTATCAAACTCATCTAAGCATTGTGCAGGAGGTTTCGAATACGGAATATCTTCCCTAGTAAAGCGTTGAAGGGAGTTTACCTCAATCATGGATGAAGGGGGAATTATCTCACATATATCTTCTATGGGGGAAGATTCTTCACATCTTCAGATTTAATACCTTTCTCCTTGAGAGACTTCTTGGCTTCCCTCATATCTTCATCATTCAATTTAATTAAACCCCTCTTCTTCAATATTGGCGTTGGAGTTGGTTCGGGTGTAATCCAATCATCATGATTCAGGCTTATTTTAGCCAATAATTCTTCGAGCGTCGTCTGGAGTTCTTTTCCTGAAAACACAACCAGCACAACTATCCAGGTATGCCCTAGACTCAATGGTTAGTCCGCTATAAAATATATCAAGTAAATCATGCTTTTCCAGATCATGATTAGGCCGAGCTCTAATAAGAGAGCAAAATCTCGCCCAAGCCTCGGGCAATTTCTCTTCATCTCCCTGGTCAAAATTATAAATTCTCTGCAAAGCAATATGTTGAGCACTAGCAGGAAAGTATTTGCGGAAGAAAACATCAAGCAGTTCTTTCGGACTTTTAATAGAATTAGGTGGCAAATTATTATACCAAGTTTTAGCGTCATCCTTTAATGAGAATGGAAAGATTTTAGCAACAAAGTAAGTACGCATCTTGACATCATCAGAAAACAAGCTACTAAGAGTAGATAACTCAGTCATGTGTTCAACAGCACTTTCTTTTTTAGTACCACAAAAGGGTGTTTTCTCAACAATAGCTATATGAGATAGATCAAGAGAAAAATCATAATCTTTATCCTTAATGTTTATAGGAGATGTGGCAAATTTAGGATCAGGAGACAGTTTATATCTAACGGCATGTTCTGCAAGCAACTTTTTAATTTTTCTTGCATCGGTAGTAGCATTGCATTTTTCAATAAAATCATCATTAAGCTCCACATAATCTTCATCGGGATCACTAAAATAATCAAGTTCGGGTGAATTAACAGGTGTAGTAGCATTAGGAGTTTCAGTATTTTCAATTTGTCTAGACCTAGCAATTGTAGCATCTAGAAAGGATCCCAAAGAACCACTATCATCAAGCACAGCAGAAACATTATCAATATTATGAGAGTTTTCAGATTCAGCAGAAGTACCCGCATGTGAAGCATGTGGCGGTGAAACAAGTTTATCAATCACAGATGGTGAATCAAGTATAGCGGAGGTACTCAGAATTGTACCTTTTCTTGTAGTGGATGGTAATATGGCGATCTTAGTATCGCGAGGTTTACCCATGATGGAGAATTTGCAGCGAACAATATTAATCCAAGTGAACTTCCAAATAAAGCTATGCTCCCCGGCAACGGCGCCGAGAAAATAGTCTTGATGACCCACAAGTATAGGGGATCGCAACGAGTCTTCGAGGGAAGTAAACCCCAATTTATTGATTCGACACAAGGGGAGACAAAGAACACTTGGAAGCCTTAACAGCGGAGTTGTCAATTCAGCTGCACTGGAAACAGACTTGCTCGCAAGAGTTTATCGATAGTAACAGTTCTATAGCGATAGCAGTAGTGAAATAACGAGCAGCAGAGTAACAAAGACAGCAGTAGTGATTTTAGTAAACAGCGAGGATTAAAATACCGTAGGCACGGGGACGGATGAACGGGCGTTGCATGGATGAGAGAAACTCATGTAACAATCATAGCAGGGCATTTGCGGATAATAATAAAACGGTGTCCAAGTACAAAGCAATCAATAGGCATGTGTTCCATATATAGTCGTGCGTGCTCGCAATGAGAAACTTGCACAACATCTTTTGTCCTACCAGCCGGTGGCAGCCGGGCCTCAAGGGAAACTACTGGATATTAAGGTACTCCTTTTAATAGAGTACCGGAGCAAAGCATTAACACTCCGTGAACACATGTGATCCTCACATCGCTACCATTCCCTCCGGTTGTCCCGATTTCGTCACTTCGGGGCCATCGGTTCCGGACAGCGACATGTGTATACAACTTGCGAGTAAGATCAATAAACAATGAATATCATGATGAAACAATAACATGTTCAGATCTGAGATCATGGCACTCGGGCCCTAGTGACAAGCATTAAGCATAACAAGTTGCAACAATATCATCAAAGTACCAATTACGGACACTAGGCACTATGCCCTAACAATCTTATGCTATTACATGACCAATCTCATCCAATCCCTACCATCCCCTTCGGCCTACAGCGGGGGAATTACTCACACATGGATGGGGGAAACATGGCTGGTTGATGGAGAGGCGTTGGCGGTGATGATGGCGATGATCTCCTCCAATTCCCCGTCCCGGCGGAGTGCCGAACGGAGACTTCGGCTCCCGCGACGGAGTTTCGCGATGTGGCGGCGTTCCGGAGGGTTTACGGCGACTTCGACTTCTCCCCGTGCGTTTTTAGGTCGAGGCCGATAAATAGTCCGAAGGAGGGCGTCGGAGGCCGGCCGAGGGGCCACACCACGGGCCGCGCGGGCCCCCCGGGCCGCGCCGCCCTATGGTGTGGGGCCCTCGGGCCTCCACCTGGTTCGTCCTTCCGGCTCCGTTAGTTCTCTCGGGAAAATAGGGCCTTCGCATAAATTCCGAGGATTTTCCCGAAAGTTGGATTTACGCACAAAAACGAGACACCGGAGCAATTCCGCTGAAAACAGCGTTAGTCCGTGTTAGTTGCATCCAAAATACACAAATTAGAGGCAAAACAATAGCAAAAGTGTTCGGGAAAGTAGATACGTTTTGGACGTATCAACTCCCCCAAGCTTAGCTTATTGCTTGTCCTCAAGCAATTCGAGTTAACAATCGAGCGATAAAAGAACTTTCACGAACACATTTGCTCATATGATGTATATATTCTCATGCTATGGCTAATACTTAAGCAATTCATAATGAGATACATGCAAATAAGATCATCTAACAGCTATGTCAATCATGGAGAGGTACCACCAATTAATAATAAGCATCATGAATCATGTATATAAGCAGGATTGCAATGTTCATAAGAGAGTATGATAAAGTGGTATCTTGCTTTCTTGTATTTGATTGGCATAACATAAATGCCCGGGCACCTCTGGAGTTCATAAAAAAGACTAGAAGTAGTGATTGTCAAAAGATAAATGCATCAAAGTTATACCACAATCAATCATATTTTGAGACAAGCATATTATACTAAGAATGACAATTGTGCTCTCAAGATAGTGCTCAAAGAAATAATGGAGACACAACATAAAAGTAAAAGATTGACCCTTCGCGAGAGGGAAGCAGGGATTAACATGCGCTAGAGCTTTTCATTTTTATAAAGACGAGAGTAAAATTATTTTGAGAGGTGTTTGTTGTTGTCAACGAATGGTAATGGGTACACTAACTACCTCGCCAACCGGACTTTCAAGAGCGGCTCCCATGAATTATTGCATATTTATGTGGCACTCCTTCCAACCTTTCTTACACAAACCATGGCTAACCGAATTCTCGGGTGCCTGCCAACAATCTCATACCATGAAGGAGTGCCTTTTTATTTTAGTTTTATTATGATGATGACACTCCCCCCAACCTTTGCTTACACAAGCCATGGCTAACCGAATCCTTCGGGTGCCGTCCAACAATCACAAACCATGGAAGAGTGTCTATTTAAGTTAATTAATTCGGGACTGGGAATCCCATTGCCGGCTCTTTTTGCAAAATTATTGGATAAGCGGATGTGCCACTAGTCCATATGAGAGTCCGTCAAAAGTAAATGACAAGGTTGAAAGCTAAACACCACATACTTCCTCATGAGCTATGAAACATAAACACAAATTGAGAAGCATTTTGAAGGTTTTAAAGGTAGCGCACGAGAATTTACTTGGAATGGTTTGAAATACCATGCATAGGTATTTATGGTGGACACTTTTGGAACAACTTGGTTTTCAGGTGTTTGGAAGCACGAGCAGCGTTCCCGCTCGGTACAAGTGAAGGCTAGCAATAGACTAGGGAGCGACAAATCAAGAGAGCAAGAATCGTCATAATCATGCTTGCGGCAAAATAAATTAACGGAGGCATAAAAGTGATACAAGAACTCGAAGCAATATAGATCATCGAGGCTTAATTGACTTTTTGTTCAGTCATATGCATGCGTGAGCATGTGCCAAGTCGATATAAATGAATTATTCGAGAGGAGGATACCACAATGCCATACTTACTTATGAATAAAACAATGCAAGCAAACATCCATGTCATGCTACTCATATTAATAAATTGGAGCTAAACATGAGAGATCATGAACTACTGGACTTTCTTAAATAACATATACCTCACATGAACCAACTAAGCATGCTCACATGGATGAGTATATGTACAAAAATGAAAACAAATAGAGTTCATACCAGCCTCTCACCACAATCAGATTGTCGTAGATCGTCATTATTGCCTTTTCACTTGTGTAGCTTGGATAATATAAAATGAAAACCACGCTCCAGCCACCAAAGACCATTGAACTCATAATGAACTTTACAAACCAAAGAAGAACAGCAAATATTTTTGGTGTTTTCGAATTAGAAACAAGAACAAAAGGAAACAAACAAACAAAGCAAAATCTTTTTGGGTTTTCTTATAGCAACTAGCAATAGCAAATGAAACGAAGCAAATGCAAGAAACCAAAGCAAACAAATGGTGAAGAGAAACAACAGAAATATTTGTGGTCTTTTCGTGTTTTGGGAAAGAAACAAAGCGAAAACAAGAAATAGCAAACTAAAAGAAACACATAACGACAGGATGACGAAATCTGCCAAAACCTGACAGCAGTACAGAAATCGATTTTTACAAAAATCTTACTTTGCTCAGCTCGAAAAGTGTTCAACTAATGAAAGTTAGATAACAACCTGGGGAACCTGCACAAAAATTGGCAGCTCAAAATAATGTTCTGGCTGTGCGCACGAATTTTTCTAGTAACAGTCCAGAATCTGTTTTCAGGCAGCACTTCCCCAAATATCATCTTCCTCTCATTAGAAAACCACTCAAACGAACAAAACAAATATGTACAAGTATCCAGCAATCAAAATATGCAAAGAATGAGTAATGCCAGTATACCTCCCCCCAAGCTTAGGCTTTTGGCCTAAGTGGAGTTCAATCCCATCGAGACCATGAGGTAGTATCTCCGTAGTACGACGAAGAAGGATCATATTCCGGGTATGTGCTGGAAGAAGCACCCGGATACGTGACGGTGTGGTCGTAGGAGGCCCCGGCGTCCTCGGAGTCATGTTGCTGGTGGAAGTCTTTTATCTTCAAATGTTCATCCACTTCCTCCTTCGTGCACGACCATGATTGCCTGTCAATACTGAACAAACCTGGTTGGGGAAGAGGAATTTCCTTCTCATCCCCGTCAGAAAACAACATTCTATAAACCATATTATCTAAAGTAGAATCAGTAGTAACAAAATGATGACTCTTCATAGCAGTAATATCGAGTCTCCTAGGGGCCAATGGCACATCATTAGGATCAATAGGAAGACTTAGATATGTTAAAACGCGCAGAGGCGATAGTTCCTCCAAAAATAGGCCCCCGTTAGTCGGGCGGCGAGCAATAAGAGCACCATGGTGATAAGATGTCTGACCGGTAAGTGCAATATTCAAGAAAGCAAGATGGTAACTAGAAATGTTGCTAGTGTTCTCCCTACCAAGAATGCTAGTAGCAATGTAGTATGCAAAATACTTAATGGCGGGGAGTTGAATGTTCCTTATCTTGCCACGCTGAATGGTGCGACAATCATCATCGGTGATCCCTCGATAGAGCTCCAACAGGTCCCGGGGTTGTCATCAATCCTACTTGCTGTACCTACGGGGACAATATCCAATGCACGACAAAAATCCTCCAATTTCATAGTAACAGGATTACCATAGATCCCGAATGCAACCGTCGGCTCATATTGTTTGTTGTTGAACTGGAAACTCTCGACGAAGATTTTGGTGAGCATGTAATATTGCTCCCTTTCATCTCCCACATAGGTGGTTAACCCTGCCCTGTTGACAAGGGTTAAGAAATCCTCCAATATCCCTGCATTCCTAAGAAAATCATAGCATGGAAAAGACGAAGCATTAGGAGCCCCGTTGTCCTCTTCGGGTGCGAAGCTAGGCGCGATGATGTCTTCATTGTATGATCGCCTAATCCGGGTGGCGGCCCTAGAAGGCCTCCCGGTGCTGGTTGTCCCTTTCTTGAACAACTCTCCAAAGTTGAACTTCTTCATAGCTTCTCTGAAATTTTTAACAAATGATATAAAATTTGATTTGGTGACATATAATTGAGGGAAACTACCATAGGAACTTGCTAGAGTACTAATCATGCATCAAAACTAGTTTCTACCACTTAGAACAAGCATGCAAGCTCACTAAACATGTTATCTACAGCAGCAAAATATTCAAGATATACTCAACCAAACAAAATTCTACTTGGATGGGTGGAGGAGTCACATACCAAGGAGCAAATGTGCCAAATTTCAGCAGGAAATCTGGGCTGAGCAAAGAGATCGAGAAATGCGGAGCTCTCGGAGCAAAAACGCGAGTGAGAGGAACTTGGTACGAGTTTTTTCGGGAGAGAGAAGGTGCTGGGAGGAAGAGATGGCAAAGTGGGGCAAGGAGGGGCCCACACCACATGGTGGCGCGGCCACCACCTTGGCCGCGCCGGCCTGTGGTTTGGCGCCCTCTGGTGCCCCACAGGTCATCCTCTGGTGCTCCCAGGTGCCTCGTCGAAAAATAGGACCAACGGTATAATTTTTGTGAATTTTTGAAAACTTTGAAAAATGCACATTTCTGGGTATTTAATTTATTATTACCGCCAGGAAATTTTTTGAAATCTCCAAATAACTAAGGGACTTTGCAAATTAAAAATGCTACAGCAACTAGAGCAAGTGGAGGAAGAAAGAGATGTTGTTTACCTCCTCTATGCATATAAAAGGTATTTGTTAACAAGGTTGATCAAGTCTTGCCACCAAATAAATTTTACATAGCATAAGAAGAAATAAACCTCAAATCAATCATGTTACCTTGAATTGTATTGATATGGATCCAATCACGAGAGTTTGATATTCTTCTTTAGGCTCATATATAGGACAATCAATAGTTCCCACTTTGATAGTTCTCACATTAGAAATAGTATTAACTCCACACGCTTTCTCAATCCTCTTGGGAAAATAAACGGTATGCTCCCTATCATCAACATTGAAAGTAACCTTTCCTTTATTGCAATCAATAACAGCCTCGCGGTGTTAAGAAAAGGTCTCCCAAGAATAATAGACATATTATCATCTTCAGGCATTTCCAACACAACAAAATCAGTTAATATCAAACAGTTAGTAGTAACTTGAACAGGAACATTCTCACATATACCAACAGGAATAGCAGTAGATTTATCAGCCATTTGCAAAGATATATCAGTAGGTATCAACTTATCCAAGTAAAGTCTCTTATAAAGAGAAAAAGACATAACACTAACACCGGCTCCCAAGTCACATAGAGCAGTTTTAACATAATTATTCTTAATAGAACAAGGAATAGTAGGTATACCGGGTCGCCCAACTTCTTTGGAATTTTGCCATTGAAAGAGTAATTAGCAAGCATAGTGGAAATTTCCTCATTGGGGATTTTCCTTTTGTTAGTAACAATATCTTTCATATACTTTGAATAAGGAGGCAATTTAATAGCATCAGCCAAAGGGATTTGCAAGAATAAAGGTTTCATCCAATCACAAAATTTATTGTAGTGTTCTTCTTCCGTTGATTTTAGTTTCTTAGCAGGAAAAGGCATTTGCTTTTGCACCCAAGGTTCTCTTTCATTACCATGTTTCTCAGCAATAAAATCTTCTTTAGTGTACTTTTTATTTTTAGCATGCTTTTCAGGTTCTTCTTCAACCTCTTCTTTATCAGGAGTATCATTCTTATCATTATCTTTATCATGTTCATTACCACTTTCAGTTTCGAGTATCGAAATAGAAATACTATTAGGATCATTAGCAGGTTCGAGAGGATTCTACAACATTTTTATGCTTCTTCTTCTTTTTCTTCTTAGAATGAGCACTAGGTTCAATGCGTTGAGAATCTTGTTCAATTCTTTTGGGATGCCCTTCAGGATATAGAGGATCCTGGGTAGAGACACCACCTCTAGTTGTTACTTCATAAGCATGTTTTTCTTTAGAATTATTCCCTAACAAGTCATTTTGCACTTTAGTGAGTTGATCAATTTGAGTTTGAATCATATGAAAATGTTTAACAAGCATCTTAACATCATTGGAGGTTCTCTCCACAATATCATGCAATTCACTAATAGCTCGAGAATTTTCCATTAAATGATTCTCTACTCTCATATTAAAATTTTCTTGCTTAACAATATAATTATCAAACTCATCTAAGCATTGTGCAGGAGGTTTCGAATACGGAATATCTTCCCTAGTAAAGCGTTGAAGGGAGTTTACCTCAATCATGGATGAAGGGGGAATTATCTCACATATATCTTCTATGGGGGAAGATTCTTCACATCTTCAGATTTAATACCTTTCTCCTTGAGAGACTTCTTGGCTTCCCTCATATCTTCATCATTCAATTTAATTAAACCCCTCTTCTTCAATATTGGCGTTGGAGTTGGTTCAGGTGTAATCCAATCATCATGATTCCGGCTTATTTTAGCCAATAATTCTTCAGCGTCGTCTGGAGTTCTTTTCCTGAAAACACAACCAGCACAACTATCCAGGTATGCCCTAGACTCAATGGTTAGTCCGCTATAAAATATATCAAGTAAATCATGCTTTTCCAGATCATGATTAGGCCGAGCTCTAATAAGAGAGCAAAATCTCGCCCAAGCCTCAGGCAATTTCTCTTCATCTCCCTGGTCAAAATTATAAATTCTCTGCAAAGCAATATGTTGAGCACTAGCAGGAAAGTATTTGCGGAAGAAAACATCAAGCAGTTCTTTCGGACTTTCAATAGAATTAGGTGGCAAATTATTATACCAAGTTTTAGCGTCATCCTTTAATGAGAATGGAAAGATTTTAGCAACAAAGTAAGTACGCATCTTGACATCATCAGAAAACAAGCTACTAAGAGTAGATAACTCAGTCATGTGTTCAACAACACTTTCTTTTTAGTACCACAAAAGGGTGTTTTCTCAACAATAGCTATATGAGATAGATCAAGAGAAAAATCATAATCTTTATCCTTAATGTTTATAGGAGATGTGGCAAATTTAGGATCAGGAGACAGTTTATATCTAACAGCATGTTCTGCAAGCAACTTTTTAATTTTTCTTGCATCTGTAGTAGCATTGCATTTTTCAATAAAATCATCATTAAGCTCCACATAATCTTCATCAGGATCACTAAAATAATCAAGTTCAGGTGAATTAACAGGTGTAGTAGCATTAGGAGTTTCAGTATTTTCAATTTGTCTAGACCTAGCAATTGTAGCATCTAGAAAGGATCCCAAAGAACCACTATCATCAAGCACAGCAGAAACATTATCAATATTATGAGAGTTTTCAGATTCAGCAGAAGTACCCGCATGTGAAGCATGTGGCGGTGAAACAAGTTTATCAATCACAGATGGTGAATCAAGTATAGCGGAGGTACTCAGAATTGTACCTTTTCTTGTAGTGGATGGTAATATGGCGATCTTAGTATCGCGAGGTTTACCCATGATGGAGAATTTGCAGCGAACAATATTAATCCAAGTGAACTTCCAAATAAAGCTATGCTCCCCGGCAACGGCGCCAGAAAATAGTCTTGATGACCCACAAGTATAGGGGATCGCAACAGTCTTCGAGGGAAGTAAACCCCAATTTATTGATTCGACACAAGGGGAGACAAAGAACACTTGGAAGCCTTAACAGCGGAGTTGTCAATTCAGCTGCACCGAAACAGACTTGCTCGCAAGAGTTTATCGATAGTAACAGTTCTATAGCAGTAGCGGTAGTGAAATAACGAGCAGCAGAGTAACAAAGACAGCAGTAGTGATTTTAGTAAACAGCAGGATTAAAATACCGTAGGCACGGGGATCGGATGAACGGGCGTTGCATGGATGAGAGAAACTCATGTAACAATCATAGCAGGGCATTTGCGGATAATAATAAAACGGTGTCCAAGTACAAAGCAATCAATAGGCATGTGTTCCATATATAGTCGTGCGTGCTCGCAATGAGAAACTTGCACAACATCTTTTGTCCTACCAGCCGGTGGCAGCCGGGCCTCAAGGGAAACTACTGGATATTAAGGTACTCCTTTTAATAGAGTACCGGAGCAAAGCATTAACACTCCGTGAACACATGTGATCCTCACATCGCTACCATTCCCTCCGGTTGTCCCGATTTCTGTCACTTCGGGGCCATCGGTTCCGGACAGCGACATGTGTATACAACTTGCAGGTAAGATCAATAAACAATGAATATCATGATGAAACAATAACATGTTCAGATCTGAGATCATGGCACTCGGGCCCTAGTGACAAGCATTAAGCATAACAAGTTGCAACAATATCATCAAAGTACCAATTACGGACACTAGGCACTATGCCCTAACAATCTTATGCTATTACATGACCAATCTCATCCAATCCCTACCATCCCCTTCGGCCTACAGCGGGGGAATTACTCACACATGGATGGGGGAAACATGGCTGGTTGATGGAGAGGCGTTGGCGGTGATGATGGCGATGATCTCCTCCAATTCCCCGTCCCGGCGGAGTGCCAGAACGGAGACTTCTGGCTCCCGCGACGGAGTTTCGCGATGTGGCGGCGTTCGGAGGGTTTCTGGCGACTTCGACTTCTCCCCGTGCGTTTTTAGGTCGAGGCCGATAAATAGTCCGAAGGAGGGCGTCGGAGGCCGGCCGAGGGGGCCACACCACAGGGCCGCGCGGGCCCCCCCTGGGCCGCGCCGCCCTATGGTGTGGGGCCCTCGGGCCTCCACCTGGTTCGTCCTTCTGGCTCCGTTAGTTCTCTGGGAAAATAGGGCCTTCTGCATAAATTCCGAGGATTTTCCCGAAAGTTGGATTTCTGCACAAAAACGAGACACCGGAGCAATTCCGCTGAAAACAAGCGTTAGTCCGTGTTAGTTGCATCCAAAATACACAAATTAGAGGCAAAACAATAGCAAAAGTGTTCGGGAAAGTAGATACGTTTTGGACGTATCAACTCCCCCAAGCTTAGCTTATTGCTTGTCCTCAAGCAATTCAGCTTAACAACCGAGCGATAAAAGAACTTTCACGAACACATTTGCTCATATGATGTATATATTCTCATGCTATGGCTAATACTTAAGCAATTCATAATGAGATACATGCAAATAAGATCATCTAACAGACTATGTCAATCATGGAGAGGTACCACCAATTAATAATAAGCATCATGAATCATGTATATAAGCAGGATTGCAATGTTCATAAGAGAGTATGATAAAGTGGTATCTTGCTTGCTCGTATTTGATTGGCAAAACATAAATGCCCGGGCACCTCCGGAGTTCATAAAAAAGACTAGAAGTAGTGATTGTCAAAAGATAAATGCATCAAAGTTATACCACAATCAATCATATTTTGAGACAAGCATATTATACTAAGAATGACAAGTTGTGCTCTCAAGATAGTGCTCAAAGAAATAATGGAGACACAACATAAAAGTAAAAGATTGACCCTTCGCAGAGGGAAGCAGGGATTAACATGCGCTAGAGCTTTTCATTTTTATAAAGACAGGAGTAAAATTATTTTGAGAGGTGTTTGTTGTTGTCAACGAATGGTAATGGGTACACTAACTACCTCGCCAACCGGACTTTCAAGAGCGGCTCCCATGAATTATTGCATATTTATGTGGCACTCCTTCCAACCTTTCTTACACAAACCATGGCTAACCGAATTCTCGGGTGCCCGCCAACAATCTCATACCATGAAGGAGTGCCTTTTTATTTTAGTTTTATTATGATGATGACACTCCCCCCAACCTTTGCTTACACAAGCCATGGCTAACCGAATCCTTCGGTGCCGTCCAACAATCACAAACCATGGAAGAGTGTCTATTTAAGTTAATTAATTCGGGATCGGGAATCCCATTGCCGGCTCTTTTTGCAAAATTATTGGATAAGCGGATGTGCCACTAGTCCATATGAGAGTCCGTCAAAAGTAAATGACAAGGTTGAAAGCTAAACACCACATACTTCCTCATGAGCTATGAAACATAAACACAAATTGAGAAGCATTTTGAAGGTTTTAAAGGTAGCGCACGAGAATTTACTTGGAATGGTTTGAAATACCATGCATAGGTATTTATGGTGGACACTTTTGGAATAACTTGGTTTTCAGGTGTTTGGAAGCACGAGCAGCGTTCCCGCTCAGTACAAGTGAAGGCTAGCAATAGACTAGGGAGCGACAAATCAAGAGAGCAGTAACTGTCATAATCATGCTTGCGGCAAAATAAATTAACGGAGGCATAAAAGTGATACAAGAACTCGAAGCAATATAGATCATCGAGGCTTAATTGACTTTTTGTTCAGTCATATGCATGCGTGAGCATGTGCCAAGTCGATATAAATGAATTATTCAGAGGAGGATACCACAATGCCATACTTACTTATGAATAAAACAATGCAAGCAAACATCCATGTCATGCTACTCATATTAATAAATTGGAGCTAAACATGAGAGATCATGAACTACCAGTACTTTCTTAAATAACATATACCTCACATGAACCAACTAAGCATGCTCACATGGATGAGTATATGTACAAAAATGAAAACAAATAGAGTTCATACCAGCCTCTCACCACAATCGGATTGTCGTAGATCGTCATTATTGCCTTTTCACTTGTGTAGCTTGGATAATATAAAATGAAAACCACGCTCCAGCCACCAAAGACCATTGAACTCATAATGAACTTTACAAACCAAAGAAGAACAACAAATATTTTTGGTGTTTTCGAATTAGAAACAAGAACAAAAGGAAACAAACAAACAAAGCAAAATCTTTTTGGGTTTTCTTATAGCAACTAGCAATAGCAAATGAAACGAAGCAAATGCAAGAAACCAAAGCAAACAAATGGTGAAGAGAAACAACAGAAATATTTGTGGTCTTTTCGTGTTTTGGGAAAGAAACAAAGCGAAAACAAGAAATAGCAAACTAAAAGAAACACATAACAGCAGGATGACAGAAATCTGCCAAAACCTGACAGCAGTACAGAAATCGATTTTTACAAAAATCTTACTTTGCTCAGCTCGAAAAGTGTTCAACTAATGAAAGTTAGATAACAACCTGGGGAACCTGCACAAAAATTGGCAGCTCAAAATAATGTTCTGGCTGTGCGCACGAATTTTTCTAGTAACAGTCCAGAATCTGTTTTCAGGCAGCACTTCCCCAAATATCATCTTCCTCTCATTAGAAAACCACTCAAACGAACAAAACAAATATGTACAAGTATCCAGCAATCAAAATATGCAAAGAATGAGTAATGCCAGTATACCTCCCCCCAAGCTTAGGCTTTTGGCCTAAGTGGAGTTCAATCCCATCGAGACCATGAGGTAGTATCTCCGTAGTACGACGAAGAAGGATCATATTCCGGTATGTGCTGGAAGAAGCACCCGGATACGTGACGGTGTGGTCGTAGGAGGCCCCGGCGTCCTCGGAGTCATGTTGCTGGTGGAAGTCTTTTATCTTCAAATGTTCATCCACTTCCTCCTTCGTGCACGACCATGATTGCCTGTCAATACTGAACAAACCTGGTTGGGGAAGAGGAATTTCCTTCTCATCCCCGTCAGAAAACAACATTCTATAAACCATATTATCTAAAGTAGAATCAGTAGTAACAAAATGATGACTCTTCATAGCAGTAATATCGAGTCTCCTAGGGGCCAATGGCACATCATTAGGATCAATAGGAAGACTTAGATATGTTAAAACGCGCAGTGCGATAGTTCCTCCAAAAATAGGCCCCCTGTTAGTCAGGCGGCGAGCAATAAGAGCACCATGGTGATAAGATGTCTGACCAGTAAGTGCAATATTCAAGAAAGCAAGATGGTAACTAGAAATGTTGCTAGTGTTCTCCCTACCAAGAATGCTAGTAGCAATGTAGTATGCAAAATACTTAATGGCGGGGAGTTGAATGTTCCTTATCTTGCCACGCTGAATGGTGCGACAATCATCATCGGTGATCCCTCGATAGAGCTCCAACAGGTCCCGGGGGTTGTCATCAATCCTACTTGCTGTACCTACAGGGACAATATCCAATGCACGACAAAAATCCTCCAATTTCATAGTAACAGGATTACCATAGATCCTGAATGCAACCGTCGGCTCATATTGTTTGTTGTTGAACTGGAAACTCTCGACGAAGATTTTGGTGAGCATGTAATATTGCTCCCTTTCATCTCCCACATAGGTGGTTAACCCTGCCCTGTTGACAAGGGTTAAGAAATCCTCCAATATCCCCGCATTCCTAAGAAAATCATAGCATGGAAAAGACGAAGCATTAGGAGCCCCGTTGTCCTCTTCGGGTGCGAAGCTAGGCGCGATGATGTCTTCATTGTATGATCGCCTAATCCGGGTGGCGGCCCTAGAAGGCCTCCCGGTGCTGGTTGTCCCTTTCTTGAACAACTCTCCAAAGTTGAACTTCTTCATAGCTTCTCTGAAATTTTTAACAAATGATATAAAATTTGATTTGGTGACATATAATTGAGGGAAACTACCATAGGAACTTGCTAGAGTACTAATCATGCATCAAAACTAGTTTCTACCACTTAGAACAAGCATGCAAGCTCACTAAACATGTTATCTACAGCAGCAAAATATTCAAGATATACTCAACCAAACAAAATTCTACTTGGATGGGTGGAGGAGTCACATACCAAGGAGCAAATGTGCCAAATTTCAGCAGGAAATCTGGGCTGAGCAAAGAGATCGAGAAATCTGGAGCTCTGGAGCAAAAACGCGAGTGAGGGGAACTTGGTACGAGTTTTTTCAGGAGAGAGAAGGTGCTGGGAGGAAGAGATGGCAAAGTGGGGCAAGGAGGGGCCCACACCACATGGTGGCGCGGCCACCACCTTGGCCGCGCCGGCTCGTGGTTTGGCGCCCTCTGGTGCCCCACAGGTCATCCTCTGGTGCTCCCAGGTGCCTCGTCGAAAAATAGGACCAACGGTATAATTTTTGTGAATTTTTGAAAACTTTGAAAAATGCACATTTCTGGGTATTTAATTTATTATTACTGGCCAGGAAATTTTTTGAAATCTCCAAATAACTAAGGGACTTTGCAAATTAAAAATGCTACAGCAACTAGAGCAAGTGGAGGAAGAAAGAGATGTTGTTTACCTCCTCTATGCATATAAAAGGTATTTGTTAACAAGGTTGATCAAGTCTTGCCACCAAATAAATTTTACATAGCATAAGAAGAAATAAACCTCAAATCAATCATGTTACCTTGAATTGTATTGATATGGATCCAATCACGAGAGTTTGATATTCTTCTTTAGGCTCATATATAGGACAATCAATAGTTCCCACTTTGATAGTTCTCACATTAGAAATAGTATTAACTCCACACGCTTTCTCAATCCTCTTGGGAAAATAAACGGTATGCTCCCTATCATCAACATTGAAAGTAACCTTTCCTTTATTGCAATCAATAACAGCCTCTGCGGTGTTAAGAAAAGGTCTCCCAAGAATAATAGACATATTATCATCTTCAGGCATTTCCAACACAACAAAATCGCTTAATATCAAACAGCTTAGTAGTAACTTGAACAGGAACATTCTCACATATACCAACAGGAATAGCAGTAGATTTATCAGCCATTTGCAAAGATATATCAGTAGGTATCAACTTATCCAAGTAAAGTCTCTTATAAAGAGAAAAAGGCATAACACTAACACCGGCTCCCAAGTCACATAGAGCAGCTTTAACATAATTATTCTTAATAGAACAAGGAATAGTAGGTATACTCGGGTCGCCCAACTTCTTTGGAATTTTGCCATTGAAAGAGTAATTAGCAAGCATAGTGGAAATTTCCTCATTGGGGATTTTCCTTTTGTTAGTAACAATATCTTTCATATACTTTGAATAAGGAGGCAATTTAATAGCATCAGCCAAAGGGATTTGCAAGAATAAAGGTTTCATCCAATCACAAAATTTATTGTAGTGTTCTTCTTCCTTTGATTTTAGTTTCTTAGCAGGAAAAGGCATTTGCTTTTGCACCCAAGGTTCTCTTTCATTACCATGTTTCTCCAGCAATAAAATCTTCTTTAGTGTACTTTTTATTTTTAGCATGCTTTTCAGGTTCTTCTTCAACCTCTTCTTTATCAAGAGTATCATTCTTATCATTATCTTTATCATGTTCATTACCACTTTCAGTTTCAGTATCGGAAATAGAAATACTATTAGGATCATTAGCGGGTTCGGAGGATTCTACAACATTTTTATGCTTCTTCTTCTTTTTCTTCTTAGAATGAGCACTAGGTTCAATGCGTTGAGAATCTTGTTCAATTCTTTTGGGATGCCCTTCGGGATATAGAGGATCCTGGGTAGAGACACCACCTCTAGTTGTTACTTCATAAGCATGTTTTTCTTTAGAATTATTCCCTAACAAGTCATTTTGCACTTTAGTGAGTTGATCAATTTGAGTTTGAATCATATGAAAATGTTTAACAAGCATCTTAACATCATTGGAGGTTCTCTCCACAATATCATGCAATTCACTAATAGCTCGAGAATTTTCCATTAAATGATTCTCTACTCTCATATTAAAATTTTCTTGCTTAACAATATAATTATCAAACTCATCTAAGCATTGTGCAGGAGGTTTCGAATACGGAATATCTTCCCTAGTAAAGCGTTGAAGGGAGTTTACCTCAATCATGGATGAAGGGGGAATTATCTCACATATATCTTCTATGGGGGAAGATTCTTCACATCTTCGGATTTAATACCTTTCTCCTTGAGAGACTTCTTGGCTTCCCTCATATCTTCATCATTCAATTTAATTAAACCCCTCTTCTTCAATATTGGCGTTGGAGTTGGTTCAGGTGTAATCCAATCATCATGATTCCGGCTTATTTTAGCCAATAATTCTTCAGCGTCGTCTGGAGTTCTTTTCCTGAAAACACAACCAGCACAACTATCCAGGTATGCCCTAGACTCAATGGTTAGTCCGCTATAAAATATATCAAGTAAATCATGCTTTTCCAGATCATGATCAGGCCGAGCTCTAATAAGAGAGCAAAATCTCGCCCAAGCCTCAGGCAATTTCTCTTCATCTCCCTGGTCAAAATTATAAATTCTCTGCAAAGCAATATGTTGAGCACTAGCAGGAAAGTATTTGCGGAAGAAAACATCAAGCGTTCTTTCGGACTTTTAATAGAATTAGGTGGCAAATTATTATACCAAGTTTTAGCGTCATCCTTTAATGAGAATGGAAAGATTTTAGCAACAAAGTAAGTACGCATCTTGACATCATCAGAAAACAAGCTACTAAGAGTAGATAACTCAGTCATGTGTTCAACAAGCACTTTCTTTTTTAGTACCACAAAAGGGTGTTTTCTCAACAATAGCTATATGAGATAGATCAAGAGAAAAATCATAATCTTTATCCTTAATGTTTATAGGAGATGTGGCAAATTTAGGATCAGGAGACAGTTTATATCTAACAGCATGTTCTGCAAGCAACTTTTTAATTTTTCTTGCATCAGTAGTAGCATTGCATTTTTCAATAAAATCATCATTAAGCTCCACATAATCTTCATCAGGATCACTAAAATAATCAAGTTCAGGTGAATTAACAGGTGTAGTAGCATTAGGAGTTTCAGTATTTTCAATTTGTCTAGACCTAGCAATTGTAGCATCTAGAAAGGATCCCAAAGAACCACTATCATCAAGCACAGCAGAAACATTATCAATATTATGAGAGTTTTCAGATTCAGCAGAAGTACCCGCATGTGAAGCATGTGGCGGTGAAACAAGTTTATCAATCACAGATGGTGAATCAAGTATAGCGGAGGTACTCAGAATTGTACCTTTTCTTGTAGTGGATGGTAATATGGCGATCTTAGTATCGCGAGGTTTACCCATGATGGAGAATTTGCAGCGAACAATATTAATCCAAGTGAACTTCAAATAAAGCTATGCTCCCCGGCAACGGCGCCAGAAAATAGTCTTGATGACCCACAAGTATAGGGGATCGCAACAGTCTTCGAGGGAAGTAAACCCCAATTTATTGATTCGACACAAGGGGAGACAAAGAACACTTGGAAGCCTTAACAGCGGAGTTGTCAATTCAGCTGCACTCGGAAACGGACTTGCTCGCAAGAGTTTATCGAGAGTAACAGTTCTATAGCGATAGCGGTAGTGAAATAACAAGCAACAGAGTAACAAAGACAGCAGTAGTGATTTTAGTAAACAGCAGGATTAAAATACCGTAGGCACGGGGACG
Organism: Lolium rigidum; assembly: GCF_022539505.1. NCBI lineage: Eukaryota > Viridiplantae > Streptophyta > Magnoliopsida > Poales > Poaceae > Lolium > Lolium rigidum. Next base: position 133,312,596 of record NC_061513.1, read on the forward strand.
GATGAACGGGCGTTGCATGGATGAGAGAAACTCATGTAACAATCATAGCAGGGCATTTGCGAGATAATAATAAAACGGTGTCCAAGTACAAAGCAATCAATAGGCATGTGTTCCATATATAGTCGTGCGTGCTCGCAATGAGAAACTTGCACAACATCTTTTGTCCTACCAGCCGGTGGCAGCCGGGCCTCAAGGGAAACTACTGGATATTAAGGTACTCCTTTTAATAGAGTACCGGAGCAAAGCATTAACACTCCGTGAACACATGTGATCCTCACATCGCTACCATTCCCTCCGGTTGTCCCGATTTCTGTCACTTCGGGGCCATCGGTTCCGGACAGCGACATGTGTATACAACTTGCAAGTAAGATCAATAAACAATGAATATCATGATGAAACAATAACATGTTCAGATCTGAGATCATGGCACTCGGGCCCTAGTGACAAGCATTAAGCATAACAAGTTGCAACAATATCATCAAAGTACCAATTACGGACACTAGGCACTATGCCCTAACAATCTTATGCTATTACATGACCAATCTCATCCAATCCCTACCATCCCCTTCGGCCTACAGCGGGGGAATTACTCACACATGGATGGGGGAAACATGGCTGGTTGATGGAGAGGCGTTGGCGGTGATGATGGCGATGATCTCCTCCAATTCCCCGTCCCGGCGGAGTGCCATAACGGAGACTTCTGGCTCCCGCGACGGAGTTTCGCGATGTGGCGGCGTTCGGAGGGTTTCCGGCGACTTCGACTTCTCCCCGTGCGTTTTAGGTCGAGGCCGATAAATAGTCCGAAGGAGGGCGTCGGAGGCCGGCCGAGGGGGCCACACCACAGGGCCGCGCGGGCCCCCCTGGGCCGCGCCGCCCTATGGTGTGGGGCCCTCGGGCCTCCACCTGGTTCGTCCTTCTGGCTCCGTTAGTTCTCTGGGAAAATAGGGCCTTCTGCATAAATTCCGAGGATTTTCCCGAAAGTTGGATTTCTGCACAAAAACGAGACACCAGAGCAATTCTGCTGAAAACAGCGTTAGTCCGTGTTAGTTGCATCCAAAATACACAAATTAGAGGCAAAACAATAGCAAAAGTGTTCGGGAAAGTAGATACGTTTTGGACGTATCAGCGACCACCTCCAAAAGTAAACTAGTTTCACCGACGGCGACCTACTTTGTGCGTCGCGGAAGACTACTACATCGACGGCCTACTCGGAGTCGAGGTTGACGATCTCATGCTTCACGCGGACGGCCGCCTCCTTCTGCGCGACCTTGTACTCTTGCACGACACGGATGGCTTCCGCCTCCTCGCGGTGGAAGCGTGCACGCGCCTCGGCGACGAAGATGACGGACACCTGTTGCACCGTCGTCGCCTCCTCGTCGTCGTTGAGGACGTAGTCCCCCGACTGCAACTGGAGGTTGCGCACCGGCACCTCCTCCTCCTCGTCGCTGCTGCTGTCGGCGGCGGGCCACACTAGCGCACGGCGGGACGCGCCCGAGGACGACCCCTTGCCGCTATTCGCGTAGCGCGCGAGCTTTCCCGGCGGCGTCAGACCCCATTTGGTCCAGCGCCGCGCGCTACGCTTCCGAGCGCCTTCCGAGCGGTTCCATTTGCGCCGCTCGGCCTCAGACTGGAAGACAGGGGACGCGGCGGATAGTTGCTCCCACCAATTCGCCCGCCTACCCTGCCGCCGCTGTTAACCCCAGACATGCGGTCACGGTGGTGGTGGAGAGAGTGGAGCAGCGGCGGCGGTGGCTTCGCGATTGCTTGCCGGAAGTCGAACCGTGTGCGCGGCAGAGGAAGTGGACGCAGTGGAGGAAGTAGGGTTTTGGAACCTTACTCCCCTCCGTGGCCTATATTTATACGTGTCGACGCTCTAGTTTCTCGGGCCCCCAAACTATTTATATGTGCTGGCCCACCGATTCGAGCTCCGTTTTGTGTCACTTTGAACCCGTAAATCTGTCGGAAAAATTCAGTTCCGACGAAATTTACGGGCTCTATTAAAAATGGTCTTAGAGCATGGCTAATAGAAGAACCGACAGCCACCAAAATCCTTCATAAAATAGACTTATACTACCTTCGTATCGATTTAACAGACGCTCACGTAGTTTAAAAATTTGCTTTGACCATTATTTTAATCAATAAAATATAGAATATATACCACATAAATTATATCACTGGAAAGCTTGTTTGAATACGAATCTAATGGTATAGATTTTGTAGACATATAATTTATATTTTGTTAACCAAATTAATGGTCAAACTTTGCCTTAAACTGCAGAAGACCCGGCAGCCTGCTCTATGCCATTGCAAGGTCACCAAAAACCTTCATAAAAATAGACTTATACTACCTCCTTATCGGTTTAATAGACGCAGGCTAGTTCACAAAATTTCTTTGACCATTATTTTGGTTAATAAAATATAGAATATACACCACCAAAATTATATCGTTGGAAGCTTGTTTGAATACGAATCTAACGGTATAGATTTTGTAGACATATAATTTATATTTTGTTAACCAAATTAATGGTCAAAATTTTTCCTTAAACTGCGTGCGCGCCTGTTAAACCGATATGGAGGGAGTACAATAGATTGACTGTAGATTCGCTACAAATGTAACTTTAGCATTAAGTGCTTGCATGTGGTGGAGGCTAATTATTGGTAGGGAGGGGTAAACGTTCATAGTGAGAAGTAACTTAGACTAGTACCTTAATAGTGGGTACTAACTTATATGTGCGAAGTAACTTAGACTAGTAACATATGTCATGTTACTAGTCTAGGTTACTACCTTCATAGTGGGTAGTAATTATATGTGGTGTCATGCATTGTGTCATTTATTATGTTATAGACTCATTTTGCCTTGGAGTGTGTGATGTTATGGTAACATAGCTAGTTACCACATCACTATCTTTCTTTATTTATTGTCATGCCATGTCACCAAAATGCCATGAGATGTGTGATGTTACTAGTTATGTTACTCCCACTATGAGCAGTCTAAAGCTAGTCATAGTGAGAGTAACTTAGACTAGTAACATGCATATGTTACTAGTCTAAGTTACTAAATCCATAATGGGTAGTAACTGTGTCATTTACTATGTTGTAGACTCATTGTGTCTTGGGATGTGTGATGTTATGGTAACATAGCTAGTTACCACCTCACTCTCTTTCTTCATTTATTGCCATGACATGTCACCAAAATGCCTTGGATTGTTTGATGTTACTAGCTAAGTTACTCCCACTATGAGCAGTCTAACCTAGACTAATAACATGACATATATTACTTGTCTAATTTACTCCCCACTATGACTAGCCTTAAATCGGCTGCATGTTGGCTCTCGTTTCTCGCTTAATGTGCTATAGCCGGGTTGTAATTATAGAGCCAGCTCTATTCTCTCTCCTCTCTTATCTCTTCTCTACCTAGAATTTTGCTGACATTGAAGATGTTATAGCCAGCTGATTGGGATTTATTATATTTGCTCTTATGGTTTACCCAACTAGCTGCTCGTGACGCCATTTCTACCACGAGGTCTATTTGGTCCACGTGTATGTGCATTAGTTGTCATGAATAAAATCATGGCCAACACGGCGATGCAAGCGGGTGTCTGTTCGCAAGGTTGTCACTCACGATTCAAAAGCTGCCTAAATGTAGGCCATCATGGACGCCGGTTGCGTCCTCGTTTTTTCGCCCCTAACCTACAAGTTAGTTAGTGAACCCACGGTTTTCGTTAAAATAAACATATTGCAATTCTTTTCCTACTACATAATCCTAGGCATACTACACCTAGACCTCACTGACGTTACAGCCGAGGGATCCTACTCTAGAAAGACGGCCCGCCCCGCAGCAGTCTTTCCCACTCCCCTGGCCTCGCATGCGTGGTGATGTGCCATCGGCTATCGGTGCGTCGCACATCCTCTCTCTCTCTCCACGCAATTCCTATTCTCCGCTTATAGCGGGAGGGATCCGGCGCTCCGCACAATGGCAGTTATTTCTGGGCCGGCACATTTAGCGAGGGCAGTGCATGTTCCCCGGTTTCTGCTCTGTTTAGGTGGTTTTCTCTTGGTGTCTGTGTTTTTTTCTGGTTTTCGCTAGTTTTCGGATTTTTGTCAGTTTTTAAACCTTTTTTCCAAATTTGGAATTTACAACTTTTTTCAAGTTTTTAAATCCGAACATTTTTCAATTTTTGAACTTTTTCGAATGTTGCACATTTTTTTAAAATTTTTGAACATTTTTGTTTACAATTTTTTTAGATTTGAACATTTTTTAAATTTGAATATTTTTCATTTTCACAATTTTTAATGTTTGTATATTTTTATAGATTTGAACGGTTTTAAAATATGAACATTTTTTAGAGTTGAACATTTTGAAATTCGAACATTTTTTAGATTTATTTTTTTTAAATTTTTATCATTGAAGCAGTTGGTAATTTTGCAGATTTGATCATTTCTTCAAAATTCGAATATTTTCAAAATAAAAAACAACACGAAAACGTTAGAGTCGAGCGAACAAGGGCAGATCGTGTGATCTGGACGTAAATGGGCCAGCCCAAGTTGTCTTCCCATAGCGATTTTGGTCCATAGGATCACTTAAAGTGTAGCATAGGGGCTCCGTTGTCTCCACCTCCAGGCGAATCCTATTTATCGCCCGCGTGCGTGCGGGAATACGCCCTGCACGCACGGGCTGTCCACTTGGGCCGCGGCTCAATAAATGCATCCAAGTTGTTTTTAGTCCCGTTCTTCTGCTTTTTCCGTTTTTTTGTTCTGATTTGCACTGTTTCTTTTCTGTTTTGTTTGGTTCTTTCTCCTTTGTTTTTAGCAAACTTCGATTTTAAGCAGATTTTCGAATTTGAGAAAATTTAGATTTTGATTTTTTGAGCAAATTTGGAATTCGAGCAAATTTGAATTTGAGAAAATTTCGAATTTGGGTAAATTCCAAACTCGAGCAAATTTTGAATTCGAACATATTTGCATTTGAGCAATTTTCAATTCGATTTTCAAGCAAATTCCAAATTCGAGCAAATTTCGAATTTGACCAGATTCAAATTGGAGAAAATTTAAAATTTAAGCATATTCGAATTTGAGCAAATTTCAAATTTGAGCAATGTGCCTAGTCTTTTCGTTTTTAAAAACATACCAGCTTCGAGCGTGGAATGGAAACATCGAGCGAACGTCCTAGGAGCATCTCCACTCGTTTGGCCTCCCCACGTCGAAATCAGGGGTAAATTTCCTCCGGATTGGACGTAAAATTGGTGTGGGGAGGACCAGTTTCCCAGCCGCGATCTCAGGCGAAGATGCCGATCTAAATTTGAAAAACGAAAGCTTGACGAAATAAGAGCATCTCCACTCGTCTTGCTCATTGAACGCCATGGATCTCGTCGAGGGAAGAGTGGCGGCTAGGGTTTCGTCTGGCTAGGGTTTCGTCGATGTGCTATGCGTCGCGGCGAGCGGGGATTATTTAGGCGGGGCTGGACCCGACGATTTAATGTCGCGTGGATGCTACGCGTCCGCGGTGAGCTGACCGGCGGCAGCCTTTTTAGCGCGCGGAAGACGATGCGTGTGCCGCTGATCGGCCGGGTCCACCCCTGCGGCGAAGCCGAAGCGAAAGCGCGGGAGAGATTTCTCGGCGTTTCGCGCGCTTTCGCTTCGTCCGGACTCCCTGAGCGCGTCCCGGTAGGCCGGGGTTGGCGTGGGCTCGCCGGATGGATGAAGGTCCAAATCCGGAGAAAAGCGAGAAACCGGGGGCGAGGCTGGACCATTTTTCACCGTTCGGATGGAAAAATAGCCAGCCAGGGGCTTATTTAGGGAGACGAGTAGAGATGCTCGAACTTCGAACGTGTGAATAGTCTACTTGGTTTGTTTCCAGTCCATTCAACATGGGCCAGGCCCATCTGGATCGACCTAGTTAGCGTACGTTACAACAGCACGCTAACGAGCGATATATAGGGCAACCCACGCCTCCACGGCAAAACCTATTTCTCGCCCAGCAGCGGGGCGGATTAACGCCCGCTCGCGTGCGGGACGAGCGGGCCGCGGCCCATGTCGTTTGGAATGTTTTTTTTTTTTGTTTTTCTTCGGTTCTTCTTCTTGTTCGGTCTTTCTTTTAATGGATTTTTGCTTTTTGTTTTTTCTGTTTTCCTTTTTTGCCTTTTTAATTCCCCCTTTTGAACTTTTTTTCCAAATTCGAGCAAATTATAAAATTTGAGCAAATTCTAAACAGGAACAAATTTCAATTTTTTCTTCGGTTTAGAAATTTGCGGGAGCGAAGGAGGTGTAACCACTACGGTACATGAAGTTTGTTGTTACGGCATGAAAGAAATAGTTTATAGTACGCACGTGTAGACCGAACGAACTAATAGGTCGGCCCATTCGGGATGTGCTTCAGGCGATGCAGCACTCTGGCGCGCTAACGAGCGAGGAATTGGGAACCCCCGCCTCCACCCTGTTCACGTGCTCCCTGTTATGGGCCTTTGCGCGTGCTGGACTCTGCGGCTTGGCACGCCTGAGCTTGGCCAGCCCTTCCGCCTGGGCTAGCTTGTTATATTTGAACATTTTTAAATTAAAACTTTTTCAAATTTGAACATTTTCTTAAATTTCGAAAATGTAAAAAACATAAAACAGAGAAGATCATAAAAGCGGAAAAGAAAAACAAAAACAAGTAAAACCCAAAAAAAACTTGAAGAAACCAGTGAATCAGGGAACCGGCAGGCAGGATAAAAAAAACCGTGTACTGTTGTCGCTGAATGGGCTGGCCCAGACCAATCGCGCTCTGAGCGGAACGCCGGATAGCGCCCGCTATAAGCGGTGAATAGGTTTCGCCGGGCTGGCCTTCGTGGGTGGCAGAGGACTGGACTAGCCCACACTTTCGAAGGAGTAATGCTACATGTACATAAATCTTTTACATAAAACTCTTACGGACTCACAAAGCACTAGTGGAAATCAAAAATCTGATCCGGTTTTTCAGGAGGGGATCAAACTCCAACCAACCAAAGCAGCCCACGTCTCTCCGTAATCCTTCCGTAACCAAATTCGTCCGTACGTTTAGGATTACCGCTTTCGAAGACCACCACGGCCGAGTTTGCCCATTCATGGTGGTGGCCTGGTGGGCTCTCACGTCGTCTCCTTCTAGTGCCAAAAATAGTCACAGCGGCAAATTCCCTTTCGCCATGGCCTCGAGGATAGAACAGCGCCTGTCCAGCGTGGTCATTTGCTCACAATGTATATATGGAAACATAGAGTGCATCCTGCAACTTGTGAAACTGTAATAGGTCCAAATCTTTTATCTTTTATTTTATTAATGGATTGCAATATTGCATCTCTTGTGAGGGATAACACTTTTATTCACCCAGGTTTCATGCTTGCAACGCCATAGTTACAGAATTTAGCTAGAGAGATTTTATTAGCTTTATTGCTGGCCGCGCAGGCTTACGCGAACGGCCTCTGGCTGTAGCAGTCGAGGTTGTCTCCGTAGCTGACGCCGAGGAGGTCGCAGTAGCGCTTGTAGAAGCCGATCCTGTCGGCGACGCGGTTGTCCTGCCCCTTGCCGCACTCGAGCCCGCCGTTGATGATGTTGGTGATCACGCCGTATCCGGGCACCCTCCCGGCCGCCTGGTCCGCGCTGGAGGGGCTCCACTGGCCCGTGATCACGTCGTGGCAGGACGGCTTGGGCGACTGCGGCGTCATCCAGAACCACAGCGCCGTCTTGAACGACACGGTGGCGTCGGAGGCGACAAGGTCCGGGTTGCCGAGTAGGTCGCTGCCGATGGCCTGCCCCGCCGGCCCGTAGTTGTAGTTGTAGGAGATCTGGATGGGCCCGCGGCCGTAGTACTTCTTCCCGGCCGCGCACGGCCACTGAGAGCTCGGCGAGCAGTAGTCGGAGGTGGCGCCTTGCTCCTGCTTGAAGCAGTAGCCCCACGAGTAGGGGCCGTCGGGCGCCGTGGCCCACCCGCCGGTGGTCTCGTGGGAGGTCTGGGCGAGGAAGGCGGCCACCTCGCGCTTCCTGACATCGGTGCTGCCCGTGGTCGCGAAGCCCGAGAAGGAGTTAGCGGCGGCGACGAAGGCGTTGTAGTTGTAGAATCCCTTGGCCGGGCACGCCGCGTCGTTGCGGTGCAGCAGCATCTGGTCGAAGAGCGACTGGGATATGATGGAGGACACGCCGCCGGAGGGCGTCGGCGTCGGCGTGCCGCCGCAGCCGTTGCACTGGCTCTGGCAGCCGGCGCCGCAGTAGGCAGAGGTGGAGCCGCAGTAGCCGTACTGGCTGCAGCAGAGGCAGTTGGCGCACGTCGCGCCGCCAGCCTGCGAGCCACACTGCTGGGCGTGCGCAGACACGGCGAAGGCCGCGGCCAGGATGGCCACCACCGAAAGTCCTCTCATCATGGTGGCAATGTAGCCGACGAACCCGCTCGAGCTTTGCTGCAGCTAGCTAGCTAGTGTCGCAATGGGGCACTGCTCGTGTGTAGTGGTGTGTGTGGAAGAAGATTGTATGCTGCAGGTCCTTATATAGTTCGCCAGGCCATGGCCATCGCGTCATCAGACGTGCCCAACTTGCCACAATCCTATGATCGGTCTAATCTACGATGAGTTGGGCAGATCTCGTCAGCGATCTAGTAGATTCATGCATGCTCGGATCTCCGCAAATTGGAGGGTTACTTGCTAGGCTAGCTACGTACGGATGAGATACCACTCGTGGAAGCATGGAAATGCTGGGGCAAGCATGCACATGCCGTTGCACGATTCACGGGGTAAGGGACGACGTTGATCGGGCTGGAGGCAAGCGTGGAAAAATCGTGTCAAGTCAACTTCGGTTGCTCTGTAGGTCAGATTTTTCTCCTCGATCGCTTCGTGTGCGTGCACCAGCTCAGCCTTTGGCGTGCGATCAAACTTCGCCGCATCAATGGGTGGACGGACGTGGAATTTTCGCGGATATATAGATGGCGCATATCCATGCATTGCACTAATGGGATAGATATGGATGTAGCTTTCATGCATGGAATTCCATCCGTTCTTTCTGTACATGCATTGGTCATTGGACATGTTCGAATTCAACTCTTTGTACTCGTTGCTGTTTGCGACGACGTGCTAACCAGGCAAACTATGTTTGGATACATATGAATATTGAATAGTCAGCAATAATAGGCTGCAAACATTGAGGTGCCTTAACTAGATACCTCGAGGAAAATGAATGTGCCTTATCCGTTCGAGTCCAGTCCCTATTTCATCTTAGTTGTTCTTGTTAGCGGCTGACGATCTGTCTACAATTATTTCCTTCAAAACATTCAAACTGATCAACCCGAGAAAAACATATGTGTACTCGATCCCTCCGTTCCATAACGTAAGATGTTTTGGCAAACTTCCATTCCATAATGTAAGACGTTTTGGCAAACTGTTTACTTGTCAAAACTTATTTAGATTATGGAACATAATGATTGTTGTATTGTGATCCAAATTCATATACTAAAGGGAGGCTAACTTCTGACGAGCAGAGCGAGGCCCGTTGCCGGAGGCTTGGGCCGAAGCGTATGGGAGATAACAACCCACGTGAGATCGTGGGCATTGGCTCCGTTCAGATCAAGATGCATGATGACATGACACGCACTCTGACAGATGTGAGACACATACCTGGCATGGCTAGAAATCTGATCTCTCTCAGCACCGTTGATGTTGATGGGTACAAACACTCTAGTTCTCGCGGAGTTCTGAAGGTATCAAAAGGTTCTCTCGTTCACATTATTGGTGATATGAATTCTGCAAAATTATATGTTCTTAGAGGTAGCACTTTATCTGGTATTGTTGCTGCTGTTATTCCTGATGAACCTGGTAAAACTAATCTGTGGCATATGCGTCTTGGACATATGAGTGAACATGGCATGGCGGAATTGCACAGGAGAGACCTGCTAGATGGCTGCAATTTGAGTAAGTTTGAGTTCTGTGAGCACTGCATTTTTGGTAAGCATAAAAGAGTTAAATTCAATGCTTTCGTTCATACCACTAAAGGGATTCTAGATTATGTGCATGCTGATGTGTGGGGACCTTCCCGCAAGACTTCTCTTGGTGGTGCAAATTACATGCTTACTACTCCCTCCGTTCCTATATATAGTGCCTATTGTTTTTTCGCATTTGTTTCAGATTATAAGAGTAAAGCTGTGTTTATTTTGCAAAAACCCCCTTCCACCGATTTGCTAGTGCTAGAAATAAGGAAACAATCAACGTACAGCCTAAAAATCTGGAAACAGATCGTGATCTATCTCATCTCTCCCATCTCCCAGGCTGCTTCTCTCTCTCACGTGGCAGGGAGTAGATCACGTGAGATCGCGTCGGTTAAGGAAACAGCACAAATTTCTCACGGAACGGCCGGCCCTTTCTCCCGACGGAGCAGGGAGTAAATCACGTCCGATCTGTTTCCAGTTTCCTTCTTTCCTCTAAAAAACCGCTGGGGGGTTTTGTGTGAATAAATTAGCTTGCGTTAATTACCGTGCCAAAAAACAATAGGCATTATAGAAAGGAACGGAGGGAGTATCATAGATGATTACTCCAGAAAAGTGTGGCCATTCTTTCTGAAACAGAAATCTGATGTGTTTGATGCTTTTAGAAAGTGGAAAGTTATGGTAGAGAAGCAAACAGAAAAGAAAGTTAAATTGCTTCGTACTGACAATGGCATGGAGTTTTGTTCTACTGTTTTCAATGATTACTGCAGCGATGAAGGCATTGTCAGACACCACACCATCCCATACACTCCTCCACAGAATGGTGTGGTGGAGAAGATGAACATAACCATCATCTCCAAAGCTCGCTGCATGTTGTCTAATGCTGGTATGCATAGACGTTTCTGGGCTGAAGCAGCCTCCACCGCCTGTTACTTGATAAACAGGTCACCTTGTATTCCGCTTGATAAGAAAACTCCTATTGAGGTATGGTCTGGTTCACCTGCTGATTATTCACAGTTGAGAGTTTTCGGTTGCACTGTTTATGCTCATGTTGATAATGGAAAGGTAGAACCTAGGGCTATTAAGTATGTGTTTCTTGGTTATGGTTCAGGAGTTAAGGCATACAAGTTATGGAATCCTGAAACTAAGAAAGTTTTGCATAGCAGGAATGTGGTCTTTAATGAGTCTGTCATGTTTTTTAAGAGTTCATCTACAGATGTTTCTGATGATATTGATATTTCTGATATTTCTGATGATGAGCAAGATTAGCGTGCATGTGGAGCACACGGAGGAGAGAGAAAATGATGTTGCTGAAAATGATAATATTGTTGTTCAGCACTCACCACCTGTTTTGCAGCAAACAAATATTTCCATTGCTGCTGATAGACCGAGGCGTAACAAAGGTCCACGTCCTCGTTTAATTTAAGAATGTAATCTTGTTCATCATGCTTTGAGTTGTGCTGAACAGGTGGAGCATGATACTGAACCTGCTACATATACTGAGGCCGTTGCATCCGTTGACCGCGTAAAGTGTATTTCTGCTATGCAAGAGGAGATGCAATATCTTGACAAGAATGGCACATGGGATGTTGTGCCCTTGCCTAAACAAAAGAAGGTTGTCCGCTGTAAGTGGATATTTAAAAGAAATGAAGGTTTATCTCCTAATGAGCCTCCGAGGTTTAAGGAAAGGTTAGTAGCAAAATGTTTCAGCCAAATTCCAGATATTGATTATAATGATGTATTCTCTCCGGTTGTGAAGCATAGTTACATTCGTGCATTCTTTGGTATTGTGGCTATGCATGATCTTGAGCTTGAGCAGCTAGATGTAAAGACTGCTTTTCTTCATGGTGAGCTTGAGGAGAAGATATACATGGACCAACCTGAAGGTTTAGTTGTGCCTGGTAAGGAGGATTTTGTTTCCAAGTTGAAGAGGTCTCTTTATGGTCTGAAATAGTCTCCAAGACAATGGTACAAAAGGTTTGATTCATTTATGCTTGCACATGAGTTTAAGAGATCTAAGTATGACAGTTGTGTTTATATCAAGTTTGTTAATGGATCACCAATATACTTGCTGTTATATGTTGATGATATGTTGATTGCTGCCAAGAGCAAGAAAGAGATCACTACTTTAAAGTCACAGTTGAGTAGTGAGTTTGAGATGAAGGATCTTGGTGCTGCTAAGAAAATACTAGGTATGAAAATTACAAGAGACAGAAAATCTAGCGTATTATTTCTTAGTCAGCAAAATTACATTCAGAGAGTTCTTCATCGTTTTAATATGCATGATGCAAAGTCTATTAGTACACCAATTGCTTCTCACTTCAAATTGTCAGCATTGCAATGTCCTAGTACTGATGAAGATATTGAGTACATGTCACGAGTTCCATATTCTAGTGCTGTTGGTTCCTTGATGTATGCCATGGTTTGTTCTCGTCCTGATTTATCATATGCTATGAGTTTGGTTAGTCGATACATGGTTGATCCTGGTAAAGAACATTGGAAAGCTGTTCAATGGATTTTCAAGTACCTTCGTGGCACATCCAAAACTTGCTTGAAATTTGGCAAGACCGGTGAGGGACTCGTAGGCTATGTGGATTCAGATTTTGTTGTCGATTTGGATAAGAGAAGATCCCTCACAGGTTATGTGTTCACTGTTGGTGGATGTGCTGTGAGTTGGAAGGCAACGTTACAATCTGTTGTTGCCCAATCAACGACCGAAGCAGAATATATAGCAATTAATGAAGCTTGCAAAGAGTCTGTTTGGTTGAAAGGTTTGTATGCTGAGCTTTGTGGAGATGATTCTTGCATCAACTTATTTTCTGATAATCAAAGTGCAATATACCTTACTAAAGATCAAATGTTCCATGAGAGGACAAAGCACATTGATATCAAGTACCATTATGTTCGCGACATTGTTGCTCAAGGTAAACTGAAGGTATGCAAGATAAGTACTCATGATAATCCTGCTGATATGATGACAAAGCCAATTCCTGTTTCCAAGTTTGAGCTTTGCTCGAGCTTGGTTGGTATAACTGTTTAGCCCAAGTGGTTGTTGGCGCCAGCAAGTGTTTTTTTTGTTGTTCAGGAGATTGTTGAAGTTCATGCTACAAGATGGAATTTGTCTCAAGGTGAAGTTTGTTGTATTGTGATCCAAATTCATATACTAAAGGGAGGCTAACTTCTGACGAGCGGAGCGAGGCCCGTCGTCGGAGGCTTGAGCGGAGCGAGGCCCGTGTCATGCGGTACGGTACGGATCGTTGGCACCGCCTATATATACATCTTGTAAGCCGCCGGCTAGGGTTTATCAGATTATAAGATAACTCACGGCGTTTGTAAACACTCCCCGATATAGTGAAGTTTTGCTGGTTGGCGCCCGTGGTTTTTTCCCCTTCTGTGTTGGAAAGGGTTTTCCACGTTAAATCTTGTATCCCCTGTGTGTGTTCTTGTTTTGTTTTTCGTTATTTGCTTGTCGCTTTTATAACAATGATACTGTACATTCCATTCGAGTCCAATCCCTATTTCAGCATGCATATCTGTTCTTGTTAGCGGCTGGCGGCTCATCTACAATTTTCATTCAAACATTCAAGCATGCAAGATATGAAGTTATGGTTTTATGGGACTATAGGAGCGCACAACCGTTGATAGGTGGTGATCCTCTTACAATATCTACATCTAATAACCTTTGAAACTGACGGAATATATTGGCCACACCTGTTTTCCGTAGCCACATTAATTAAGCTGAAAACAGTCAAGCACCCACCATCGAAACTAACAAATATCAGCCGCTAGTTAGCAGAGACCAAAAATGTTCAATACACAATTAGCCTCATGGCCTCATTCTCATCAGGCATACAGCATTACACACCAAAGAATATCCTGCTAATGAATAATGAAGCCACAGCTTTCACTGATATATAAGGAATCCTGACAAAGTGATCTACTAATAACGATCCATTTACCTTCAAGGCTAACACTAACAATGATAGTCAAAAATCACATCGCCTACTTGTTACAGCCTACAGTTACAAAGCAGAGAGGTCACAAATCATCAGCATTATACAATGAAGTTTTTCCCCATGCCAAAACCAGTATTGGCTAGCATCCTGAAAATTGTCTTCGTAGTGCCATATGCCAATATGTTATACTACACTATGTTCTGAGGGGACCTGAAAGATATCCATAGTACATTAGTACGTGTCTCAGCTGGTTTTCAGGTTCTACTGAACACGTGTCAGGTATTTAGCAACAGTTCCGTCATTGCTATCTCCAACCAGCTTCCTAGAAATCTAGTGCCTGGGGTTCTCCAATCCATCAGGACCTTCAAACAAACCGTTCAGCGCCGATTTTTGGTGATCCATCGCTGTGGGTTACACTTGTGTGTCCACCTTCCAGGTTATGAACATGCCGGATGTATGCATGAGGCCATAGGCCTGCCATCGAACAATGTAAAATCATCAATAATCTTGACAAAGATAAAATAAGACGACAATAGCTTTTGACTAGAGCCAATTATGGTAGATTAGACAGCGTTGCTATATTAAACTCCATGTTGATAACTGCCTAATATTTTCAATTTATTCTCCCACAGTAGAACAGCATCAGCTATAAGCATTTCTCACCATGTGAATAGCACATAATTAATAAAAAATACTTGGTGTGAAGGGCATTAGCTGTCAATTGCGGCAAGAAAAGATAAGATTTCTTTGAGCACTAGGGAGGGTGTTAGTTTTCTTCGTAGATGCTACCATCTCATCAATGGTGCATGATAACCCTAGAATAGTACAGCATACATGATGAAAATATATCTAAGATGATTTGTACAAAATGAGCTTATGTGGTTGCTATGCTTACAAGTAAAGAACTCGATGCCAATTTTCACTATTGCAAATCATTTTTCAGTTGACGTCACAGGTTTCTAAGCACTAAAATCGCAAATGTTCCGGGGCCTTTTGAGTTACTCTAAAAGAAGTATGAAGCATACCACTTTCGTCACATGGTAGTGGAAAAAAGTGCAGATAGCACAAAGAAGCAACCACCAGTCCTGCAGAGTTTTGATTAATAATACGTCGTTAGCCAATCAAGAATCTCCCTCCGTTCCATATCAGTTATAGCTGATTTAGTACAAAATTGTTCAAAATCAGTGACATATGGGGCAGAGGCAGTAATGTTTAATAGATAATCATGTCTGACCTACCTAAAATTCCACCAGTACAAACATCTTGCCAGTGATGCCGATAGTCGTCTACTCGAGAAACAGCTACTAAGGCTGCAGAAAGCAGAGGGAGTAGAGGAATGCAGAGCTTTGCAACATGGCCTCTTCGATCAAAAACTTTGATTTTACCAGCCAGATACCATGACAAGAACCCCAGGCCAGCAAAAGACACTGAGAAACAGAAAACTTGTGAGTCTTCCACCTCAAGAACCGGTAACATGTAAAAGCTCCTGCAGTCCAACTGGCCGCTAGCATCATGAATTTTGTATCACTGAGGTAAAAGGGAACTGACAGATATGCTTTAACTTACAAGAAGTATGACCACTTGGAAAACTCTTGTGACCTTCTTTCATATCACTGGCTTTACCATGACATAGGACGCCCGTAGTGAAGTTGTCATAGGCCTAAGCATTAAATAAAGCTATAAGACTCGCAGACAGGTCAGATGAAGTCATGCAAAGGGCTCCATCAAAACAAACTGTGTGAAGTATCCAACTGAAGGTGAGCACATTACAGGCACTCCATCAGGAAAACAGCGCCAAAAGAAATCTGGACGTGGTCGACCAACACCATCCTTAATTGCATCAGTTAAAACCGCAGTTATAGCCATTGAAAATAGAAGACCTGCTAGAGCAAACTAGATGTCATCATTAATTGCATAGCAATAGCATAAAACTGAAGCATATGGAGATACCTAGTATAGAATGATGCAGATCATACACATTCCTCCTCCGGAAGTATATTACGGTCATGATAAGCATAGGTCCAATGATACCGTATATCTGCATAAGCACGATAATACAATAAAACGTACATAAGTTCATGAAAATAAACAAGGCAGAACTAAGAGTTGACAATATATACCGGCACCGCCCAAAATGGCACTGTGTTGTCTTTCATGGGATATCTGAGATCTGTCATCATGTCTGACCCAACAAACCGATGGAATGGTTCTATTTTATTTAGTACTCCGTCCACCACAGCTAGAAGAATCAGTACAATCCAGTCATACATATGTAGCCTTGCAACTCTAGCTCCATGAGATGTTACATAGGGTGGCGGAACACCAACACGAATAGGTGCTGAAGGAGATGGCATAGCTTCCCGAGTTCTGATCTGCCAATCCTCAACCGAATAAGTTTAGGAATCCACTAAATAAATTATAGCAAAGTATCCGTATTTGTCAAACAAACAATTTAGTTTTTCAATCACCAGTTTTCAAGAACCTTGAATTTGTACCTAGAGATAGCTAAGGGAATACTTGCACCTGTTTCTATGTTGTAGACTAGCAACCAAGTAACCTGGCTTCGTTAGCATCAACAACGTTATGCAAATTGCTATTTGTCGAAATAATGATGCAGTTCGACTAAGAATATTGTCAGGTGGTGGAAAATTTAAACTAATTCTTTTTGCTAATCTAGCTCACAACAAATGCTTCCTAGGCCATAGAAGTATAGATGTTCAACAGAGACATAGTGTTCCAAGAACAGTCACGTGAGACTAAAGAAAAGATAATGAACTGATGATGCTGATTGCTGGATTTTTTTTTTGGAGCAACCGGCAGGAGCACTGCCTTTCAAATATGGTGAGGTAAACTAGAAAAATCTGATTGCTGGATGTTTAACAGAAACATAACCAAATATGATGAGGCAAACTAGAAAAATCTGTCATAATCACCACACAACCAAACTACCAAAGGTACTAATGGAAATGGAGGTCCTCGAGACTATATACCACTTATAAGTAAAGAAGCAAACTAGTATGATCATGTGGTAATCACGAGACATTACATTCCTTTCGCATAAACAGTAAAAGTGTAACATAATGGGAGCAGGGATGCAGTAAAGTTGCAAGAATCAAGGAGGAAAAGTAACTGCATCTTTTTTTCCGAAAAGGAGACATAGCCCGGGCCTAAGCAACTGCTTCGTGTTATTGGCAACCCCTCGTAGTGCAATTGGGGCACTAGGGCGAGGCATCTATTGGCGGCACAATTGAAGTGCGCACAGGGTGCTCGATGCTTTGCCACACCCGGCTACCAAGGCCGCGGCGTCCATATTGCGAAATTAATCACCACATATACATCAGATCTGGGACAAGATCAAACCTTTAGCCAAGCTTCTCAGAAAAACAACACCGTTTTGCCTGATTTTCGTTCTCGGCTCCCCTCGGAACGGCTGTGAGAAGATAAGAAGGTGAGCAACCGCCATTCACAAGTAGGCATATGCAGTTATGCAAAATGTAGGGATGGGGTATATAACCTTGGATCCCTATCTTTTCCAGGGTTCGATTTCCTCTTCTTGTAGCCTTTGACATCAGGCGGTGTGGCGGAGGAAAGAGCCCGTCCGTGCAAGCGAGCGGGGGAAAGTGGCACTGGGAATTCGTCGTTGTCTAGCCATGTTCCAGTTTTCCGTTAGCGAATTCGACCAACAACAATCGGAGGAGCGGGGGCGAGGAGGAGGAGGAGGCCGCCAAGCGGCAGGCACCGAAGAAAGCGATATTTGGGAGGTGCCGGCGGGCGGCAGTTGGAACTTGACAGGTATAGACGTTCCTTCCGGATAGTTCGGTTCGGCGTCCGTCTACAGATCCGCATCCTACGTGCTACACGCGAGGGAGATCACTCAACAGCGATCGAGTATGCGCTAGGCAGGGCCCCAAACGCGCCGGATCCATCGCATGGAAAAGCCGCCGCGTGGTGTCACCTCTGGTAGTCGCGTCCCCCACACAAAAATAGAAATAATAAAAAAGTTATATTTGTTATATTTTACATGATTTTGAAAGATCTAACCTTAAACTAAAATCTACTGGCAACCGCGGTGGCCACCACGGTAGTAGTGCTCGAAGTAGTGGTATCGTCGTCGTCGGTGAGGTCGTTCTTCCCATGCAGGTCGGCGGGCTCGTCCTTCATGGTGCAACTAGGTCCAACGATGTTGTCATCGCTCGTGAACTCGACTAGGGGCTTGCCGGATTCGCGGATACACGCTGCGTTGACATCCACGATGGTGCCCTCCCATGCCTTATGGTCGCTCAGCGACTCCATCCACACCGCGTTGTAGCACGGCGTGCCGATAGGGTGGCCGCTGATGGCGAGGAGCCTCTGCTTGTGGAGCTTCTGTAACATCCCAAATTTCAATAAAAAAAAGTTAGAAGAATTCCAGAATTCAAAATTCAGAGCCAACAAAAACTTTTATTTGCATATAGTACCCTGCATAGGACTTATGCATTTGAGTGATATGCCATGATGATTGTTATTATGTTTATGTGATAAACCCTAAAGCCCTAATGTGATCAAGTGAAGATCACAAACCAAATAAATCAAAAAGAGAAAGAAATCAAATAAGAATAAAAACCCTAAAACCCTAACATATGGTTTATGCCATTTTTATAAATCTTTACCCTAGACCATTTTGGTCTTCACCATTAGTTGAATAATGTTATTAAACACTTATTACAACTTTTGGAATGAAAGAAACACAAATCAAATGAAATTCAAACTCAAAATGGGATCACATATGATAATGGTCAAATCTGCCAATTATAGTCTGATCCCTACTTTGAGCCTTTGCAATTCAAAATTTTCAAACTAAACTTGCTCAACTCTTTGCACCTCATCCAAGAGCACATCAAGGTGAACAACTTTGGTAAAGACCACCATGCCAAATTCACTTTAGATCAAATGCTATGCTCATGCAAAGTTGGAACTTTTTTATTATGTGAAACAATCTCCCACTTAGCAATTTGTGCAATTCTTTGAATTTGAAAATTCCACCACCACCCATCATTCTCTCTGGTCATTTACAACTTAACCAAACACACACTTTTCAAATTGGGCAACCATATGAATTCAATCAAACTTTGTAAGAATTTGAATTGGACAAATATGGAACAAATCAAAAACACTATTGTCAATAGTTTTGGCCTAACCCTACTGCCCCAAACTACTCCACCTTGTCCCATGATCTCTTCTACCTCTAGCAAACCCAATAGCAAGCCTAGAGGAGAGCCATGAATGCCAAAGCCACCACCATGCCGGCCATGGCCATGAGCATCTCCCTCTCCTCTCTTCTCTCCACCGTGGCCTCGACCACCTTGCCAAATATGCTCCCCTTGGTCCCCTGAGCACGCCGGTGGTCGCCGTTCGTCGAGAGGTGGACCACAATGCCCTGTCCAGAACGTGCCCGCGATGCCCACGTGCGACAGGAGCGGCATGGCCATGCCGTGCTTGCCGGCCAACGCGCGCGCCACGGACACGCGCCGCCTCGCAGCATCCCTCCCTCTCTGGCCCCCTTTTCTTCACCATTCGCCTCGCCGCGCCACCGCGACTCCACCAGACACGCGCAGAGCAACGACCCTGGACCACCGCCGCCGGAGACGGCGAGCAAGCCCCGCCATTGCCGCGGTAGACATGGAAACAACGCGACCAAACCAAGCACCGCCCGACCAAGCTGTCACCGCCCAGAGGACCGTTGTGACGTCGTGAACACCACCGCGCCCTCGCCTAGCTCGCTAGCTCGCCGGAGGAGCCGCGCCATGGTCGACCTCGCCACTGCCCCGCATCACCCTCTCGATTCTATAAATAGAGGACTCCCTGGACCAAACCAAGCACACCACCTCGCTCCCCACCCTTCACTGCCTCGCCTCACACTCTTAGCCAGTTCAATCATCGCCGGAGTCGCCAAAATTGGAAGATCGGAGCCGCGGAAGCCTGGTGAACATTGCCATCGATTGAAGCCGTTCCAGGAGCTGCCGCCGGTACCAGGAGCTTCGCCGTCGACTACACCTTCCCCGAGCACACTGCCAGCCACCGCGGGAGCCCTGGTTAGCTCTCCGACCCCCTACCCTCGCCGCGCCAGTAGCTCCCTCTCGTCGGAGAAGACGACTTCCGTGCGCCGTTGGATCGCCTTCTAATCCAACGCGCCACGTCGCTCGTACCGTTTCGGCGTTGAATAGACGCTGACGGGTGGCCCCCACTCTGTCAGGCGGCCCACTCGCACGTGCTGCGTTGCTGGGCCATTTTCTCTCTTTTTTGAATCGTTATGGCCCACGTTGTTTTCCCGCCGGCCCGATTAATTCAAATTCCGTTTAATTAAATTCAAACAATTTTAATACTGGCTCTAAATTTGAAAATTAATAGAATGTGTTTGGCTTGGCCAAATTTAACAAATTTTATATTGCTGGAAAGCTAGTGAAAAGTTCTACACAATGCTACTGGTCTCACCTTGAGATCTGTTGTAGAATTAAAGTGACAAAAAGATGAAGGCAGAGACTTTTACACATTCAAATAAATATTAAAAATCAACCAAAAGTTGTATTTAGTTAATTCCAACTCCTATAGCTCACATTTGACTTACACTAATTGTTTCTGCAACAAAATGGTGTGGTCACTTTGTATGATCATGCCCTAGTTTAATTAGTGGGCAATATGGCTAGTTTACTTAAGTGATATTGTCCAAAACTATTATGCAAATTATATGAAGTGTTATACTTCATTTAAATCTTGTATCAAATGAATTCATATGAAGTTGGACTCCTGGTCAAATAATATCATATGAAATGCTTGGAGATATTAAATCATAATAGGCATTATTAAATAGTATGAGGTGGTCTACCTCATTTAAAACATTTTCTCAAATGATGATAATGAAGGGTTGACTTAGGTCAATATAAATTCATGAATGATTGTTTGAGAAATTAAATCTTAAGAAGATTTCAATGAGAGGAAATTATTTCTCAAGAACCCTATGGAAACTATCATTTACATATTAAATGAGAGGAAATTATTTCTCCTCAAGCAACACAACCAATGCACCTTAATTGTACTAAGTGTGTGCATAGAATAGTTTGTGTGAATATATGTGATGTTTGGAATAGCCATTAAATTAGTTGAGTGATTATACTCATATTCAAATTTAGACGCTAGCACCGGAGAGTACCCGGAGGAAGAAGGTTGCTACCAAGAGGAGGAGGAGGAGAACTTTGAGAACTACCAAGGCAAGCTAATATTCTTGCAAAGTGCAAAGCCCCTTTGGGGCAAGGCACCATAGTCTTACCTTTCTTACCATAAGCCTATCCCAAGTTTCTACCTTACAAGTTTTTACTTGTTTTCTTAAAAAGTTACTTTTATAGTTAACTTTGGTCAAAGTGAAAGAAGGTTACTAGAGTAGCAAAATTAGTGTCAAAGCTAGCGAAGCAAGTAGCACCCCTCATGATTAGAGCTAGCGCTAATTATTAAAACTTGACTACTCTAGATGGGAACATGTGACTTGAAATGAATTTGAAACCTTGGAATGATGAAGCATTCCATTGAATGAATTTTGAAGGTGAATATGACCAAAAGAAGATGGTGATTTTTTTGATAAAACTGATATTGGTTTGAATGCGATACCTTTCCAATATTGAGTATCCCCACAATACCTGATTATGGGTAGGGCTTAACTGGAAGTTTATGCATCTTAGTATGGGTTCCCCTCGAACACACATCATAGGGGTTATGATTGAGGCTGCCTCCGTTGTTGAGAAATGATGTGAATTGAGGTGAATTGTACGGTCAAGCCTCGTGCAGCTCCCAGAGTTGACAGTTGGTCTTCACCTGGGAGGCCAAGCTCATGGGGAGAGGTGCTCATACTAGGATTTGTAAGTGAAAGGTTATGGTTGATGATCCGCGTACTGTGTTACGATGATTCGGGGTAATCCCAACGGATGAAATCAAATGTTGTGGCACAAGTGTGCAACCTCTGCAGAGTGTAAATCTATTCGAATAGTCGCGTCCACGGTTACAGACGGTTGAAAAGGCTATACAGTTTACGATGTCAAATTCTTGAAAATGAAGGTGAAACGAATGGTGAAGTGGTGAATTGAATTGATATCACCACTTGAATGGTGGGAATGACACTAATGTTCCCACTTGAGTTAGTTAGCACATGAATAAGACTTTCTCAAATACTTGTGAACTAAAATTGGTTTTATGCAAATAAACTAGAGCTTAGCACCCTTACTAGAATTGTCTAGCACTTACACTAGTATTAGTTTGCGAGTACTTGAAGTACTCACGGCTTTGTCCCTGGCTATTCAAATGGCCAGAGTATGAAGATGAACAAGGAGATGACCAGCAGGACGCCTACGACAACTAGGAGTCTTCCAACGTCAAGCGTTGGCCTGTGGACTAGAGAGTCCATTTATCTTTACGCTTCCGCTATGAACTTGTGTTTGTTCGATGATCATTAGGTCATCTATTCGTGTAACATGGATCATGTGATTCTAATTGTAAGACAATATGGTTTGTAATGAATGATGACTGTGATACTTAACTATTATGCCTCACAACAACAATATTCCTGGGATTGCGATGTATGACATAATAGGCATCCAGACTTAAAAATCCGGGTGTTGACAAGTTGGTATCAGAGCCATTGTTTGACCTTAGAAGACCCTAGTTAGAATGGACGTTCAGAAAAACTTAACTTTGAAATCAAATGAAGGGAATATTTGTGAAAATATACTTACACTCTTGTCTTTGAGACTTTTTCAAAATTTGTTGAATCATGTTCTTCCTTATTTGAAACTACTTAAAATTTTGCCACACTTGTTCACTCTCTAACTTACTCATCCATTTCGCTTTCAGATGGAGCCGAATGAACCCATCAACACCAAGTTCTACCAGCTTGGGAATGGAGGAAGCTTGATCTTCGAGCACGACCTCAACGCCCTCTCGAACTTCCTTGAGCGCCCACACCCTGAGTTCCATGGAATTCAGGTGGACGACACGCCTGGAGGAGAGTTGCAGTGGATCATCACTGCCGACTTGAGGGGCAAGATGGAGCCTCCCACCTCGGAGAGGATCCTCTTCTCCTTCCACGAGAGCAACTGGCTCGACGGACTCGCACATGGCCTTCAGGAGGCACTTGCGCGTCTCTGTGGACAGAACGTGGTGCGCATCCTCGCTTCTCGCTTCGCGCATCTCATGAGGCGTGATGCCATGGGAGTGCCCATGGAGCTGCAGCCGCACCCGCAGTTGAGGCACCATTCTGAGCACCTGGACTTCATGCTCTACCAGACTCAGAAGGACCTCGACGCCACTCGCGCTTACGCGAACCAGACCCCATTCTCACATCATTGAGCAGGGTGAGGCGATCAAGCTCCTCAACAACGACCGCAAGGCCCTTCGCCAGCAGCGTGCCAAGAAGGACGCTACGATTGTGCGCCTTCGCGCGAAGATAGCATCACTTGAGGCCACTGTCAAGGCCTAGGAGGATCAGCTTAGAGAGATGGAGGAGGACGACGGAGGTATCGACCTTCAGGGAGGAGGAGCCTTCCTGAGCGACGATGACGACTTTGAGGAGGATGAGTTCACCGAGGAGGAGGACTACGAGTTCCTGGAGGCAGGACCTGACGACTTCGTCCCGATCGATGTCGAGGATGAGGAGTAGTTGCACTAGTTTCACTTATGTAGGTGTGAGTTGTATCCCGCCCTTTGTATCGTAGCATGAGATGGTTCTTAAAACCATTGGAGTATGAGTGTGTTAGTTTGTAATGTGTGTTGAATGAATGAATGAATGTTATGTTTGTCATGAAAAGACTTCAAGATTTCAAACTTTATGAACTTACTCAAAATAAACCATAGAAATTTCCCTCTTATCTCATGATCTTCTCTATATTCAGATGGCCCCTCCCAATCGCACCAACAACGATGCGATGATGCAACTGCTGCAAACCCTGCTTGCCGACAGGGAGACTGAAAGAGCTGAACATCAAGCCAACATCGCAGCACTGCAGAACCTTGCCAACAAGGCCATGGAAACCATGATCATCCCGGATCCAAGCTCAAGAACTTTCAGAACACCAATCCTCCAGTGTTTAGCAAGACTG
This sequence comes from Lolium rigidum, assembly GCF_022539505.1. Lineage (NCBI taxonomy): Eukaryota > Viridiplantae > Streptophyta > Magnoliopsida > Poales > Poaceae > Lolium > Lolium rigidum. The sequence goes on from NC_061513.1 coordinate 133,336,584, forward strand.
AAGAACCACTCGACGCCGACGACTGGCTCCAGACTATGGAGAACAACTTGGAGGTAGCCGGAGTGGAAGCCAACGAGATGGTCTTGTTTGCAACCCACTATCTCGCCGGACCAGCCCGAGCATGGTGGACTAGCACTCGTGCCATGAACGGAGGCCAATTCATGACTTGGGCAGAGTTTAAGCTCAAGTTTAGCAAGTACCATGTACCCCCCGGGTCTTATCAAGAAGATGAGGGATGACTTTCGCGAACTAAAGCAGGGTCGCATGACGGTGGTAGAATATCGCGACTGGTTCCTTACACTGTCAAGGTACGCCCCCGACGAGACCGACACCACTGAGAAGAGGCAGGAGAGATTCCTGAACGGACTGCATGACGAGATGCAGACTGTCCTCGTCAACATCCCCTTCGCCGACCTTGAAGCCCTTGTAGACTCCGCCATCCAGATGGAGGGCAAGTTGAACCAAGCCAATGAGAACCGCAAGCGCCGCATGATGCACCAGAGTGGGCCTAGCAATGCCCCGAAGTATCTCCCCGGCTCAAGCGGAGGTTTCACTCCGAGAAACAACAACAAATCCTAGATGCAGAACTCGCGCCCCGGTTATCAGAACCGGAGTGGAGGAAACTCCAGGCCAGGAGGCCACAACAACAACAACAACTACAACTACAACAACAACAACAACAACTTCAACCGCGCTCCGCCCAGAGCCCCCAACAACAACAACAACAACACCAACACCGCCCCCAGAACCGGAAGCAACGCCATCCCCGTTGCGACCAAGGACAAGGCCACCATCACTTGGTATGAGTGTGGTGTAGTGGGGCACTACTCCAACGAATGTCCCAAGAGGCTCGCCAAGCTCGCAGGCAACACTGCAGCACCTGCTCAGCAGCAACGCCGTGTCTCCACCGGCAAGAAGTTCGCCCCCAACAACCCCAATAACCGCAACGGCCGTCTCTTCCACATGAACGCCGAAGAAGCCCAGGAAGCACCAGATGTTGTACTGGGTATGTTTTCTGTCAACCACATCCCTGCCAGAGTATTGTTTGATTCCGGAGCATCTCATTCTTTTGTCACCGAAGACTTTGCATCAACAAGTAAAATTCAACCTCTTAGTTTGAAGCATGTTATGATAGTTCAAATTCCCGGATCAACCACCAAGGCTAGAAAATTTTGCAAAAATGTACCCATCAAAATCCATGATGTAGATTTCTATGCCAATCTGATAATTCTGGGAACCAAAGGTTTGGAAGTCGTACTAGGAATGGACTGGATGTCAAAACACCATGGTTTGATTGACTGTGCAAAGAAAGCCATCACCATGACCAGCAGCACCGGTATCCTAGTAGAACATGTCTCTGAAAGACTACCCAGAAAATTCACCTGCAACCAAAGTGTAGCTAAGCCAACTCTGGATCAAATCAGGGTCGTTTGTCGATACCCTGATGTGTTTCCAGATGATCTACCTGGTATGCCCCCGGATCGGGATATCGAGTTTATCATCGAGTTAATCCCCGGAACTGGACCTATAGCGCAGAGAGCCTATAGCATGAACCCCACAGAGCTTGTGGAGTTGAAGAAACAGATAGATGATATGTTGGCCAAAGGTCTGATTAGACCTAGTGCATCCCCCTGGAGATCACCAGTTTTGTTTGTGGACAAAAAGGATGGTGTCACTCGTTTATGTACGGACTATCGTAAGCTTAACGATGTCACCATCAAAAACAAATACCCCCTACCCAAGATAGAAGATCTGTTTGATCAGTTGACCGGAGCCAAAGTTTTCTCAAAGATAGACCTAAGAACTAGTTATCATCAGCTGAAGATTCGAGCCACCGACATTCCAAAGACTGCCTTTACCACCAGATATGGGTTGTATGAGTACAACATCATGTCGTTTGGATTAACCAATGCCCCCGCTTATTTCATGAATCTCATGAATAAGATCTTCATGAACTTTTTGGACAAGTTTGTCGTTGTGTTCATCGACGACATTCTTATCTACTCCAAGTCCGGAGAGGAACATGAACAACATTTGGAGACTGTCCTAGAAACCCTTAGGCACCACCAGTTGTATGCCAAGTTCAGCAAGTGTGAGTTTTGGTTGGAGGAAGTAGGATTCCTGGGGCACATCTTGTCTGCAGGAGGAATTGTCGTAGATACCGCCAAGATTAAAACTGTTATGGAATGGCAAGCCCCAACCACCCAAACCGAGGTCCGCGCATTTCTTGGATTAGCTGGATATTACCGCAGATTCGTAGAAGGCTTTTCGAGCAACGCTCGACCAATGACCCAACTGCTGAAGAAAGACAAGAAGTTCGAATGGACTGACAAATGTGAAGAGAGCTTTCAACAGCTCAAGGGTAGACTGACCTCAGCCCCAATCCTGATAATGCCGGACATCACCAAGCCCTTTGACGTATATTGTGACGCCTCCAAGATTGGTCTTGGATGTGTGCTTATGCAAGAAGGCAAAGTCATATCTTACCTTTCAAGACAGCTGAAGCAACACGAGCAGAACTACCCCACCCACGACTTAGAGCTCACAGCCATGGTCCTAGCCTTGAAAGTTTGGCGTCATTACCTCATGGGTAATCGATGCGAGATCTACTCCGACCACAAGAGCCTGAAATATATCTTCACCCAGAAGGAACTGAACATGAGGCAACGCCGATGGATAGAATTGATCAAGGATTACGACATGGAGATTCACTACCAACCCGGCAAGGCCAATGTGGTAGCGGATGCTTTGAGTCGACTGCCGTGTCAGTTGAACTCCATGATCGCAATCGAGCAGCCCAGCCTGTATCAAGAGTTTGAACAGTTTCGACTTGAACTTGTTAGTGAAGGATTCCTAGCCAGCATAGAACTTCAACCCACCTTGGTTAGCGAAATCAAGGAAGCCCAGAAAGGAAACGCTAGCATCGACGGAATCAAGAAACAGATAGCCGCAGGAAAAGCCCCAGGATTCACCATAGATGAAGCCGGAGTTCTTTGGTACAAAGAACGCCTTTGTGTACCATCGGACTCAGACTTGAAGCAAGTCATCCTGCAAGAAGCCCATGACACCCTTTACTCAATCCACCCCGGAGGTACCAAGATGTATCAAGATCTGAAGGAGCAATTCTGGTGGCATGGAGTGAAGAGAGAAATCGGCAGCTACATCGCCAAGTGTGACATCTGTCAGAGAGTAAAGGCGGAACATCAACGACCCGCAGGACTGTTGCAACCCCTACAGATTCCAGAATGGAAGTGGGACTCCGTAGGAATGGACTTTATCACAGGTCTGCCCAAATCCAGCAAAGGCAATGATTCAATATGGGTAGTTGTCGATAGACTGACCAAGGTCGCCCATTTCATCGCCGTCAAGACCACGTACCAAGGCCCAAAATTAGCTGAACTGTACATCTCCAGAATAGTCGCCCTGCACGGAACCCCGAAATCGATAGTGTCAGATAGAGGATCACAATTCACCTCAAGATTCTGGCAGAAAGTGCACGAAGGACTAGGAACCCGTCTGAATTTCAGCACCGCCTATCACCCTCAGACGGACGGACAGACTGAGAGAGTCAACCAGATACTGGAGGACATGCTGAGAGCATGTGTACTGGAATATGGATCTAAGTGGGAAGACTGCCTGCCGTACGCAGAATTCTCTTACAACAACAGCTATCAAGCCAGCCTACAGATGGCCCCCTTTGAAGCCCTGTACGGAAGAAAATGCCGTACCCCTCTTAACTGGTCGGAAGTCGGAGAAAGCCAAGTCTTTGGACCGGATGTTCTTCGTGAAGCCGAAGAGAAAGTACACAAGATCCGCGAGTACCTCAAGACGGCGCAATCAAGACAGAAGAGCTACGCCGACAAGAGACGCCGGGAGATGACCTTCGAGATCGGAGACTTCGTCTATCTCAAGGTATCCCCCTTCAAAGGAATGCAGAGATTCCAGCCGAAAGGAAAGCTTGCACCCCGATATGTCGGACCCTTCAAAGTTCTGAGTCGCCGAGGCGAAGTATCTTATCAACTGGAGCTACCCGAAGAAATGTCGGCTGTGCACGACGTGTTTCACATCCCACTCCTCCGGAAGTGCCTTGAAGTCCCTGAGAAGACCGAAGTGTTCAAGAACATCGATCACCCATCGGTGGATATCAACAAAGACCTGACGTACCGCGAAGTGCCGATTCGCATCCTGGAGGAAGCTTACAGAACCACCCGCACCCGAAGCATCAAGTTCCTGAAGATTCAGTGGAGCAATCATACTGAAGATGAAGCCACCTGGGAACGTGAAGACTTCATGAAGAAGGAGTACCCAGATCTCTTTAGTACCTAACTTTCTTTTAGATCTCGGGACGGGATCTTTTGTAAGGGGGAAGGGTTTGTAACATCCCAAATTTCAATAAAAAGAAAGTTAGAAGAATTCCAGAATTCAAAATTCAGAGCCAACAAAAACTTTTATTTGCATATAGTACCCTGCATAGGACTTGTGCATTTGAGTGATATGCCATGATGATTGTTATTATGTTTATGTGATAAACCCTAAAGCCCTAATGTGATCAAGTGAAGATCACAAACCAAATAAATCAAAAAGAGAAAGAAATCAAATAAGAATAAAAACCCTAAAACCCTAACATATGGTTTATGCCATTTTTATAAATCTTTACCCTAGACCATTTTGGTCTTCACCATTAGTTGAATAATGTTACTAAACACTTATTACAACTTTTGGAATCAAAGAAACACAAATCAAATGAAATTCAAACTCAAAACGGGATCACATATGATAATGGTCAAATCTGCCAATTATAGTCTGATCCCTATTTTGAGCCTTTGCAATTCAAAATTTTCAAACTAAACTTGCTCAACTCTTTGCACCTCATCCAAGAGCACATCAAGGTGAACAACTTTGGTAAAGACCACCATGCCAAATTCACTTTAGATCAAATGCTATGCTCATGCAAAGTTGGAACTTTTTATTATGTGAAACAATCTCCCACTTAGCAATTTGTGCAATTCTTTGAATTTGAAAATTCCACCACCACCCATCATTCTCTCTGGTCATTTACAACTTAACCAAACACACACTTTTCAAATTGGGCAACCATATGAATTCAATCAAACTTTGCAAGAATTTGAATTGGACAAATATGGAACAAATCAAAAACACTATTGTCTATAGTTTTGGCCTAACCCTACTGCCCCAAACTACTCCACCTTGTCCCCTGATCTCTTCTACCTCTAGCACACCCAATAGCAAGCCTAGAGGAGAGCCATGAATGCCAAAGCCACCACCATGCCGGCCATGGCCATGAGCATCTCCCTCTCCTCTCTTCTCTCCACTGTGGCCTCGACCACCTTGCCAAATATGCTCCCCTTGGTCCCCTGAGCACGCCGGTGGTCGCCGTTCGTCGAGAGGTGGACCACCACGCCCTGGACAGAACGCGCCCGCGACTCCCACGTGCGACAGGAGCGACATGGCCATGCCGTGCTTGCCGGCCAACGCGCGCGCCACGGACACGCGCCGCCTCGCAGCATCCCTCCCTCTCTGTCCCCTTTTCTTCACCATTCGCCTCGCCGCGCCACCGCGACTCCACCAGACACGCGCAGAGCAACGACCCTGAACCGCCGCCGCCGGAGACGGCGAGCAAACCCCGCCATTGCCGCGGCAGACATGGAAACAACGCGACCAAACCAAGCACCACCCGACCAAGCTGTCGCCGCCCAGAGGACCGTTGTGACGTCGTGAACACCACCGCGCCCTCGCCTAGCTCGCTAGCTCGTCGGAGGAGACGCGCCATGGTCGACCTCGCCACTGCCCCGCAGCACCCTCTCGATTCTATAAATAGAGGACTGCCTGGACCAAACCAAGCACACCACCTCGCTCCCCACCCTTCACTGCCTCGCCTCACACTCTTAGCCAGTTCAATCATCGCCGGAGTCACCGCAATTGGAAGATCGGAGCCGCGGAAGCCTGGTGAACATCGCCGTCGATTGAAGCCGTTCCAGGAGCCGCCGCCGGTACCAGGAGCTTCGCCGTCGACTACACCTTCCCCGAGCACACTGCCAGCCACCGCGGGAGCCCTGGTTAGCTCTCCGACCCCCTACCCTCGCCGCGCCAGTTGCTCCCTCTCGTCGGAGAAGACGACGACCGTGCGCCGTTGGATCGCCTTCTAATCCAACGCGCCACGTCGCTCGTACCGTTTGGGCGTTGAATAGACGCTGACGGGTGGCCCCCACTCTGTCAGGCGGCCCACTCGCACGAGCTGCGTTGCTGGGCCGTTTTCTCTCTTTTTTGAATCGTTACGGCCCACATTGTTTTCCCGCCAGCCCGATTAATTCAAATTCCGTTTAATTAAATTCAAACAATTTCAATACTGGCTCTAACTTTGAAAATTAATAGAATCTGTTTGGCTTGGCCAAATTTAACAAATTTTATATTGCTGGAAAGCTAGTGAAAAGTTCTACACAATGCCACTGGTCTCACCTTGAGATCTGTTGTAGAATTAAAGTGACAAAAAGATGAAAGCAGGGACTTTTACACATTCAAATAAATATTAAAAATCAACCAAAAGTGATATTTAGTTAATTCCAACTCCTATAGCTCACATTTGACTTACACTAATTGTTTCTGCAACAAAATGGTGTGGTCACTTTGTATGATCATGCCCTAGTTTAATTAGTGGGCAATATGGCTAGTTTACTTAAGTGATATTGTCCAAAACTATTATGAAAATTATATGAAGTGTTATACTTCATTTAAATCTTGTCTCAAATGCATTCATATGAAGTTGGACCCCTGGTAAAATAATATCATATGAAATGCTTGGAGATATTAAATCATAATAGGAATTATTAAATAGTATGAGGTGGTCTACCTCATTTAAATCATTTTCTCAAATGATGATAATGAAGGGTTGACTTAGGTCAATATAAATTCATGAATGATTGTTTGAGAAATTAAATCTTAAGAAGATTTCAATGAGAGGAAATTATTTCTCAAGAACCCTATGAAAACTATCATTTACATATTAAATGAGAGGAAATTATTTCTCCTCAAGCAACACAACCAATGCACCTTAATTGTACTAAGTGTGTGCATAGAATAGTTTGTGTGAATATATGTGATGTTTGGGATAGCCATTAAATTAGTTGAGTGATTATACTCGTATTCAAATTTAGACGCTAGCACCGGAGAGTACCCGGAGGAAGAAGATTGCTACCAAGAGGAGGAGGAGGAGAACTTTGAGAACTACCAAGGCAAGCTAATATTCTTGCAAAGTGCAAAGCCCCTTTGGGGCAAGGCACCATAGTCTTACCTTTCTTACCATAAGCCTATCCCAAGTTTCTACCTTACAAGTTTTTACTTATTTTCTTAAAAAGTTACTTTTATAGTTAACTTTGGTCAAAGTGAAATAAGGTTACTAGAGTAGCAAAGTTAGTGTCAAAGCTAGCGAAGCAAGTAGCACCCCTCATGATTAGAGCTAGTGCTAATTATTAAAACTTGACTACTCTAGATGGGAACATGTGACTTGAAATGAATTTAAAACCTTGGAATGATGAAGCATTCCATTGAATGAATTTTGAAGGTGAATATGACCAAGAGAAGATGGTGATTTTTTTGATAAAACTGATATTGGTTTGAATGCGATACCTTTCCAATATTGAGTACCCCCACAATACCTGATTATGGGTAGGGCTTAACTGGAAGTTTATGCATCTTAGTATGGGTTCCCTCTGAACACACATCATAGGGGTTATGCTTGAGGCTGCCTCCGTTGTTGAGAAATGATGTGAATTGAGGTGAATTGTACGGCCAAGCCCCGTGCAGTTCTCGGGTTGACGAGTTGGTCTTCACTGGGGGGCCAAGCTCATGGGGAGAGGTGCTCATACTAGGATTTGTAAGTGAAAGGTTATGGTTGATGATCCGCGTACTGTGTTACGATGATTCGGGGTAATCCCGACGGATGAAATCAAATGTTATGGCACAAGTGTGCAACCTCTGCAGAGTGTAAATCTATTTGAATAGCCGCGTCCACGGTTACGGACGGTTGGAAAGGCCATACAGTTTCCGATGTCAAATTCTTGAAAATGATGGTGAAACGAATGGTGAAGTGGTGAATTGAATTGAAATCACCACTTGAATGGTGGGAATGACACTAATGTTCCCACTTGAGTTAGTTAGCACATGAATAAGACTTTCTCAAATACTTGTGAACTAAAATTGGCTTTATGCAAATAAACTAGAGCTTAGCACCCTTACTAGAATTGTGTAGCACTTACACTAGTATTAGTTTGCGAGTACTTGAAGTACTCACGGCTTTGTCCCTGGCTATTCAAATGACCAGAGTATGAAGATGAACAAGGAGATGACCAGCAGGACGCCTACGATAACTAGGAGTCTTCCAACGTCAAGTGTTGGCCTGTGTACTAGAGAGTTCATTTATCTTTACGCTTCCGCTATGAACTTGTGTTTGTTCGATGATCATTAGGTCATCTATTCATATAACATGGATCATGTGATTCCAATTGTAAGACAATATGGTTTGTAATGAATGATGACTGTGATACTTAACTATTATGCCTCGCAACAACAATATTTCTGGGATTGCGATGTATGACTTAATAGGCATCCGGACTTAAAAATCCGGGTGTTGACAGCTTCGCAGCCATCTTTGACCCCCAGTCATCAACCTCCTCCTCTGGATTTAGCTTCGTCTTTGGCTTCAAAAGGTTCAGGCTACTGCCTGCGGATGCCGATCGTCTGGCTCGCCATCACGATGCCGCACGAGGGATTGTGCCTCCTCGTCAACACCGCAGACTCCTTCACCTCGCGTTCAGGCACGGGGTAGGGGGTACGAGCATGTGCGACGACACGGAGCGGGCCGACCCATAAGAGGATGAGTGTCAAGACGATGACTGTGACGCCGCCTCCCTTGGAAGCCACCGGTGCACCCATTGATACATGCATTTTATATCATCATATTTGCACCATATAATGATAATTTATATATTTGCATTGATATTGCATTGTTTCTACTTATTTACATGATTTATGGAACTTTCTTACAAAGTTCCTTATTTTGGTATTTAATTCATGGGAGGCATAAAACCTCTTATTTCATATTTTTATATTTTGAGGGACTTCATGGAGTCAATTAAATCGAGAAAAAACAACATGGAAGTTTTTCATCGTAAAAAAGGTCATGTGCACATGTCAACGGGGAGGGCCATGAGGCCCAATATGGCCCCCTTGTTGTGGCCTGATATCTGTGCCGCGCCATGGGGACCCGTCTAGCCCTCGTGTGACGCCTCCCCTCCATATTTTTATGGGGAGCTCCGTATCGCAGAAAAAGTTACGCTATAATTTTTCCTTGATTTAGAGAGTCGGAGGCTGTAATATTTCAGGTTTAGAGGCTACAAAATGAGAGAACACCAAAGTGTACATTGCATTCATGCATAGAAAATCTGGAGAATTTTCGCGCTTTCAAATAAAACTTACCGTAGTGACTTGAGTTTCACTTGACTTGCTGGAATTGAAGTAGATCATCAAGTCAAGCGCTATAGACTTCACTGTGATCTTTGCTAAAACCTTGTTTTGGGTAGGAATGATTTGATCTATGGACTAGATCAAATGGAATTAGCTTTACAATAAACAACTCATTAAGTAAGATCAACTACAAGATCTTATAAAGGATCTCAACATGATATTCTTAACAACAACACATTCTTTAAGAATCAAACCCTAACTTATTAACACTTAAAAGTTAGCAACTACCTTTGTGTGTAATTTAATTCACTTCTAAACTTATTGCCAAATAAGGTAAACCACATGGTCTAAAGTGCATAAAAATCACACATTTTTATTTAAATCATAACTTATTAAATATATGGAATATCATAAAACTAAATCCATTTACATTACAAATTATAGTTCAAACTATTTGAATAAAACTAACTATGATCGAGTATTTTGAAACTCGTATGATCATGCCTTGGTGAAATCAAACACCAACTATCCAAAATTGAGAAATAACCTTCAACCTTGACCTTTTGACCAATATTATAACATAAATCCAATCATACGTGATATGGTGCACTATTCACAAGTATAAAAGCATTCACAAGATATTTAGTAACAAATGTCACTTGGCTATCCAAAATAAATCATATGAGAGGATAATGATCATGCCACATAGGATGAAAATATCTACATGACTTGCATCCCAAGCTTTGCCACCTCATACTCAAAGGATTGCTATGGATGAGGGCATGACAACCAAGCACCTTACTCATCAAACCAAAACAAGAGTCACCCACCTATGTGTCATGATACTAGAGCTTTCACAAGCCTATAAAAGGAGCCATATCGTTCATCCGTTTGATCATCTTGTAGCATGATACAAGGAAACAAACACATAGAGCCACTCCATGTGCACTAGCTAGGATCAAGATGAAGAAGCTAGGAGGTGGAGGCATACCACAAGATGCAGGTTTATCAGATTTCCAGAAGAACAAGCTACATACCAAGGTAGAATTCTTAGGAAAACCATACAGTTACAAGATCATATCATCATATTTTGAGTAGAGCCATAGGATGTTTCAAGGTATTGAGAAGTGAGAAAAGTGATCATACTAACCAGAGCCATGCCCAGACAAGAATACTAGAGTAGTACTAATCCTAGTTGTTCAAGACAACATTTGATCTTGGAGGTGAAAACCCTATTCCAATAACAATACCTTAGTAAACCAATTTCATAATCATCACAACTTGGTAGTGATCATAAACTCTAAGAATTTAGGAGGAGTGTTATGAGAGGACTAATAAATATGAATTAGTGAGGAATAAGTTGATCATGTCCAATGCATGACCATGCTTTATAGATTTAGATGATAATACAAACTTGTGGGATAATCAGAGATTATCCACCACATAAAATGATAGATCCCTAGCAATTAAACCTAAACCATTTCTCATGCCTTGAGTGGAGGAGTAATGGCATTTACTAAACCTTGTTTATCCAAACACTTGAGATAACCTTAGCATTGCCTTGATTCATGAGTCCTAATTAAGTGAGGAGAATAACCTTAACCAATAAAACATGACCAAAGCTTATGCCCATATTCTAATCCTAGTTGTGTATCACGTGTGTTATGTCAACGACGTGCGTACTACACCATGCAGTGGTTTGCTGTGTCACTGCAGAGGCGGAAGTCTTCTACTGCTTCGGGAGAGGATGAATCATGCTGCTCCAAGGCCTCCACCATGGGAAATAGAAGCCATCATCACCACCAACTCCTCCTTGGCGTAGGGGAGTCTCTCCATCGGCTTCTCGATCATCCCCAACATCAGCACCGACTCGATATCGAAGATCCGCTTCATCCCCCTCATAGTTTGTGATAGATCAAAACCCTAAGTAAGTTTCTAGTGTTGTGTGCCTGCTTGTGCTCGGTAACTTAGTTGTAATTTGGTGGAGAAGTTATATTTTTAGATTGTGGTTTATACCATATGCCAGTGACATGTTTTACCGTTGTGAGTAGTTCTCTATGTTTTTGATGGCATAAGATGGATTGGCTATGATTTCTATACAGAATGTCATGATTATTTGGTCAAGTTTTCTATTTCTATGTGATTCTATGATGGTAACATACGGACGTCGATTGTGTGTTCCTTTTACATGTATGGGCTCATAAGGTTGCACCTTAGTGCAATCAAAAGGAGTATGAATGACAGGAGATGATATAAACCTTTTCCAGATCTTAAGAGTTACGTTAGGGATGTACATTGCAGATCGCTTGTGTGAGCGCATAACAAGTCAAAATCTGAACGAGCGTGGCTAGCGTCTAGCGCTAGGAGCTAGATTTTGTAGGCAATTCTCAAGCGTCGGACTCCTCTTGATGCATCGATGCTTAATAAATGGCTGGGAATTTTGTGGGAACCGTCAAAACAACCGAGATTCCTTTCACAGCGTCTGTAAATTAGGGCTCCGTTGTACATGCTCTTAGAGCATCTCTAGTAGAGCACGAAAAACGCAAACTAAAAACGCCGAGTTCAGTGTACCGAAAACGTGAGTGCTAACGAAAATTCGCAGTAACGCAGAATAGAAACCGTAAAAATGGAACTGAAAAGAGGAATTCGAAATGACGCGGGTAAATTGAGCCGATGCTCATAGTTCTAGATGACATAGATGCTCCGATTGAGCATCGATACTTACATAGTTCTTGCAATTGAAAACGTAAATACTAGTACACCGGCAAGCGCAACCTAGCTAAGCAAAATGTGGTCTATATGACCTATGGCGTGCGGCGGTGCCGGTGCTGACGGAGATGGTCGGCGGCATCGAAGATCTTCACGCGTCGTCCTTGTCAAGCTCGACTATTTCAAGCTTGACCTGGCGGACGCGGGCCTCCCGGCGGGCCGCCTCGTAGTCCCTCACCTGGCGGACGGCCTCGGCCTCCTCCCGGCGGAAGCGCGCCCTCGCCTCCGCCTCGCTGATAGCGCAGGTCTGCGCCATGACGGCCTCCTCCTCGTCGCTGCCGTGGACATAGTCCCCGGCGGAGAAGGTAGGCGACCGCGCGGGGACGAGGTCGTCCTCCTCACTGCTCATCACCACGGGCAGCCGCGGTGCGCGGCTAGACTGCCCGGTGGCTGGTTGCGCGTGGATTTCTCGTCGGAGCTGGCGACTAGCGGCGGTGGAGGGAGAGGAACGGCGGAGGGCAGTAGGGTTTGCGAACCGAACTTCCCTCCGCGAACCCTTTTAATACGGGGCGTCCATTCGATTTCTCGGGCCCCTGAACTTCGTTTATGGGCCGTCCCATGTTTTCGGGCTCTGTTCTCTGTTCTGCGCGCTTCGGCCCGAACCCGTAAATCCGCCGGAAAAGTTCAGTTCCGGCGGGATTTACGGGCTCTGTTAGAGATGCTCTTAGGCGTTTATATGATGGGGACCTTCGAATTTAAAGCAATGGTTAAACATTTATGTCTTAATGTGAATTCCTAGTTGGCTCATGTAAATATCTTAGGGACCAATCATTGTGGATGCATCTATTTTAGACTCTGTTCAAGAATAAAAAATTTAAAAAAAATTCAGCATGTTCTTATAGAAATCGTTATGCCATGAAACCGACCCTTGTCCCATATAAGAACAAATGCTAACTTGTGCTCTTGCTGAAGGATTAGGCTTTCTCTGAAAAGAGCATTTAAGTTATTTGCAATTTACGTTACTACTATTTTATTTTATTTTTCATTTACTTTCCTGCAAATTTTAATTCAGAAAATACAAATCTTTGCATCTTTCGTTTCGTTGTTTACTTTGGGAAAAAGTCCAAAACAAACCTTGAATTTATAGGCAAAAGCTAAATCAAACCCTCAACTTCTAATCCCTGAAATTGGCACACTGAATTTATCGATCCCGGTCTATTTTAAACCCTAGATCTGTCTGAGTCGGAATTTTGCTGACATGGCAAGTAAAACCAAAAAAATAAAAAATCATATTAGCCTAGATAATTAGCTACTCCCACTTACATACGGGGCCCACCGTCATATTCATCTTCATCCCCTTAACCCCAATCACCTTCAACCATCTCTTGCACATGTGCCGTCCATCATGTCGTGGTGGGCGCGGCGAAGCTCGCCCTCAGCCGCTAGGTGCTCGACCCTATCTCCCTTGCGTCTCGACGGCAACATCGGTTAGTGAGGCCCTTCCCTGCATTGTTGTATGCGCGCGGCCGATGCAGCGGCTGCACGAAGACGAAACTTTCCTAGCGAACTCTCCCTCCTCTACTCCAGTTCTTGCTGCAGAGCGCCAACACGCGCTCGAGTCGGTCTCCTGTCGTCCGCTCCTTCGCACCAGCATCTCGCGCCACATGCCCCTGTTCCATGGCCAACAACCACGATGGTCCATCTCTCGTCGATCTAACACGGGAGAGTGGTGACGGTCGAACTGAGGGTGGTGCGAGGTGGGCCTGGTGGAGGGAAGGAGGGCCGAGGTGGGGGATACGGGGCGGTGGCGTACGGGACCTGCCGGCGAAGGGGTGGAGGAGCGGTGCTAGACTGTGCCGGACATGAGGGAGACGGATGGGAGGAGGATGTTAACCAATATGATTTTTTGATATCGGCAATTTTTTTTTGATGAATATGACATGTGGATCCCACTGTCATTGGAGGTAGCGTGTAATCCCGGTCGGGATTGTAACTTCCTGGTTTGCCAAACAGATCCAGGGTTCAAAGTAGACCGGGATCAACAAGTTTAGAGTGCCAATTTCAGGAATTTGAAGTTGAGGGTTCCATTTAGTTTTTATCTATGAGTTCAAGGTTTGTTTTGGACTTTTTTTCTTTACTTTGATATGCTGGAAGATTCTGGTCTCGAGTCAACCAGGGGTCATCCCGTTGCCGCGTTCGACGTGCACGATAGGGTACGCCTCCCTGGGCGACAGTGATTGCACAGTAGCGGATGGAGACGCCACTGGCTGAACCAAGTCATCCCCCCATGTTCCCATGAAACAAAGCGAGCAGAAAAACCCAAACACGGCGCTAGATCGATCGCTGCCATGGCCTGCGGCTGCAAGCTTCTTGGTGCCTCCTCCCTGCTCTTCACGGTGTGCGTTCTCGCCATAACCGCCGACGCAGGAGGCCCTGTTCCCGTCCGAATCGCGGTCTACTGGGGCCAGAACGACGGCACCGAGGGCACCCTTGCAACCGCCTGCAGCTCCGGCCTCTACGCGTACGTCATGATCTCCTTCCTCAGCACCTTCGGCAAGGGCCAGACCCCGGCGCTCAACCTCGGCGAACACTGCGACGCACCCGCAGGCCACTGCACAGCCTTAAGCTCCGAGATCACGAGGTGCCAGTCGGCTGGCGTCATGGTGCTCCTCTCCCTCGGCGGCGGCTCCGGAAGTTACGGCCTTTCCTCCACCAACGACGCCCGGAGCGTCGCCACCTACCTGTGGGACAACTTCCTGGGCGGCAGCTCGTCGTCCCGCCCACTCGGCCAGGCCGTCCTGGACGGCATCGACTTCGACATGGACACCGGCGACTATGCGCACTACGACGAGCTGGCCACGTTCCTGTCCCAGTACAGCAAGCAGGGCAAGAAGGTGTACCTGACGGCGGCGCCGCAGTGCCCGTACCCGGACGCGTCGCTGGGGCCGGCGCTCGAGACGGGGCTGTTCGACAACGTGTGGGTGCAGTTCTACAACAACCCGCAGTGTGAGTACCCGGGCGGCGACCTGCAGGGCGCGTGGAGGACCTGGACGAGCAGCGTGAACGTGTCCGGGGCATTCTACCTGGGCCTGCCGGCCTCGGCGGACGCGGTCGGCAGCGGGTACGTTTCGCCGGCCGACCTGACATCCAAGGTGCTCCCCGGCGTGAAGGCCGCCAGCAACTTCGGCGGGATCATGGTGTGGGACCGCTACAACGACCTCGTCAACGGATACACTTCTCAGTTGCGGAGCAAATCAAACCAGAGTGGCAGCGGTACATAACAAAAATTTCACTCTATACTGCAGATGTGATTAGTGATAGTAGCTAACAATTGTTTGCTGCTGAACGATTTGCAATATCTCGTGAATTCCTTCCCAATTTGCAGGGAGCGGGCCAATCGAATCGCCACCACCGGTAGTTACAAGAGGGCGCGGACCAATCGGATCACCAGCACAAGTTGCAGGGGGAGCTAACTCATCGTCGAAGAAGAGGATCAAAACATGTAGGAGAACTCTATCTATCTCTCTGTTTAACTCTAACGTTTATTCAGCAAACAGAGTCGCTCGTTAAATCTGCTTTGGCTAAATTGGTTGTTCTTATAAAGTAAAATTTTCTACTAGCATTCTACACCGCTTCTTTGTTGCCCAGTTAAATAATCAACGGTGTAAATCTCTTCTGTTTCAAGCCTTAATCTACACTATTATAATAGGGTTAGACTCCGGTTCAAAAATATAATAGGGTTAGACTGAAATAAGTGGTGTAGATCTCGTTTTTGTTTAAGGTAATCATCAAGGTTATATTTCCTCAATACATTATGCAACATATATTTTGTGATAATCTAGTGATATCAATTTGATATTTTCGACGCGAGTAAATGTTTCTCTTATAGATGGTCGAACATAGAAATGCATGACTATGAAAAATGCTAAAAAGAGCTACATGTTGGATCCCAGGCACATGGACGCTTCAAAAACAAGCAGCACAATTTTTTAAGACATATCAAAACAGCAGCAAGTGCGAATCTTCTATTTATTTTTATCTCAGTTAATGGGGAAAACGCTTGGATGTTGATGTTGTTCTCAGTTACTGGGAACATTTACAGATTTTCTATTAAAATTGGAATTGCTATGCGTCAGAATGAATGTGGTACCTTGATTTCCCCATATTTTTGTGGATATATACATAATTAAATCCATGAATCTTACTAACTGAACCAACTGTGCAGACTTACAATGCACATTTTTAATCATATGAACTCATTTTGGTTCCTGCTATCTTTTCAGATGTAATAGCTGGAACCTCAAGCCTAGTTGGAGTATGTTTATTTCTCCTCGCATTCTGTGTATGGTATAAGAAATACTATGGCAAGGGGTCAAAGAACACACCACGGATCGAGTCCTTCCTACAAAAGCAAGGGACTTCACACCCCAAACGATATACTTACCCAGAAGTGAGAAGAATGACCAAATCTTTTGCTCACAAGCTTGGCCAAGGTGGCTTTGGAGCTGTCTACAGAGGCAAACTCCCTGATGGCCGTGAAATAGCTGTGAAGATCCTCAAGGACACTCAGGGTGATGGGGAGGAATTCATGAATGAAGTGGCTAGCATTAGTAGAACCTCTCATGTCAATGTTGTCACCCTCTTGGGATTCTGCTTGCAAGGCTCGAAAAGAGCTCTCATCTACGAGTACATGACCAACGGCTCACTCGAGAGATACACTTTTGGCAACAGTTCTGCTCAAGATCCTAATGCCCTAAGCTGGGAAAGACTCTATGACATTGTTCTCGGCATTGCTCGAGGACTTGAGTACCTTCATCGAGGGTGTAACACTCGCATCATACATTTTGATGTCAAGCCTCAGAACATTCTACTGGATGGAGACTTCTGCCCAAAGATAGCTGATTTTGGGTTAGCAAAATTATGCAAGCAAAAGGACAGCAATGCCACGGTAGGATACATAGCACCTGAGCTGTTCTCAAGGCAGTACGAGGAAGAGGAACAGTAGGATACATAGCACCTGAGGAACAAGAGGAACAGTAGGAGCAAGAGGAACAGTAGGATACATAGCACCTGAGCTGTTCTCAAGGCAGTACGGAGCGGTGAGCAGCAAATCTGATGTGTACGGTTACGGGATGGTGGTTCTTGAGATGGTTGGAGCAAGGAAACAGGTCATTGTTAGTACAGATAGCAGCACAAAATACTTTCCTCAGTGGATATATGACAACTTGGATGAGTTCTGTGGCACCGCTGGCGACATTATTAGTAGCAATGCCACGGTGCTGGTGAGGAAGATGACTCTGATTGGGCTCTGGTGCATACAGTTAACACCCACGGATCGACCGTCTATGAGCGAAGTCCTGGACATGTTGGAAAGCAACAGCGACGACTTGCAGCTGCCACCAAAATTGTAGTATTTCGTAACTCCTGGCAGCTTCAACTGTGAAGAATGCCAGTGGTACAATGTGTTCATTTCACATGGTTGAAGTAGCTTGTTGGCAGCTATATTGTTTGCAATGGTAATTAAACAATTGCCAACTTAGTTTCACACCAAAATTTTACTCGTGTAGCACCTGCAGGAGAAGATTTCACTCTTCCATCATGTGCCTTTTCGGATACAGTATTATTACCAAAGGATAATGGCTGGAAGAGTGGAGGAAAATCTAGGCTAGACGCCTCACACTTACACATAGTTGAACTGGCATGCTGACAGTTCTATTTGTTTCCAATGGTAAGTGAACAATTGCAAACCCAGACTGACAACTGCCCCATAAGTTTATTCGTGTAAGCAAGATTTCGCCCTGCCATCCTGCACAGTTTCGTATAGTGGATTCATAAAAAAGGAAGAAAAGAATCACCAATTGTATAGAAGATCGCGAGGCCCAGTGACGTTAGGGCTCTGTGTGTGACCATTTCCAGAGAAATTTCACCTTCTAGTCCATTCCCGCTTCACCTTGCGTCTTTGGGACATGGCTAAAGATGGGTTCGACATTCCGGCCACTCATGCCAACAGTTGGTCGGGTTTCTCCTTCCCGGAATAGTGGACCATGATATCTACGGGGCATAACCGCAAGGGTATGGCGTCTCTTGCCATACTTATTATTTGGGAGGTTTGGAATGAGAGAAACGATAGAGTTTTCAAGAACAAGCACGCCCCTTCGCAAGTCGTCTTCGAGAGGGTGCTAAAAACTTGAGTAATTTGATGCCGCGAGAGTAACTTGTATTATGTCTAAAACTTTTACTTTCTTGTAAACTCCTTGCTTAATCAATGAATGGGCAAAGCTTTTGCCCTCGTTTCAAAAAAAACATTGGCGATACATCCTGTTCCGAATTTCGACTTCAGCCTTATTGAATTCCCGATACACCTCAATTTCCCTTTTTCCATGATAGCTATTCGCTCACTTCGAATGTCAGCTTCCTCCTTTGAGTGTGTGGTCAAGACAATAGCTCTTTCTTTGCCTCCTCGATGATGTCCCAGGCATGCCTCTTTTTTATTGAATCCATGCCAGTTGTCTGTGTAGGAGGACATACATTGTCAGATTATTATGTGACAATCTATCTCTAGCAAGTGAGCTGATGGAAATTTCGACAGGTCTCTACCGGCTCATCAAGAAACACCAGTTTTGAATCACCAACTAGAGCAATCGCAACACTTAACCGCCGCTTCATTCCAGCTTCACTTGGGCTAGTGACTGAAAGTATGCAAAACCATGGATAGTGTTGGAGAGTACTATCCGATAGGTTCATACAAAACATACCGGAAAGTGCCTTTGGCTCCTGAGCACCAATGCTCTCATGTTTTTAAAAATAAATCAAAAATCATATTTATAAGTTTCAAAAAATTACTGGACAAAATTTGAACATAGTCAATGTTGTAAACTTCAAGCATGTAAAACCACAATGCGATTTTTTTTTTATATTTTAGGCTACACAAAATGAAAAAATCTGATAAAATTTGAAGATTTTAAAATATGCATACTCAGATTCACACTTTCGTGATTTTTATGTAGCTTAAAATACAAAATATTTTAAATTGATATTTTACATAGGATACATAGCACCTGAGCTGTTCTCAAGGCAGTACGGAGCGGTGAGCAGCAAATCTGATGTGTACGGTTACGGGATGGTGGTTCTTGAGATGGTTGGAGCAAGGAAACAGGTCATTGTTAGTACAGATAGCAGCACAAAATACTTTCCTCCAGTGGATATATGACAACTTGGATGAGTTCTGTGGCACCGCTGGCGACATTATTAGTAGCAATGCCACGGTGCTGGTGAGGAAGATGACTCTGATTGGGCTCTGGTGCATACAGTTAACACCCACGGATCGACCGTCTATGAGCGAAGTCCTGGACATGTTGGAAAGCAACAGCGACGACTTGCAGCTGCCACCAAAATTGTAGTATTTCGTAACTCCTGGCAGCTTCAACTGTGAAGAATGCCAGTGGTACAATGTGTTCATTTCACATGGTTGAAGTAGCTTGTTGGCAGCTATATTGTTTGCAATGGTAATTAAACAATTGCCAACTTAGTTTCACACCAAAATTTTACTCGTGTAGCACCTGCAGGAGAAGATTTCACTCTTCCATCATGTGCCTTTTCGGATACAGTATTATTACCAAAGGATAATGGCTGGAAGAGTGGAGGAAAATCTAGGCTAGACGCCTCACACTTACACATAGTTGAACTGGCATGCTGACAGTTCTATTTGTTTCCAATGGTAAGTGAACAATTGCAAACCCAGACTGACAACTGCCCCATAAGTTTATTCGTGTAAGCAAGATTTCGCCCTGCCATCCTGCACAGTTTCGTATAGTGGATTCATAAAAAAGGAAGAAAAGAATCACCAATTGTATAGAAGATCGCGAGGCCCAGTGACGTTAGGGCTCTGTGTGTGACCATTTCCAGAGAAATTTCACCTTCTAGTCCATTCCCGCTTCACCTTGCGTCTTTGGGACATGGCTAAAGATGGGTTCGACATTCCGGCCACTCATGCCAACAGTTGGTCGGGTTTCTCCTTCCCGGAATAGTGGACCATGATATCTACGGGGCATAACCGCAAGGGTATGGCGTCTCTTGCCATACTTATTATTTGGGAGGTTTGGAATGAGAGAAACGATAGAGTTTTCAAGAACAAGCACGCCCCTTCGCAAGTCGTCTTCGAGAGGGTGCTAAAAACTTGAGTAATTTGATGCCGCGAGAGTAACTTGTATTATGTCTAAAACTTTTACTTTCTTGTAAACTCCTTGCTTAATCAATGAATGGGCAAAGCTTTTGCCCTCGTTTCAAAAAAAAACATTGGCGATACATCCTGTTCCGAATTTCGACTTCAGCCTTATTGAATTCCCGATACACCTCAATTTCCCTTTTTCCATGATAGCTATTCGCTCACTTCGAATGTCAGCTTCCTCCTTTGAGTGTGTGGTCAAGACAATAGCTCTTTCTTTGCCTCCTCGATGATGTCCCAGGCATGCCTCTTTTTTATTGAATCCATGCCAGTTGTCTGTGTAGGAGGACATACATTGTCAGATTATTATGTGACAATCTATCTCTAGTAAGTGAGCTGATGGAAATTTCGACAGGTCTCTACCGGCTCATCAAGAAACACCAGTTTTGAATCACCAACTAGAGCAATCGCAACACTTAACCGCCGCTTCATTCCAGCTTCACTTGGGCTAGTGACTGAAAGTATGCAAAACCATGGATAGTGTTGGAGAGTACTATCCGATAGGTTCATACAAAACATACCGGAAAGTGCCTTTGGCTCCTGAGCACCAATGCTCTCATGTTTTTAAAAATAAATCAAAAATCATATTTATAAGTTTCAAAAAATTACTGGACAAAATTTGAACATAGTCAATGTTGTAAACTTCAAGCATGTAAAACCACAATGCGATTTTTTTTTTATATTTTAGGCTACACAAAATGAAAAAATCTGATAAAATTTGAAGATTTTAAAATATGCATACTCAGATTCACACTTTCGTGATTTTTATGTAGCTTAAAATACAAAATATTTTAAATTGATATTTTACATGTTCGTGGGATACAACATTGGTTACATTGTGATATTTTTCATATTTTTTTGAAACTCATAAATTTGCTCTTCAAAATTTTAAAACAAACATATCACTGACGCCCAGGAGCCAAAAATATCTTCACTCACGTACATACGGACTTGATTGTTGATGGATGCAACCCAAACAACTGGATATGCTCCTTAGCAGTCAATGCGTCCCACAGGATGTCGAACTGCAAAGTAATAAAAAACATATTATCTTCCACTAAACTTCAACAGCACCTGCATGACAATAAGTGAACGCTTCAAACATCATCCTGCGGACACACTCCAATCATTCTGTGAATATTAGGCATACCCGCAGTGCTTCGAACAGAATGACCATAATTCAATGCTGCCAAATGTTCAAAGTGGCTTGTTAGAATATTCATACTTATTGAGAACATATCACAAATTGTTGCTTTAGGGAATGATACTGACCATGGCCGCCTGTAATTGGTGTGATTCCAGTCAGGCAACAGGCCTATTTCCGGCAACTGATTGCAGTTATTTTACCAGCTCTGTGGCCCGAAGAACACAAAATAGCTGGTCCTTTTCAAGGTTCACCCATAAACCCTAAATATAAGCTATATCATAGGAAGCAAAGCTTGCATTCTTTTATGGTAGAAGATTGAGGAGAACTTAGTTTGACAGAATGAAATGGCTTAGTTGTACTGCATTTGCATCAATCCGTACTAAAACTTTCTGGATATGAGAACTTTTATGGCTTGTACTCGAAAACAGTGTGCTGGAGTACCAGTGGCCATCAATAATAGAGGGTAGTTAGATATTTTGATGCTTATTTTGCCTAATTACTTGCTTCTGCTGGCTGAGATTATAGCCTATAAATTCTTAATTTGTATGCATCGATTTAAGCGAGAACTTAAATATCAGCAAAACGGGACTCGCTGGAGAAGAAATTTGACTTGATGAATTAATACGTGTTCAGTAGCCGATATACATGCCCATGGGAACTGGGAGTGCATTCTCTGCCAGCGAAAGCACCTACGGGGAGCGGCGGGAATAAATGGATGATTCAGGTTAATATTCGGGTACCATACAAGTTCATGTTTTGCCCACAATTGTATTTGGGGATGACCATCTCGACGAGAATAAATGGACGATTCAGGTTAATTTTCGGGTACCATACAAGTTCTATACCTGAAAATTAACCTGAACCAGAATACACAAATACAATCGAATAGGAATTACGTACACGTATGCCTACAACTACACCAAAAAATGAAGTTCAAATACGCAAAAGATAAAACTATAAGTACATATAAGATAGAGTTTAAAGTACAAAAGAGGGTGAAGTACACTGAAGTAAAAGCATACCGAAGTAAAAGTGTATTGAAACCTGAAGTACACTAAAATATAGTTATGCTGCAACCTAAAGTACACCGAAATAAAGTTACTCTGAAAACCAAAGTTCAGTAAGGCAACTGCCGCTCCTAAAGACAAAGGCATCACACCCTATGGCACATACTGCTATATCACTATGCCTTTTGATATGAAAAATGTAGGTTCTATACGAACGCACGATGCAACTGCCTATATGACTAGATTGGTCGAAATGTCCATGCCAACCTCGACGATATCGCGGTGATGAGCCAGAAAAGCAACTACCACATCGGAGACCTCGAGGAAACCATGAAAAATGTCTAGATGTACAAGATTATGGCAAATCCCATGAAGGGTGTCTTCAGGGTGCCAGCCATAAAAGTCCTTTGCTTCGTAATTTCGCATCACTTCGTAGCGTGCATTGAACATTCCGCCTTCGGTATCAACTATAAAGCACGAGACACTATCAAGTCACAAGTATTGGCGGATTTCATCGCAGATTGGACTAAAGCTCTGGCTAACATGCCGATCCCAGAACCGGGAGAGTGGGTCATGAACTTTGATGGATCAAAGCAAATCCATGGCTCCAGGGCTGGGGTTACCGTCAAGTCACCGATAGGAGAGGAGCTCAATTACATCTTGCAGAGTCACTTCAATGCAACTAACTACATGGCCGAATATGAAGCACTACTTCATGGTCTTTGCATCGCCAAGTAGATTGGCATCAAGCACATCATATGTTATGGCGATTCCGACTTGGTCTCCCAGCAGGCAGCCGGAACCTGGAATGCTAGGTATTCCACTATGGCGGCATAGTGGGACGAACTTGACGAAATGGCCAAGAGCTTTCTTGGATACGACGTCAATTATGTGAAGAGGGACGACAATATGGTGGCTGACCTTTTGTCCAAACTCGGATTTGGGCGGAAACCAATTTTGTCTGAAATCTTCCTCGAACTCCTAAGGTTACCTTCCATCTAGGGTGCAGATCCAGATAACTCGGAACATGCAAGTTCTCTGGTACACTTCGTAATATTGGTGAGTCCGGTTTGAACCTCTCCATATTTGGAATATTTTGTCAACAAAATGCTACCAGAAGACAAAGTCCTGAAGAGCCAAATACAATGAAGGGCAAAGTCCTATTTAGAAATCAAAGGACAACTCTACAAGCGAAGTACAACTGGGATGTTTCAGAGATACTTAGAGAGATTCATGCAGGCAATCGCGGGCATTATGCCGCTCACAGGTCCCTCGTATCCAAAGCTTTCCGGCAAAGATTTTTTTGGCTCACCGCTATGGCGGATGCAGAGAAGATTTTCAAATTTTGTCAAGGTTGCCAGTGTTATGCAAGCAAACCTCATGTACCTGCTGTTGCAGAGCTAAAGACCATCTGTCCCTATCACTTGGTTGTTCGTGACCTGGGGGCTTGGTATGGTCAGAAAACTATCAACAACACCATGTGGTTTTAGGTATCTCCTAGTTGTTGTGGATAAATTCACTAAATGAATTTAAGCTAAACCGATTAGAAGGTGCGATGGTACAACTGTCTTAGGATTTGTGCAAGAACTCTTGGTGAGATTTGGTCTCCCACACAACAGCATCATAGATAATATCTCAAACTTCACGCAATAACTTCCTCATTATTGTCAAAAAATGTGGATATGCTTTGGCCTTGCTTATGTGGCACATCCGCAGTCCAATGGCCAAGTTGAGCGGACCAATGGCCTCATTTTGAGTGGAATTAAACCACCTTGAAGCATCGTTGATATGAGCTGCAAGAGCTTGGGCAGAGGATTTGTCATTTGTGTTATGGGGGTTACATACAGATCCCAACAGATCCACGGGTTTTACATCATTAGAGCTTGGGTTGTAGACCCGGCCTCATCGAACACCTCATCGTGTGATCTGATGGTCAGAACGTCATGGGCATATCCAAGAGGAGTGACAATAAGCATGGTAGAAATAAGTCAGCCGTAAAGCCCACATAAATCAAGTGTTAGGCGGAAACAATACTACCAACTTGAAGTGATGGCACTCACCAAGATTTTTTGTATCAACAAGCTTTGCCTCTTCATCCGCGGCCTCAAGTTGAGCATTCAGATCTTCTACTTGTTGTTGGCTGTGCTTGTGTTTCTTTTCCATTTCCAAAAAGGATTTCTTGAATTCTGGAGATTTCCAGATTAGCCTCGAGTTTGGACTCATTCTTTTGATTTGGATCCGAAGTCTTCTTGGTAGATTCATGCACAGCTTCAGTGTTCTTCAACTTGGCAGAAATTTAATCAAGACTGGCTTTCTTGAAGAACTCATCTAGAGAAAAATAAACCAAGTTTAGAATAGTTAAAATTAGCACAACAAATCAAGGTAGATTTGGATATTATAGTGACTAGCACAAAACTCGTGCGTTGCTACGATGTCACACTAAATAAAATAAACATTATTTCACATGAAATATTTTTTTTGGCTGCTAAGAGTTTTACTTCTAAAAATTAGTTTTCTTCTTAACAATAAGTACCTTGCTGCTTTGAAGATGAGATTCTTTGAAGAAGCCGGGCATATGTGTATTCTGTTGTTAGCGCTTAGTTGACCATGTAACCAACCGAGCATATACACCCCTACGTACCATGTCATGTCACCACAGCCTTTCGCCTCGGGTTCAGGGTTACCACTTATCAACCCTTGTTGTTAGAGCTAACTGATTTTCTGCCGTGATCTTGTCTATCGGCACTGGTGGAAAAAAGGTATTTGGTCGCGGTTCGCAACTGCCATTAATCGCGGTTGCGCAACCGCGACCAAATAAGCGCGACTAAAGCCCCCCCCCCCCCCTTTAGTCGCGGTTGCTTACGAACCGCGACTAAAGGCCCGTCCACGTGGGCGCCAGGCGACCGTCGGGGCGGAGGACCTTTAGTCGCGGTTCTTCTGGCCAACCGCGACTAAAGGCCGCCGCAGGTTTAGGGTTTTAGCCCCCCCCCCCCCCCCCTAAACCTGTTTTCTTTTTAATTTGTATTGTTTTATTTCTTTTGTATTTTATTTTAATTTTGAAGGAGTTTCACATATTCTACGGTACTACATACATGCATATGAATGTACAATTTCAAACAAATTTGAAATTAGAACCAAAAAGAATTCAAGAGGAATATACAATATATATATATATTCAATATCATCGGATGACCATATACAATTTTGAACAAGTTTCCATACATAATTTAATGCATATGAAGTTCTACGTCCTGGTAATAGTGTTCTCCTTAGGATGGAGGACTTCCCTCGTGAACCATCCAGCTAGTTCCTCTTGAAGTGGTCGGAAGCGAGCTTTTGGACTAAGCATCTTCCGGAGGTTATTCCTCTTCTCATTGTTATCACTCGGAACCCGCTCAGAGGTGTATCTCCGGATCATCTCACAGACATAGTATCCACATAGATTGGTCCCCGCTGGCTGAATATCGCCACCATTCTTAGCCATTGACCGCATGAAATGTAGCTCTTTTTTGAAATCACCGA
Source organism: Lolium rigidum (assembly GCF_022539505.1). Taxonomy (NCBI): domain Eukaryota; kingdom Viridiplantae; phylum Streptophyta; class Magnoliopsida; order Poales; family Poaceae; genus Lolium; species Lolium rigidum. The sequence goes on from NC_061513.1 coordinate 133,362,673, forward strand.
CCATTTCATCTGAGAACCGTCTCCAAACCCTACGAGGCAAAGAAAATTAAATGAACAAGAGAGTTATTAGTTACTTGATATTAGGAAATGAACGAAATAGGCCGATCGATATAGAGCGCAAATGAATGAAAATAATTACTTCGCAGCATTCTTCTCATGTCGCCCCAAAGCTTTGCATCCAGAGTCAGAGAGTCGTGGACGAGACATGTGGAGGTGTCAAATTTAATTACTAGCAGAATCCAGTGGAACCTGCGGACACGATACATGCACAGTCATGCATAACTCATCGATTAGCCGGCCACATACCATGCATGGAGTAAACAAAAGAGAATGTACTCAAGACAGAAACACTCACCCAAAATGGTAAGGAAATAGAATATCACTTTTGAGTTCCTGCTTTGTAAGAAACTGCCACAGGTCTTCCTCCACGTCGGCGGGGTGATGCTCTAACACATATCCATTAACGATGTGTGGGTCAATGAACCCAACATCAAGGATGTTCCTTACTCTGCATTCCTTAATCTTCATTCTGCATATATAATAGCGTACACAATAATATAGTTAGGACATATATATAGTGCAGGCAATATGAACGAGATGGGGTAGAAATAAATCACTTACAGAACGTAGCAACTGATGATAGATTTGTCGAGCTCGCGCGGATTGAAAAGCTGGAACAATTCACTCAGATGAATTTGTACATAGTAATGTTTGAAGTGATGCTCATATCTAACTTCCGCATAAATATATTCTTTGGCATTTTTATTTTTTATGTAACCCTTGTACCATTTCAGCAGACTTGTCATTTGTGGAGGTAGATCCTCTTCCTACGCAGGCTCGACGAGAGGCCCATTTGGCACATATGTAATTACTACCTCCTTCACTGGCGCCTCATCAAGGCCTAACAGTTCACGAAGAGTCATACCTAAGTTGGCCGCTTGTTCTCTGGCACTCGTTACAGTCAATCCATGTGCTGCCGCAGCTTCTATGATATCGGGGGCATCCGGACCGGCGGCTTTCACTATGAGCGGGGCAATCGATTGTTTACTTTGTTCCCCGAGCTGGGCAACTCGTTTCCCGCTTTTTTTACTTTCTAATTCTTTCTCGGCCTCCTCCAAGGCTTTCTTCTCCTGCTTCTCCTCCCGCTCTTTCTTCTCCTTCAACATGAGTGCCTGCCTACGAAGTTCACGTGCATAGTCGTCAGGCAGATTCTTCGCGGCTTGGGACGGTGTGCTCACTTCTTTTGCTCATCAGAAAATACTGGCTTGGGCTCGGGCTCTCTTTTCTTCTTGCAGTCCGCCTTCCATTTCTCATAATCAGCAGTCGCGGCCGCGTCGACTTCCTCGGCACTACGTTCCCAAGGCCTCGTGGGGAGAGGCTTCAGTGATGGCTCCGGTACCTTTGTTATCTTAGGTACATAAGGGTCCGGGTTAATACTCCAGTACTGCTTTTGCTTCTTCGCCGGAGGTGGATTGGGGGCGGCGTCTGCTTACCCGCCCGCGGCGGACTGGGGGGCGGCGGCTGCTTACCCGCCGGAGGTGAATTGGGGGGCGGCGTTGGCTGACGTGAAGGAGGTGTAGGTGAAGCACCACCACCACCACCACCACCACCGCCACCACCACCGTAGGGGGCTGGACTTGTTGGCCTTGGCACCTCGCCTGGAAACTTGATAAACTTCTTTTGCCATAGAATGAACTGACGCTTGACATCTCCAAGTCTTCTCGCCCCTTCAGGTGTAGCAATGTCAATCTCCAGGTCCTTAAACCCTTGGACTATGTCCTCCACCGTGACACGAGCATAGCCATCTTGAATGGGGTTGTTGTGGTGGAGTGCTCCGAGTAAACATGGTAAAGCACTGCCGATGGCTACCTTCATGGACATGTTCCCGATAGGATAATACGGATGACATTCTTTCATCTCCTTTACATCGTCCACGGGGTAGCGAGGAGGCTCCGGTGCAGTAATTTCGATCGCCGGAGGCTCCGGTGCAGTAATTTCGATCGTCGGTGCATGTGCACCAGCCGGTGGGGCCTCCGTGGAAGCCACGCTGCTTCTCCGCTGCTGGCTTCCGAGATCCGCTGGATGATCTTCATGCTGCGTCCAAGCTGCATCTCTTTCTTGTACTTGTACATTCACGGTTTTCTTCATCTCATCCATTTCCGATGCCAACCGCGCCACAACATTTGCATCCCGATCCATCTTTCTCTTACGGCTTCTGTAACCGTACGGGTCATCGTTCTGGGAGAACCCTATTTTCCACGGAATGTACAACGGCGGCGGCTGTGAAGACTACGAGTATGCATATTATACGCCTAGGCAGGAGTATGACTAAATCACTCCAATTTTCATGTATCATCAGTGTGGTTTCTCGAATCAATCGAATCATTCAAAAATGGACACCAAACACATCACGGGTAATATATATAATTCACATGATCCATTCAATAAAGTTTGGTACAATAAATTATTACACATCATTTCTTCCCTTGTGTCCCTGCTTGCTTACGATTGTGCCGTATCCATGGAGCATCCTCATCATTTAACTTAATGCTTGGTCGGTGTTCACTTTGAAGGGCGGAATTTCAGCAAACATATTATAATCTTCTGACATGTCTGTCTTTTCCTCCACTCCCACGATGTTTCTTTTCCCTGAAAGAACAATGTGGCGCTTTGGATCATCGCATGATGTACTGATCGTTTTCTTATCTTTCCGTTTCCTCGGTTTGCTACTCATGTCCTTCACATAGAAAACCTGAGCGACATCTTTCGCTAGGACGAATGGTTCGTCAAGGTAACAAAGATTGTTGAAATCCACCATTGTCATTCCGTATTGCTGGTCCACCTTTACCCCTCCTCCTATTAGCTTGAACCATTTGCACCGGAACAAAGGGACCTTAAAGGAGGGTCCATAGTCAAGTTCCCATATCTCCTCTATGTAACCATAATATGTGACCTTTTGCCCATTCTCGGTTGCTTGCATCAAAGCGGACACCACTGTTTTGGTTGGTGCTCTTTTTATCTTGGGCGATCGTGTAAAATGTATTCCCATTTATCTCGTACCCTTGGAAAGTCGTTATAGTCGAAGATGGTGTCTTGGCCAACATGTACAGCTGATCTACAACATCATTGTCTTTCATTAAATGTTTTCTCAACCAACTGCCGAAAGTCTCCATGTGGGCCTTCCTAATCCAGGATTCAGGCTTCCTCGGGTTGTCCGAGCGTACAATATTCTTGTGTTTCTCAAAGTACGGAGCCACCAAGTTGGAATTGGTCAGAACTGTGTGGTGTGCTTCAGTCATAGAATGGCCGTCCATACATATCGTTGATTTCCTTCCGATCGTGCCTTTTCCACTTAGTCTCCCCTCGTGCCGCGATTGAGGAAGACCAATCGGCTTAAGGTCAGGAACAAAGTCAACACAAAACTCAATTACCTCCTCATTTCCATAGCCCTTGGCGATGCTTCCTTCCGGCCTAGCACGGTTACGAACATATTTCTTTAATACTCCCATGAACCTCTCGAAGGGGAACATATTGTGTAGAAATACAGGACCGAGAATGGAAATCTCTTCGACTAGGTGAACCAGGAGGTGCGTCATAATATTGAAGAAGGATGGCAGGAACACCAACTCGAAACTGACAAGACATTGGACCACATCGTTCTGTAACCGTGGTATAACTTCTGGATTGATTACCTTCTGAGAGATTGCATTGAGGAATGCACATAGCTTCACAATGGCTACTCGAACATTTTTCGCGCAGAGCCCCCTCAAAGCAATCGGAAGCAATTGCATCATAATCACGTGGCGGTCGTGAGACTTCAGTGTTTTGGAACTTTTTCTCCGCAATGTTTATTATTCCCTTTATATTGGACGAGAATCCAGACGGGACCTTCATACCGCTCGGGCATTCAAAAAAGATGACCTTCTCTTCTTTGGTCGGAGCGTAGCCGGCACGACCTTGAAACCATTCCGGATGCCGGTCATCAGGGTCTTTCAAACGTTGCTGGTCCTGCCGTGCTTCCTTTGTATCATTTGTCTTCCCATACACGCCCAAGAAGCTTAGGAGGTTCACGCAAATATTCTTCGTAACATGCATCACGTCGATTGCAGAGCGGATATCTAGGACTTTCCAATATTCTAGCTCCCAGAATATAGATTTCTTCTTCCACATGGCTGCGTGCCCGTCAGCTCCCTTCGGAACTGATTGTCCACCAGGACCATTTCCAAAGATGACTTTCAAATCCTTGACCATATCAAATACCTCAGCACCAGTGCGTTCCGCAGGCTTCGGCTGGTGATCTTCCTTGCCGTTGTAATGCTTGCCTTTCTTTCTTACTGGATGAATTTTCGGAAGAAATCGACGATGCCCAAGGTACACGTTCTTCTTACAATTTGGCAAATGTACACTTTCAGTCTCATGTAAGCGAGTGCGTGCATGCATTGTATCCCTTATTTGACAGTCCCGAAAGGTTACTAAGAGCAGGCCAATCGTTGATGGTTACGAAAAGCAACGCTCGTAGGTCAAATTCCTCTTCCTTGTGCTCATCCCACACACGGACACCAGGTCTGCCCCACAACTGTAAAAGTTCATCAACTAATGGCCTTAGGTACACATCAATGTCGTTGCCGGGTTGCTTCGGACCTTGGATGAGCACTGGCATCATAATGAACTTCCGCTTCATGCACAACCAAGGAGGAAGGTTGTAGATGCATAGAGTCACGGGCCAGGTGCTATGGCTGGAGCTCTGCTCGCCAAAAGGATTCATGTCATCTGTTCTTAGACCAAATCTTATGTTCCTTGCGTCAGCTGCAAAATCTTTGAACTCTCTGTCGATCTTTCTCCATTGCGTTCCATCTGCGGGGTGACTCAACTCCCCGTCCGACTTACGGTCCTCTTTGTGCCATCGCAACAACTTGGCATGCTCTTTGTTCCTAAACCGACGTTTCAACCGTGGTATTATAGGAGCATACCACATCACCTTGGCGGGAACCCTCTTCCTGGGTTTCTCGCCCTCAACATCGTCACCAGGGTCATCGCCTCTGATCTTATAACGCAATGCAGTGCATACCGGACATTCATTCAAATTCTCGTATTCACCGCGGTAGAGGATGCAGTCGTTGATGCATGCATGTATCTTCAGAACCTCTAAACCTAGAGGGCAGACAACCTTCTTTGCTTCGTACGTACTGGCGGGCAACTCGTTATTCTTTGGAAACATATTCTTCAACATTTTCAGCAAGTTTTCAAATGCCGAGTCAGCTACACCTGCATGTGCCTTCAATTTCAGCAAATCCAGTGTGCAGCCCAGCTTTTTCAGACCACTATCGCATCCGGGGTACAACGACTTTCTGTGATCCTCTAACATGCGATCCAAATTCTCCCTCTCCTTTTCAGTTTCGCAGCGTCTCCGTGCATCAGCAATGGTCCGACCAAGATCATCAACGGGCTCATCACGTGCCTCTTCTTCACCTTCCCCTTCACCTTCCCCTTCACCTTCAACGATCCTCCATGAAAGTATCACCGAAATGATCAAGATAGTTTTCATCGATGAAATCATCCCCTTCTTCATCTTCTTCCATTATAACCCCTCTTTCTCCATGCTTGGTCCAACAATTATAGCTTGGCATGAAACCGTGCCAAAGCAGGTGCAGGTGAACTTCTCTTGAGGAAGAGTAACCCTTCTGATTCTTACAGTCAACACATGGATAGATAACAAAACCCTTCTGCTTGTTCGCATTAGCCACTACGAGTAAATCTTTCAAACCCGTAGTGAACTCGCCGGAGAGTCGGTTACCGTACATCCATTGCCGATTCATCTGCATTATTATAATATAAAATATATAATTAACCATCATGCATTTGTTAAACTAACTAGCTATAAACAATAGAAATTAAACAATGAACTACGCACATGCATATTTTATCAATGACACATATGAAAGGTTCAAGTTGCTAACCGCGATCGAGGAGGAAAAAATAAATAAGGAAGCTCAAGTGTGGCTCCGACACTTCATATCATGTTTGTTTCATGCTCTTGGGGCATTTCATCAAACACCTTGTGTGCATAAGAGGAACCAAAAGCAAACCTACACCCCCTTGTGAAGCTTGTGAAGAGAAGTGGCACCAAATGGCTAAGTGTTGTGAGCTGAGGCCCTTTTATAGGGATGGGCCTTTAGTCCCGGTTGGCCTGGCCAACCGCGACTAAATACCTTCGGGCCAGGCCTGAGGACCTTTAGTCGCGGTTGGCCAGGCCAACCGGGACTAAAGCCCCTCCCGTCCACCAGCTGGCCACCGAGCGCGCTGGGCCCAGGTCTTTAGTCGTGGTTCGCCACCCGAACCGCGACTAAAGACCCCATTAGTCGCGGTTCCTATATTTTGGCGACTAATGGGGCTGGACGGAAGGCCATTTTTCTACCAGTGCGGTCTGGGTGATTACCAAGATACTGAAACGTGTAGAAGTGCAAAGGGTGACATCAGAGGAACGGATGATTGTATTGTAATCGACACGAACAATCTCTCTTCTTCGGTTACAAAAACATACAGCTTCGCTGCTGCCTAACAAAGCCATCCCTCCACAAAGGTTAGGATTGGGAACAGACAAACTCTTAAGAGATAAAATGACGGAAGATGAACTTTTTTTTTCTTGTCCTGGTTTGCCATTTTAAGATTTTTTTAGAGGCATGTGCTAGGTTGTAACTTCTCGCGAGGCTGACAGTACTGGCATTATTATGTACACACGGTGAACTTTCATTGAGAATTTCAGATGGACTGATAAATTGGAACTTCTGTAACATTTAATCTATATAGTCTCTTAGTTCAGGTCATGCGGCTTAATTTATTTTCGTGATGAATGGATGATTGAAAGATGTAGACCTAGAAAAATCTGTAAAGCTAAATAATGTTATTCAAATTTAGTAGAGTAAACTACTTAGAAGGAAAAAAAAGTTTACAAATTGCTTAATGTTCTCAACCTTGAAAATCCCATTTCTGTGAAAATCCCTGCCAGGCGCTGTCACCGCGCGCCGTCGGCCTCGCCTAGCCCTGCGTCCTTCGCCGACCACACCGAGCAGTACCTGACTTGGGTGAAGATCAGGTAAAAACCTATCTGTTTCTGAAATTGTTGCTGATGGATATGTGTGTTTGCTGGACAATTTTTTAAATCTCGGTATTATAAACGATTACTTAGTATGTTTATCTGAAATTTCGCAGATTTGAGTGAGGAGGTGTACAGTTGGGTGTTCTCTGTTTTCTCCAATTTGACTGAAATTGTTGTGGCAGTGTGAGGTGCAATGGCAGGAATTGAGAAGTGGGTACCTAGAGCTGGTCTGAACTTCAAAAATCTAGATGATGTAGCAATGGGAAAGGCAATAGAGAAAGTATTCACAGAATCATATTATGGATTGTGCACCTTTCACATAATGCAGAATGCCGTCAAACATTTATCTCCTGTGAAGGGCGAAGATGAAGTTGAAGGTGAAGATGATGAACCACATATCCTCTCAGATTTTAGTGCTTGTATGTTTGGCTTTGAGGACAAGACAACATTTCAAGAAGCATTTGATGATATGAGATGCAAAGTGCATAAACAAACTTGGTTAGATAGTATCTACAAGTTGAGAGAAAAATGGGCCGAATGCTACATGAAAGATGTATTCAGTTTGGGAGTAAGAAGTACACAACTAAGTGAGAGCTTCAACAATGCACTGAAGATCCATTTGAAATCAGATTTTCATATTGTTCGGTTTTTGAAGCACTTTGAGAGAGCGGTGGAAGTGAAAAGAAGTAAGGAACTTCAATCTGAGTTTGAGGCAAGGAAGAACATACCAAGAGTCAAAATAAGCACACTTATGTTGGTGGAAGCAAGCAAAGTATACACTCGAGTTATTTTGGAAGCTTTTCAAGGTGAATATGAAAGATCAATGGGTGCCTGCGCCAAAGCATTGGATGGAAATAACATATATGTTGTTTCTATTGGGAGGTTGGATGGAACTTTTGAGGAGGAGCGCATAGTGACCTGTGATCCTTTGACCCAAAAAGTTTCATGTACTTGTGGAATCTTCAACCGGGTAGGAATAATGTGTGCAAATGGTCCGAAAGTTCTTGACTTGATGAATATAAAGATATTGCCAGCCCACTATGTGTTGAAGAGATGGACTAGAGATGCACAGAAAGGAATTATATTGGACAGACAAGGAAGAAACGTGGTAGCTGATCCACAACTAGAAGCTTCGCTTCGAGTGAAGAATATGTCTTATAAATTTCTCACATTGGCCAAAAAAATAGCCAACTCTGAGGAGTGTTGTTTGATGTTAGAAGATGCGATTGAATCCATTGGTCCAAAGTTGGAGGATAAACTGAATGCATCTGCTAGTGCTACGAATGAACCAAGCAAGGAAACAAGCAAGGAACAAGAAAATATTGATCCAAAAGTGCAACAAACAGCCAACTTTCTAAATGCCGCACAATTGAAGAAAAAAGAGGTACAATCCAAAAATATTAAGAGGACCAGAACTTTTATGGAGAAATTGCGCAAGGGAAAGCGCAAGCCAACTAAATCTGCCCCATCAACGACAAAAGGAGCAAAGGTATGTTGCAATATAGAAATTCCTATATGATCTTGTCATGCATCTACTAATATTCTGATGTTTCATTGGCAGCAACCAAAGAAGGATGATGTTGTACAACCTCAAGTCGAAGTGCAAAATGATGGCAACAAGAAAGAAGCACATGTACTGCATGAAGAATATAATGTCATTGGCAGTCTTACTCAGCTCTTGAGTGCTCCTACTTGTGATGATGATAGTCTCTATGATGAAAATATATTCTAGTTTCTAGAAATCGGTTATATAGGATTTTGGTGTTAACTTTTGTATTTTGGAGGCTAACTATAGTCTTTATAGGCCAAAGTGTACAAGTGAAAATGGCCTAAGGACGACTTCTTTTGGGCTCCTGCTTATGCATAAGCCAACTTATAAATCATAGTGTCATTCTGCACTGAAATTAAATTAGCAGCAATAACATATATCACGAAATTCTGGACAGAAAATTGAACTATCACAGCCATGACCATCTACACAATAGCAGGAACAAACTGACATGAGGCATGATGGCGTGTAACTCACACGTTCGTTGGGAACCCCAAGAGGAAGGTATGATGCGCACAGCAGCAAGTTTTCCCTCAGAAAGAAACCAAGGTTTATCGAACCAGGAGGAGCCAAGAAGCACGTTGAAGGTTGATGGCGGCGGGATGTAGTGCGGCGCAACACCAGGGATTCCGGCGCCAACGTGGAACCCGCACAACACAACCAAAGTACTTTGCCCCAACGAAACAGTGAGGTTGTCAATCTCACCGGCTTGCTGTAACAAAGGATTAACCGTATTGTGTGGAAGATGATTGTTTGCAGAAAACAGTAGAACGAGTATTGCAGTAGATTGTATTTCAGTGTAGAGAATTGGACCGGCGTCCACAGTTCACTAGAGGTGTCTCTCCCATAAGATAAACAGCATGTTGGGTGAACAAATTACAGTTGGGCAATTGACAAATAAAGAGGGCATGACCATGCACATACATATTATGATGAGTATAGTGAGATTTAATTGGGCATTACGACAAAGTACATAGACCGCCATCCAGACATGCATCTATGCCTAAAAAGTCCACCTTCAGGTTATCATCCGAACCCCTCCAGCATTAAGTTGCTAACAACGGACAATTGCATTAAGTATTGCGCGTAATGTAACTAGTAACTACATCCTTGAACATAGCACTAATGTTTTATCCCTAGTGGCAACAAGACATCCATAACCTTAGAACTTTCCGTCACACGTCCCGGATATCAATGGAGGCATGAACCCACTATCGAGCATAAATACTCCCTCTTGGAGTCACAAGCATCTACTTGGCCAGAGCATCTACTAGTAACGGAGAGCATGCAAGATCATAAACAACACATAGACATAACTTTGATAATCAACATAACATGTATTCTCTATTCATCGGATCCCAACAAACGCAACATATAGAATTACAGATAGATGATCTTGATCATGTTAGGCAGCTCACAAGATCCGACAATGATAGCACAATGGGGAGAAGACAACCATCTAGCTACCGCTATGGACCCATAGTCCAGGGGTAGACTACTCACACATCACTCCGGAGGCAACCATGGCGGCGTAGAGTCCTCCGGGAGATGATTCCCCTCTCCGGCAGGGTGCCGGAGGCGATCTCCTGGATCCCCCAAGATGGGATCGGCGGCGGCGGCGTCTCTGGAAGGTTTTCCGTATCGTGGCTCTCGGTACTGGGGGTTTCGCAACGGAGGCTTTAAGTAGGCGGAAGGGCAGGTCAGGAGGCGGCACGAGGGCCCCACACCACAGGGCCGCGCGGCCAAGGGGGGGGCGCGCCGCCCTAGGGTGTGGCCACCTCGTGGCCCCACCTCGTCTCCTCTTCGGACTTCTGGAAGCTTCGTGGCAAAATAGGACCCTGGGCGTTGATTTCGTCCAATTCCGAGAATATTTCGTTACTAGGATTTCTGAAACCAAAAACAGCAGAAAACAAAGAATCGGCACTTCGGCATCTTGTTAATAGGTTAGTTCCAGAAAATGCACGAATATGACATAAAGTGTGCATAAAACATGTAGATAACATCAATAATGTGGCATGGAACATAAGAAATTATCGATACGTCGGAGACGTATCAAGGCACAGGGGTCATCATCGAGTGGCCGAGATGTTAACCGGCGGCGGCGGATCGAGGAACTTCCTCGGCGGCGGCGGATCGAGGAACTTCATCGGCGGCGGCAGATGGACGAACTTCCTCGGCGGCGCCCGTCCGTGCTGCGGGAGGATAGCCGACCACGAATAGCTGTGGTGCGGATCCGGTAGCGGCGAGGGGAGGTGCCAGCTTCGAGCGGCGGGGGCGGCGTCGGCGGTGGTGGAACGGCGTCGGATTTGGTGCGGCGGCTGTGCAGGTCGCGTTTGGAGAGGTGACCGACTGGGAGAGATGAGGTGCGTTTCCTTTTTCTTTTTTTTCTTTTGGATTTTTCTGACCGACAGCCCACTTTGGAGTGGCAATTGCTGTAAAATGCTATGAAGCTGAGGGTCAGGTTGATATACCGGTTCAGCTTCCTCACGGAGAAGCTCGGGAAACTGGTCTCGGCCAGTTTCTCGATTTGCACTGTCCGCTCGCTTCTCGGTCAAAATAAGCCTGTCATAAGCTGTAGAGTTCTTTTGGGCTTATCCGGTTTGGCACCTAGAAGCAACTCTAGAAGCCCAAAAGAAGTGGCCCTAATTGCTACGTATTGCTAAGTATGCTCACCGTTAAGTGTAGAATTCCAGTGTTCGGCCGCAAATATTGCTAAATTGTCCTTTGTATACTATCAGTCCAGATGCACTATTTTTTTCTTGGCTTCATTTTGTTCCATATATGTCCATTAAACTGCAGTCTGGGCATACTTAAAATAGTGCAAGGTACAGTTTATAAGTTCACTTTTGATTCAGACTGGGAAAGTACTGAATTTTGATTCAGACTGGACAAGCATCCCTACCACGACATTACAATGGCAGGGCACGTCGTGCCATCATCCCTACCATCCACCTTCCAATCTGCATCTAACAGCTCACAGCAAGCAAAGGCAAAAGGAGAAGGACACGCACAGACTTTTCACCAACGCGGGCACGACCAGAGGCATTCGCGGGCGGTCGCGACAGCTTCCGCGCGGCGCCGTTGAGCGGAGACGAGCTCGCGCGCTGCAGCCCGCCGGCGCCGCCGCCGAGCGTCGCCCCACCCCGCGCCGCCGCACAGCCAAGCCCCGAACCCTCCCGCGCCGCCGGCGAGCGCCGCCCGCCCCGCGCCGCCGCACCAAGCAAGCCTCGACCCGTCCCGCGCCGCCGCACCACCGGAGCCGCCGAGCGCCGACCCACCCCGCGCCGTCGTGGCTTCCGAGCGCCGTCGCAGCTGCCGAGCGCCGCCGCCCCTGCCAGGCGCTATCACCGCGCGCCGTCGGCCTTGCCTGGCCCTGCGTCCTTCGCCGACCACACCGAGCAGTACCTGACTTGGGTGAAGATCAGGTAAAAACCTATCTGTTTCTGAAATTGTTGCTGATGGATATGTGTGTTTGCTGGGCAATTTTTTAAATCTCGGTATTATAAACGATTACTTAGTATGTTTATCTGAAATTTCGCAAATTTCAGTGAGGAGGTGTACAGTTGGGTGTTCTCTGTTTTCTCCAATTTGACTGAAATTGTTGTGGCAGTGTGAGGTGCAATGGCAGGAATTGAGAAGTGGGTACCTAGAGCTGGTCTGAACTTCAAAAATCTAGATGATGTAGCAATGGGAAAGGCAATTGAGAAAGTATTCACAGAATCATATCATGGATGGTGCACCTTTCACATAATGCAGAATGCCGTCAAACATTTATCTCCTGTGAAGGGCGAAGATAAAGTTGAAGGTGAAGATGATGAACCACATATCCTCTCAGATTTTAGTGCTTGTATGTTTGGCTTTGAGGACAAGACAACGTTTCAAGAAGCATTTGATGATATGAGATGCAAAGTGCATAAACAAACTTGGTTAGATAGTATCTACAAGTTGAGAGAAAAATGGGCCGAATGCTACATGAGAGATGTATTCAGTTTGGGAGTAAGAAGTACACAACTAAGTGAGAGCTTCAACAATGCACTGAAGATCCATTTGAAATCAGATTTTCATATTGTTCGGTTTTTGAAGCACTTTGAGAGAGCGGTGGAAGTGAAAAGAAGTAAGGAACTTCAATCTGAGTTTGAGGCAAGGAAGAACATACCAAGAGTCAAAATAAACACACTTATGTTGGTGGAAGCAAGCAAAGTATACACTCGAGTTATTTTTGAAGCTTTTCAAGGTGAATATGAAAGATCAATGGGTGCCTGCGCCAAAGCATTGGATGGAAATAACATATATGTTGTTTCTATTGGGAGGTTGGATGGAACTTTTGAGGAGGAGCGCATAGTGACCGGTGATCCTTTGACCCAAACAGTTTCATGTACTTGTGGAATCTTCAACCGGGTAGGAATAATGTGTGCACATGGTCTGAAAGTTCTTGACTTGATGAATATAAAGATATTGCCAGCCCACTATGTGTTGAAGAGATGGACTAGAGATGCACAAAAAGGAATTATATTGGACAGACAAGGAAGAAACGTGGTAGCTGATCCACAACTAGAAGTTTCGCTTCGAGTGAAGAATCTGTCTTATAAATTTCTCACATTGGCCAAAAAAATAGCCAACTCTGAGGAGTGTTGTTTGATGTTAGAAGATGCGATTGAATCCATTGGTCCAAAGTTGGAGGATAAACTGAATGCATCTGCTAGTGCTACGAATGAACCAAGCAAGGAAACAAGCAAGGAACAAGAAAATATTGATCCAAATGTGCAACAAACAGCCAACTTTCTAAATGCCGCACAATTTAAGAAAAAAGAGGTACAATCCAAAAAATATTAAGAGGACCAGAACTTTTATGGAGAAATTGCGCAAGGGAAAGCGCAAGCCAACTAAATCTGCCCCATCAACGACAAAAGGAGCAAAGGTATGTTGCAATATAGAAATTCATATATGATCTTGTCATGCATCTACTAATATTCTGATGTTTCATTGGCAGCAACCAAAGAAGGATGATGTTGTACAACCTCAAGTCGAAGTGCAAAATGATGGCAACAAGAAAGAAGCACATGTACTGCATGAAGAATATAATGTCATTGGCAGTTTTACTCAGCTCTTGAGTGCTCCTACTTGTGATGATGATAGTCTCTATGATGAAAATATATTCTAGTTTCTAGAAATCGGTTATATAGGATTTTGGTGTTAACTTTTGTATTTTGGAGGCTAACTATAGTCTTTATAGGCCAAAGTGTACAAGTGAAAATGGCCTAAGGACGACTTCTTTTGGGCTCCTGCTTATGCATAAGCCAACTTTTAAATCATAGTGTCATTCTGCACTGAAATTAAATTAGCAGCAATAACATATATCACGAAATTCTGGACAGAAAATTGAACTATCACAGCCATGACCATCTACACAATAGCAGGAACAAACTGACATGAGGCACAGGGGTCGTCATCGAGTGGCCGAGATGTTAACCGGCGGCGGCGGATCGAGGAACTTCCTCGGCGGCGGCGGATCGAGGAACTTCATCGGCGGCGGCAGATGGACGAACTTCCTCGGCGGCGCCCGTCCGTGCTGCGGGAGGATAGCCGACCACGAATAGCTGTGGCGCGGATCCGGTAGCGGCGAGGGAGGTGCCGGCTTCGAGCGGCGGGGCGGCGTCGGCGGTGGTGGAACGGCGTCGGATTTGGTGCGGCGGCCGTGCGGGTCGCGTTTGGAGAGGTGACCGACTCGGGAGAGATGAGGTGTGTTTCCTTTTTCTTTTTTTCTTTTGGATTTTTCTCGACCGACGGCCCACTTTGGAGTGGCAATTGTCGTAAAATGCTATGAAGCTGAGGGTCAGGTTGATATACCGGTTCAGCTTCCTCACGGAGAAGCTCGAGAAACTGGTCTCGGCCAGTTTCTCGATTTGCACTGTCCACTCGCTTCTCGGTCAAAATAAGCCTGTCATAAGCTATAGAGTTCTTTTGGGCTTATCCGGTTTGGCACCTAGAAGCAACTCTAGAAGCCCAAAAGAAGTGGCCCTAATTGCTACAGATTGCTAAGTATGCTCACTGTTAAGTGTAGAATTCCAGTGTTCAGTCGCAAATATTGCTAAATTGTCCTTTGTATAATATCAGTCCAGATGCACTATTTTTTTCTTGGCTTCATTTTGTTCCATATATGTGCATTAAACTGCAGTCTAGGCATACTTAAAATAGTGCAAGGTACAGTTTATAAGTTCACTTCTGATTCAGACTGGAAAGTACTGAATTTTGATTCAGACTGGACAAGCATTGTACAAGTCTGTGCGTGTCCTTCTCCTTTTGCCTTTGCTTGCTGTGAGCTGTTAGATGCAGATTGGAAGGTGGATGGTAGGGATGATGGCACGCCGTGCCCTGCCATTGTAACGTTACTGAATCGTCCCTTCCCATCTGGCTGAGCTCCTCCGTGGCCTTCAGATGAGCCTTCACAGAGCCCCCTTCTTCCTTTCCTGAGCTCCACCATGGCCTCCATCTGCACAGCTGCACCGAGCCCCTCGTAGGTCCTCGCCTCCACCATGCCCCAAACCCCCTGGACATGGCCCACCCTCTGCGAGCTCGCCGGTGGCTGGCAGTGAGCCCCTCGCCAGCAAAGTCGAGCACGCAGCGCCCGGAGTGAGGATCGAGTCCATGGGCGGCGGCGAGTCGATTCGGACGGTGGCGGCTCGATTTTGGCGGTGACGTGTGGAGCTTGTGGTAGCGCCCGGAGTCGGAATCGAGTCCAGGGGCGGCGGGGCGTCGATTCGGATGGCAGCCGGCTCGATTTTTGCGGTGACGTGTTCGATTCCGCTGGTTGCGCTGCGAGCCACAGGAGCGTGAGTTCGTGATGGTTGTACTACAGGTTGATCTCTCAATAGCCCAGGTATTTAACTGCAAAAACCGGCAAGGTTGACTATTGGGTTTCCGGGACCGCGGATTTATTACTTGATTTCACAGGGGTAGATGAGAAAAGGCCGCGACGGGGTCGCATCCGGACTTTATTGGTAGAGATACATTGGCTTAGAGCATTAGGGCATCTCCAACGGGGTGACCCATCCCACGCCCGCGCGTCTGGATGGGTCCAGACGGACAAAAACCCGGCCCAGCGCGCGGACCCATCCCTAAAACGGATGGCCGCGGCGTCCGGAACGACGCAAACCCGGTCCAAATCTGGGTCGGGTTTGCGTGGCCGCGGACGCGAAAGGCTGGTCGCTCGCGTCCGCCCCTTGTCCGCCCCTGACCCGCGTGTTATAGACATAAATATTTGTTTTCATTAGAACGAACTCATTACAATTTTTTCTAACTACTACTTCTATCCTACTACGTACGGGGCCGGCGGCCTCGTCGGCGTCTCCTCGCCGACTCGCCGTCGGGGCCGTGGATTTCACTCGACGCGGGCGGCCTGTACGCGTGAGGATTCGACTCCAGCTTACCAGCTGGGTGGCGCGGCGGTGGCGGCGGCGGCTTCGGCGGAGGCCTTCATCCTCCTCCTTTCCGCTCGCGCACCTCGGGCGCGCTCGCGCTCCGCCTCCTGCGGCGGAACCATCCGCCTCCCGCATACCTCAAGCTCCTGCAGGGCGGCGCGTTCCACAGCGGTGCGCGCCTCCAGGCGGACGCGAGCGGGGGCCTGGGCCTCGTGGTTCTCCTGCCGCCGGCGCATGCGCTCTTGCCGGCCGCGCTCCGCCGACGCAGCATCCTCCCGGGCGCGCCGCTCGGGCGAGGGCATCTGGATGAGGTGACGGGCTGCTCGCATAGCGATCAGCTCGTTCTTCTGGCCGAGGAGGTCGCCTAATCGGCGGCGGCCGGCCCGCCAGGTGGCCTCGTGCTCCCTCATCACGCGCGTGAGATCGGCGAGACGCTCCTCGATGGCGGCGTTGATATTCGCCAGCGCGAGGTCCTCCTCGTCGATGGGCTCCTCCGCGGTGGCCGCCCCCTCCTCCGCGGCCTCGTACCAGCCGTCCGCGGTCTCGTGCCAGCCGTCCGCGGCCGCCTCCACCATCTCGGCGTCGCCTGCCTTCTTTGCCGCCGCCTCGGCAGGGACGCGGAGCGCTTCGTCGTCGGCGACCCACCGCGAGTCCGCGCGCTCCTCCTCCTCCGTCCGCGGGAACCTGGCCCGGGCGGCGAGGGAGAGCTTGGCCCACGTGGCCTGCAGGGTGCGCGGCATGGCGACGGAGAAGGTGGAGTGGCCGCCGGAGAAGGTGGAGTGGGAGAGGAAGGTGATGCGGTCTGTGTGAGACCGCCGCCGTCTTTTATAGCCGGCGGTCTGGCGGGAAACTTGGGCGCGAGCGCGCGCCAATGGTGTTTTCGCGCGCGCGGGAACCTTGGTGCGCGCGGGATCTTTCCCGCGCGTTCCACCGCCCACCATGGCTGTCCCATCGAGGCCTGCCATGGCGCAGCGCCGCGCAACGAAGACGAACCACGTGGCGTCTCTTTGGGTCGCCGCGTGCGACCCAAACGGACACGTGGACGCGGGGCGCTGTCCGCGTGTCCGGACGGCCACGCAAACGGCCCAAAACGGACGGCCCAGTGCGTCCGATTGGGTCGGCCGGTTGGAGATGCCCTTAGAGCATCTCCACTCGTTTGACCTCCCCATGCCGAAATTCGGACGTCCCGCTACAAATACATCCAGGTCGGCAAAAGTCAACCTTGTGAAATTACACTGAAACAGGGGCGTCGGCAGTCCCGTCTGGCACGGCGGTGTCTGACGGCCCAGTTTCCTCACACGCCCTGGTCGAAGCGGCAGCCGATGTCGCTGCGGGCGGAGTCGACGTCGAAGCGGCGGTAGTCGACGTCGTAGACGGTGAGGGCGAAGCACTGGCCGGAGTGGGTCGGAGGATGTCGGTGCGATGGCCCTCGTACCAAATCCTCGTCTCCTCGTCCATCAGGGCTGTGTTGCCGCCCATCAGAAACGCCAAGTCTGTGTTTCTCTTCTTCGCCGTAGCCGTCGTCTTCAGCAGGGCGATCCGGGCGCCTTGGTTGGCGAGCATCTCCCTCCACCTGCCGTCGAACTTGTCGTCCCTCCCGGCGGCGTGCGTCCTCGCGTCGGCCCAGCACTTGTCGAACGACGCCTGCATCCTCTCGGCGGGATGGCCTATCTTTTTGAGATCTTTGAGCTTTTTCTGGCCGAGTTGCGGGCAGCCATCCGACGAGCCTGGTGCGGAGCGTCGGGGTTGTACTGTTCGGTTTTGCTCTTCGAGAGGCTCGTGCGGGTTTCTGTCCACTTCTCGCACTTCTCGATGCGGGAGAAGATGTTCAGAAACTTGAACGTCAAGCCGGTGTCATCGTGGTACATGTCGAAAGCACGACGCACCTGCGAAAAAATAGGGCGGCGATATGGGCCAGCTCATGGCGATCAGTACATGCAGGGTCGACGGAGGAGCCACGGCGTATGCATACATTGGCTTCAAAGTCTTCGCCGCTCACCAGCAGTTTTTTGAGCTTCTCATGTATGTCATGTCATTTGCTGCACGCCGTCTGTATCATCCCCTAATGGGTGGCCATGGCCTTGTCTCCCCGGTTAATGATCGTCTTGTTGAAGTAGGGATCGACGAGCTTGCGCTCGTCGAACGCCTGCTTCACTCGAAGCCAATACGTCTCGTAGTTCTGATTCGCCCCGGTTATGCCGTTCATGGACACGGTCATCCAAGCTTCGGCGAGGCACTCCTCTTCCCTCGGCGTCCATTTGATGCGCGGTTCGGCCGGCGGCGAGTCCTTCTTCCTCCTCTTCTTTGCCTTCGGTAGGTTGGCGTCGGTGACCCCGGCTTCAGTTGGTTCTTCCTCTTCTTCTTCTTCGACGGCTTGGCTTCCGTCGGCCACATCCTCCACCCACTCGTTGCGCGCCGCGATAGTTGCCGTCGCCCTCGCCTCCTCTTGCGTGAAGAACCCCGGGCTCGCAGCGGCGGCCATGGAGCCGGAGTGGATCATCTCATTCATCACCTCGTCGTTCGGCGCCGTCGTCGCACCGAACGGGAGTGGCCCTCGTCGCAGGGCCGGCGAGAAGCCCTCGTTCAGGTTGCCACCGGCGAGATCGGGCGGCGACGACGTGAACCTGGACGTTTGGCCGTAGGTCGCCTCTTGGAACATGGAAGGCGACGACGGCGAGAAGCTCGAAGGGGAGAAAGCCGACGGGGAACTGCTTGTACCTTGGATCGGCCACTGGCCGGGGAACATGGCAGCGCCGCCGCCGCCGCGAGCATGGCCCATGCTCATGGCCATGGAGACCTTCCTCGCTTGTTCGTCCTCCGCCGCCAACGTCGCTCTCTTCGCGTTGAGTTTCTTCTCCCTCTCCGCCCTGACGCTTGCTTCGATCTGTCGCCGGAGCTCGTCCGCCGCCCACTGTGCGTTGGACACACCCGGCGGCCGCTCCTTCTTCGGCCGCGACTTCCTCGGCTTCGATGGCATGGTGGTGGACGAGAAAGAGGAGGAGGAGAATGGAGACGGCTACACAAATTCGGTGGGAGAGAATAGGGATATGCAAGCAAATTGGAGGGAAATCGACAGGATTTGGCGGTCCAGTCGACTACGAGGGTCCACAAGCCTCTTTCGCGCCAAATTCTTTCGTCCGGAGTCCCCGAGCGCGTCTCGGGGGACCGGGGATGGCGTGGGCTCGCCGGATGGATTTAGGCCCAAATCCGGACGAAATCGAGGAACCGGGGGCGCGACTGGGCCGAATTACGCCGTCCGGATGGGAAAATCGTCGCTCGGGGGCCTCGTCGGGGAGACGGGTGGGGATGCTCTTAGCTTGAGACGTTCTTCTAACACAAAGATCAACCGAACCTTCTTCGTTTCTGTGTTGCTCGGTTGCTCAATTTTAGATGTTTGTTGTTGCAGCACTTGGTTCATATCAACATGCAGTTCTTTCATGTTATACCTTGGGGCTCGGAAAATATATTGATTCTTGATTCTGCCATGAATTAGGCGGAAACAACCCTTGGGGTACACCTAGGCAAAACTCGGGCCGGGCCGGGCTAGGCTTCGGGCCAAGTCCGAAAAATCCCGAACCTAAAATGCCATGTCCAAGCCCGGCCAGACCGTCGAGCCTATAAATTGAGCCCGAACCCGGCCCGAACAGGCAAAAGCCTGGCCCGGCCCAACCCTTACCTAAAATGCGAAAACTGAAAGTCTGAGCCCGGCCCGAGCCTGTCTCGAAGGGCAAGCCCGATCCAGCCCGGCCCGGAATTTTTGGGCCGGGTCATTCGGGTCGGGCTGCCCATGCCCAGCTGTACCTCGGGGGACTACAGCTTGATTTTAAGAGAGATTGTACGTTTTCTTTGGAAGCATCAGTGCTGGAAATATAATTCCGCCTAGACTCTTGGGGACTACAACTCACTTAACATTCAAATAATGAAATAGCTACACTAAGAGCTCCATGCAGGATTTCTAAGGAAAATAAAACTCGGAGCTCGGGTGCTATGAGTCATTTAAGAGATTTTTTTGCGAATACTATTGTGCTTGATGATCCATGTCAAGATCGCATCACCAAGATCATCCAAATCATGTTTCTTGGAATCTGCCTTTCCCCACACACATCCTTCATTATCTTGGAGATTGTATCATACCTTTGTTGCGATGGTGCGCATTGTACAGTGGGAAAGAACAGTTGGTTGGAGGCATGAGTGAAATTGGGGCTGATCAACTGAATTTGGGCATCCTTAGAGCATCTCCAGTCGCGTCCCCAAACCGTCCCCCAAACCGCGCCGGATCGAGCGTTTGGGGGACGTGTTTTGTTCGTGCCGCGTTTGGGGGACGTCGCTCCCCAGCCGCGTCCCCCAAACAAAATTTCGCAAATTTTAAACTTAACTAGATTCGATTAGATTCGTCCAAACTTACATAGATTCGAACGAAATTTGACTAACTTTAAAACTAAACCTAATCTAGAACCGCTTGCGGCGGCCGGAGGCGTCGTAGTACTGCTGGAAGTTGTACATCTCGTCGGTGACGACCTCCTGCTTGACGCGCTCGTCGACGGGCTCGTCCACGGGCTCGTCCTTCACCAAGCCGCTTGGTCCTGCCTCGCCGTCGTCGGTGAGGTCCACCAGCGGCTTGCCGGAGTCGCGGATGGACATGGCGATCGCCGCGTCCAGGTCGCCCCTCCGGGCGTCCTTGTCGTCCATGGACGCCAAGAACGCCGCCCGCAGCCCCGGGCAGTCCTCGGGGTCGTCGGCTGGCGGCGATGAGCCGCTGCTGCCGCTCGTACTCCGCCAGCGCGCGCCGCTCGCGACGCTTCCTCCGGCTCCTCCTTCACCTCCGGCTTCGGGATGAGGAGGGCGCCGCCGCGCCTCCCTTGCTGCCGCCACGCCTCGTGTTGACGGGCGTCGCCGGCTCCTCCTTGACCTCCCGTTTGGGGACGGTGTAGGGCGCCGACCGGTACGACGAGGACCGGCGTCGATCGCGCCGGTCCCGAGGAAGAAGAGTGCGAGGAGGACGAGTACGTCGTCCTCCTCGGCTGCCATTGAGGAGACGGCGGCGGCGACGACGGCATCTCCAGCCTTGGAGCGCCGTTGTGGAGGCCGCGGATGACGTTCTCGAGGGTGCGCCCCGGAACGCCCCAGAACAGGGCGCGGCCTTCCCTGTTCCAGCTGTTGGGGCCGCCGACGAGGTTGTCGGTGCTGTGCATCTCGACGTCGTGCCTCGCCCGGAAGTACGGCGTCCACCGGCGTCGTTGTCGTTGACCGCCCATGTCGGATCCAACCGCTCCTCGGCGGTGAGTTGAGCCCGACGGGCCTTGATGGTGTCCCTCCATTGGTCCGTGCGCGGCTTCGGCGGCGGCGGAACGCCAATGCCGTTCACGGCCATCTTCCAGCCGCCGCTGCTTGGCAGCCGCATGTCCGGCGGGACTGGATACCGGGCGTGGTACAGCGCCCACGCCTCCGCCACGGTGAGGCTGCCGCGGCCGAAGCCGTTCGCCGCGGCGATCTTGCGGGAGGACGAGGTCGACATTTTTTGAGCGGCGAGGAGAAGATGCGGGAGGGGGAGGCGGCGGCGACGATAAGGATTATGAGCGGCGAGAGCCGCGGGCGTCTTAAAACAGCGGCGGCAGCGGGTGGTTGCACACAATAACTCCGGCGCGGACGGCCACGCGGCCATGCACGACGAGACGCGTCCCTGCGTCGCCTGGGAAAACGGGGACGCCATTAACGTCGCTTGACCAAAGGTAGGCGACGGGGTTTTAGCCTTCCTGTGCGGCTGACGGGTCGGCCCCGCCACTCCCCGCCTCGCTTTTCGTTGTGTCCGGCGTCCCCGGAGCGTCCCCTGTGGGACGGGGACGGGCTCGGGCGCCGGACACCGTATCGGGCCGCGCCGGACAAAAATGGGCTTTGGGGGACGCGGCTGGAACGCTTTTTTTGTCCGGCGCGCCCCAAATCCCTTTGGGGGACGCTTTGGGGGACGCGACTGGAGATGCTCTTAGTTGTAGCTTCAGTCGATCGATCGGTATCTTCTTTAGAACATTTCATGCCGGAACCAACAGCAGTGTCAGCTCCAGACTCATCATTTCCTCCATGAATCTTTGTTTCATCTTTAGTATCTATGATCTCTTTCTTTTCTAGAGAGAATTGAGCGTAAGTTGACTTCCACTTTAGGAGTATCTGGCATGGCAAGAGGAGAAGGTTTGGATCTGGAAGATGGTTTTTTAGACTTGGGAGGAGATGTAGCGGATTTGTCCGCACCCACTTTCGCCTTGCATTTCCAATAATAAAGTTCACAAAAGTTGTGGAAGAAAGTATTGGGAAAATTGGCATAAGTTAAGTCAAAAAATAAAGGAAACCTGATCCAGGGGAAAGAAATGTTGGGCCCGCCCTTCTTGTCTGCAACAATTTCTTGCACGTGGATTTTTTCCGCAGCTTTGGAACCTAAGCGCGAGACTTTACCACGGGAACTCCAGTCTCTTTTTGAAGATCCTACACCCTCAGATTCCTCCTTACGCTTTGAGATCCTAGGCATGTACGCTTCTAGGCCCCCTCCTCTTCGTTTTCCTCAACCTAAGAATAATAGGTGGTCGGAACCTGCAACAAAGTTGCAAAGTCAGATTTCTGCAAGGAATAAAACTGAGCTACAAGTAAAATTAGCATTTGTTTGGACAAAATAAAAGAAACTGTCTAAGGCGGAAGAAAGAAACTTATGAGCGGGTCTTTTCCTTCAATGTAAATGGCATGGGCGCATCCATGAGCATGGACACCCATGGGAATCTTCATCATTTGGCGGAGGTGTTTATCTAGGGCATTAGAGATGAGGATGTGTTGACTTACTTGGAGGGTGTTTGTCTTGAAAATTGTAGCTGAAGATTAATATGTCCTGGTGTTGAAGGGGCTGGATCCGCCTTGAGAACCATCTCAACATCAAGTTCTTGCCAGAGTGTCCAGACTCCACCAGCTTCACGATCAGCCGCACCATCCTCTTTATCTTGGGATTCTAATAACCCCCAAGTGCAAGGGATCACCGTAGTACAATTCGATAATTATTTGAGTGTCGAGCCCACAAGGAGCGGAAGGTAAAACTATCTATCCTCGAAAGCCGTATAACCCACTTACATGGCCTTCTATGCAAAGCTAGGAAATAGATAGTGTGTGTGCGTGACTGTTTTTGTACTAACTAGAAAATAGTAAAGTTTTTTGAAGCAAATACTATAGGAAAACTAGTGACATAGGCATCCCCAATGGGCCTGCCGAAGTTGATACCCGAGGTTTACTGAAGGCCCACGACTCGATGGATATAAAGATTCGGAAGCCCAAGTTAGTATTAAGGAAAGCTAGAGTTGTATTAGGAAAGATATATTTGTAATCTTGCGGGATGGGTTTGAAACCCTCCCGGACTCTGTAACTTGTGTATTATGAACCCCTCGACTCCACCTCCTATATAAGGGGGAGTCGAGGGACAAAGAGAGCATCGGTTCATTGTTTCACGCAACCCTAGTTTTCACATCGTCGAGCACTTTTCGGCTGAAACCTTCGAGATCTACTTGCCCTCTACTTCCGACTAAAATCCTAGTCTACAATCTATAGGCATTGATAAGTTAATCCCTTGTCAATTGGCGCCGTGCACGTGGGGATTAGAGGTGTCAAGGATCTGATCTCGATGGCACGTTCAAGATCGTCGACTTCATCAACTGCAAGCAACGCGATGGACAGAGGTAAACAGATCGAAACTGGTCTAGTTGAATTTGTTCCTCACCCGCCCTCCCGTTTGGATGCATATGCGTATCTGGAGGAGCCCATGGAGATGACGTTCGGAAAGTTCCACTTCCGCGTTGAGAAAGAAGGAGCGTATCGTCTCGAAATCCCGATCTCGCCGGGATTATCAGCGGTCGATCCCAATTTTTCGAGTTCCACGTCGTCAATCGAGTCAGGCGACGAGGAGATTTCGTCGCAACGCTTCATCAGCACTATGGCAAGTGAAAAACTCGCCAAGATCTTCAGCGACATGTCTTTCGAGTCATCTGCGGACTCCGATATAAGCGATGACTCGAGCAACATCGACAGCTTCAACTTCATCGACAGGTCTATTATTGTTGGAGAGGTCTTCACCAATCTCTATGATGGTGTCACCAAACCCAACAAGGTTCAGTATCCAAAATATCATCAGATTTATGCCATCGGAGAACCAAGTCGCAATCAGGAGGAGACATCAGAGGCTTTCGACGATGTGGGAAATCCATACGTCGATCCCGCTGACCTTGGGTGAGGTTTAGGCACTAAATATGTTGGGCCTACACCGCGTTTAAGGGTTCAACTTCCACAAGAAGCGTGGGATAGAGCCGCAAGAGCTATGGATGGTACAGAACCAATGACTACAACTGCTACGTCGGAAGAATTGCAAGCATACCAATATAGACTCGCCAGCGTTGGAAAAGAATTGGAAAAAAAAGACAGCTGCTCTGAATAGAAGAAGGGAGGCAGCTTTCGCGTCAAGCAGGCGAAGGGCGGAGTTAAGCCGACATTCAGGAACTTCGGGAGATAGTCATAGGGAAGCTCGAAATAGAGCAAAATATCGGCTACAAAACATACCTGAGGCTGATAGGGAGAATCTGGTTCAAAACCTCGACATGTCCTTTATGTCAATAGATACGAGGGGGAATATTATCCCTAAGACACCGGAAGCTGGGTATATGGCGACGCAAGCTTTCATTCTCGCATCCAAGCCACCTCCCGGAGATCCAAGAGAAGAATTGTACAATATGGCCATGGCAGGAGTCGGAGCCATGGGAACGGCGTTTATAAATTCGCCTCCCGAAGGATCAGCAAGGCAAAATAGTCCACGGCCTACTGCAGCAACACCGGGTCCCGAGAGAACAAGTGGAGCAAGAGACACATCAACACAGGTGATATGTCTCCAACGTATCTATAATTTCTGATGTTCCATGCTTGTTTTATGACAATACCTACATGTTTTGTTCACACTTTATATCGTTTTGATGCATTTTCCGGAACTAACCTATTAACAAGATGCCGAAGTGCCAGTTCCTATTTTCTGATGTTTTTGGTTTCAGAAATCTTACACAGGAAATATTCTCGGAATTGGACGAAATCAAGGCCCACGATCTTATAATTCAACGAAGCTTCCAGAACACCGAAGAGGGACCAGAGGGGAGGCCCAGGGCCTCCACACCCCATGGCGGCGCGGCCAGAGGGGGGGGGGTGCACCCCCCTATGGTGTGGCTCCACCAGAACCCTTCCGACTCCGAATCTTCGCCTATTTAAGCCCTGGTGACATAAAACTTCGATACGAATAAGCCACGGTACGAGAAACCTTCCAGAGCCGCCGCCATCGCGAAGCCAAGATTCGGGGGACAGAAGTCTCTGTTCCGGCACGCCGCCGGGACGGGGAATTACCCTCGGAAGGCATCTCCATCGACACCACCGCCATCTTCATCACCGCTGCTGTCTCCTATGATGAGGAGGGAGTAGTTCTCCCTCGAGGCTAAGGGCTGTACCGGTAGCTATGTGGTTAATCTCTCTCTCCCATGTACTTCAATACAATGATCTCATGAGCTGTCTTACATGATTGAGATCCATATGATGAGCTTTGTAATCTAGATATTGTTATGCTATTCAAGTGGATTTTACTTATGTGATCTCCGGAGACTCCTTGTCCCACGTGTGTAAACGTGACAGTGTGTGCACCGTGTGGGTCTCTTAGGCTATATTGCACAGAATACTTGTTCACTGGGTTATGATTTGAGTTGGATGTCTCTATGAAATTGTGGTGTGTTAGTACCTCCTATGAATGCTCACAGTGACAGCGTGGGGTGTTTATTAGTACTTGGGAATACATCTTTAAGGTTTGCCTACATGATGAATTAGAGTTTGTTATCTTGCCAGAGAGTAATTCAGAATAGCATAGTTAAGTGCTTATATTTATATTCCTTTATGATTGCAATGTTGAGAGTGTCCACTAGTGAAAGTATGATCCCTAGGCCTTATTTCTAAGCATTGAAACACCGTTTACATACTGTTCCACTGCATGTTTACTCGCTGCCATATTTATTTCAGATTGTTATTACTACTCATATTCACCCATACCACTTGTATTTCACTATCTCTTCGCCGAACTAGTGCACCTATACATCTGACAAGTGTATTAGGTGTGTTGGGGACACAAGAGACTTCTTGTATCGTGATTGCAGGGTTGCTTGAGATGGATATCTTTGACCTCTACCTCCCTGAGTTTGATAAACCTTGGGTGATTCACTTAAGGGAAAACTTGCTTGCTTGTTCTACAAACCTCTGCTCTTGGAGGCCCAACACTGTCTACGGGAATAGAAGCCAGCGATGAGACAGCAAGCTATTTTTCAGCGCCGTTGCGGGGAACGAAAAGCTACACCACAGAGATTTCTACCTCCCACGTCAACCACGCGCCAGTTGTGGACAGCAAGCTATTTTTTGGCGCCATTGCCGGGGAGGTAAGGTAAAAGGTATTCACATCCTCCGACTACTAAGCTATTTCCTAGCACTGTTGCCGGTGTGTGAGTGCTCGAAGCTATTTCCTTTAGATCCTGCAATTGCATCTTTTTGTTTCTTGTTTTTATTTTTCACTAGTTAGGCATAATGGAAAATAACAGTGAGCTTTTTAATCTATTTCCTGAGTTAAGACATGGATTGTTTGATGCGAAAATTAAAAAACCTGTGGAACCTTATTTGCATGCTAGTAGCAATGATATTAGTATGTGAAGGAGATATGCCCTAGAGGCAATAATAAAGTGGTTATTATTTATATCTTTATGTTTATGATAAATGTTTATATATCATGCTATAATTGTATTAACCGAAACATTAGTACATGTGTGATATGTAGACAACAAGGAGTCCCTAGTATGCCTCTTAAACTAGCTTGTTGATTAATGGATGATTTGTTTCATAATCATGAACATTGGATGTTATTAATAACAAGGTTATATCATTATATGAATGATGTAATGGACACACCCAATTAAGCGTAGCATAAGATCTCCTCATTAAGTTATTTGCTATAAGACTAGCTAGGCATAATGGAAAGTAGCAGGTGAGCTTTTTAAGCTATTTCCTGTTAAGACATGGATTGTTTGATGCGAAAATTAAAAAACCTATGGTACCTTATTTGCATGATGGTAACAATGATATTAGTATGAACGCTTTGGACACCATTGTTGCTAATGCTATGGAAAATTCTAAGCTTGGGGAAGCTGGTTTTGATGAGCAGCATGACATTTTGAGTCCCCCGAGCATTGAGGAGAAAATTTTCTTTGATGATACTTTGCCTCCTATTATGATGATTATAATGATAGTGGTCTTTTGGTGCCGCCTACTATGGAGAGTAAATTTTGTTGTGATTATACTATGCCTCCTACACTTGATGAGAATAATAATGATAGCTACTTTGTTGAATTTGCTCCCACTACAACTAATAAAATTGATTATGCTTATGTGGAGAGTAATAATTTTATGCATGAGACTCATGATAAGAATGCTTTATGTGATAGTTATATTGTTGAGTTTGCTCATGTATGCTCACTGAAAGTTATTATGAGAGAGGAAAATATGGTTGTAGAAATTTTCATGTTACTAAAACACCTCTCTATGTCTTGAAAATTTTGAAGCTACACTTGTTTTGTCTTCCTATGCTTGTTACTTTGCTCTTCATGAACTTGTTTATTTACAAGATTCCTTTTCATAGGAAGCATGTTAGACTTAAATGTGTTTTGAATTTGCCTCTTGATGCTCTCTTTTGCTTCAAATACTTATTTCTTACGAGTGCATCATTAAAGCTGGCGAGCCCATCTTAATGGCTATAAAGAAAGCACTTCTTGGGAGATAACCCATGTGTTTATTTTGCTACGATACTTTTGTTTTATATTTGTGTCTTGGAAGTTGTTACTACTGTAGCAACCTCTCCTTATCTTTATTTTATTGCATTGTTGTGCCAAGTGAAGTCTCTGATAGTAAGGTCGATACTAGATTTGGATTCTATAGCGCGAAGCAGAGATTTCTTGCTTGTCACGGAATTTCGGGCATGCCTCTCTGTAGGCAACTCAGAAAAATCTGCCAATTTACGTGAGTGATCCTCGAGATACGTCGCATAGCTTTCGTTCAGTTTGGGAGTTTTCTCATCGAGCACGTCTGGTGCCCCGAGAAAATTCGTCTTTACGGACGTATTCGTTGTTGTGACAGATTCTGCCTTTTATTTCGCATTGCCTCTTTCGCTGTGTTGGATGGATTTCTTTGTTCCATTACCTTCCGGTAGCTTTGGGCAATGTCCAGGAAGTGTTAAGAATGATTGTGTCACCTCTGAACATGTGAATTTTGATTATGCACTAACCCTCTAATGAGATTGTTTTGAGTTTGGTGTGGAGGAAGTTTTTCAAGGGTCAAAGAGAGGAGGATGATAT
>NC_061513.1:133391269-133471459 GCF_022539505.1 Lolium rigidum
GTTTTACTTTACTTGCTATCTTGTTTGCTATATCAAAAACACAAAAAAATTAGTTTACTTGCATTTACTTTATCTAGTTTGCTTTATTTACTCGCTACTAAAATGAGTAATCCTGAAGTTGAAGTTCGTACGTTTAAGCAACGAGGGGGAGAATGTTTGAGAGATGCTTGGTATAGAATTAGCGATGCTCATAATAGATGCACTAAGAAGCACTCCACCATTATTTTACTCGTGAATTTTTATGTTGGTATATCTAGTCTGGAATAGATATGTTCTTGATAGTCTCGCAAAAGGTGACTTCCTAAGTACTCCTGCATTAGAAGCTAGTTGCATTATTGAGAGCTTATTTGGAATACCCCCGTTGATAAAGTTAAAACTGAAATCTCTCTTGAAGATGTTATGAAAAAATTGGAAACCATAGAGAAAAATTTTCCAAGTATTGAAGCTAAATTGGAAATATTACTTGATAAAACTGATGAACTTGATAAATCCTTAGGAGGAATTGATGAAAGAATTAGTGTCCTAGGAACTAATGCTGACCATGATGATCAAATCAATAGGATTGATGAACTTGAAAAAGCTATGGGAATCTTGGGTTCAACATTTTCTTCTCTTAAATATAAGGAGAAAGCTTATGTGGGTAAGGAGCAAAAGTTTATGTATGTCTCTAAAGTGCCTAGACCAAAGAAGTATTATTATAGACCTAAAATTGACAAAGCCCTTAGTACCACTATGGATGGGGGAGCTCATGATAAAGATGCACCATCTCTTGATAATACTTGATACACACTTTCCGCGCCTAGCCGAAAGGCGTTAAAGAAAAGCGCTTATGGGAGACAACCCATGTTTTTACCTACAGTACTTTGTTTTTATTTTGTGTCTTGGAAGTTGTTTACTACTGTAGCAACCTCTCCTTATCTTAGTTTTGTGTTTTGTTGTGCCAAGTTAAGCCGTTGATAGAAAAGTAAGTACTAGATTTGGATTACTGCACAGTACCAGATTTCTTTGCTGTCACGAATCTGGGTCCACCTCCCTGTAGGTAACTCAGAAAATTAAGCCAATTTACGTGCATGATCCTCAGATATGTACGCAACTTTCATTCAATTTGAGCATTTTCATTTGAGCAAGTCTGGTGCCATTTTAAAATTCGTCAATACGAACTGTTCTGTTTTGACAGATTCTGCCTTTTATTTCGCATTGCCTCTTTCGCTATGTTGGATGAATTTCTTTGATCCACTAATGTCCAGTAGCATTATGCAATGTCCAGAAGTGTTAAGAATGATTGTGTCACCTCTGAATATGTCAATTTATAATGTGCACTAACCCTCTAATGAGTTGTTTCGAGTTTGGTGTGGAGGAAGTTTTCAAGGATCAAGAGAGGAGTATGATGCAACATGATCAAGGAGAGTGAAAGCTCTAAGCTTGGGGATGCACCCGGTGGTTCACCCCTGCATATATCAAGAAGACTCAAGCGTCTAAGCTTGGGGATGCCCAAGGCATCCCCTTCTTCATCGACAACATTATCGAGTTCCCCCCTGAAACTATATTTTTATTCCATCACATCTTATGTGCTTTTTCTTGGAGCGTCGGTTTGTTTTTTTTGTTTTTTGTTTTGTTTGAATAAAATGGATCCTAGCATTCACTTTATGGGAGAGAGACACGCTCCGCTGTAGCATATGGACAAGTATGTCCTTGGTTTCTACTCATAGTATTCATGGCGAAGTTTCTCCTTCGTTAAATTGTTATATGGTTGGAATTGGAAAATGATACATGTAGTAATTGCTATAAATGTCTTGGGTAATGTGATACTTGGCAATTGTTGTGCTCATGATTAAGCTCTTGCATCATATGCTTTGCACCCATTAATGAAGAAATACATAGAGCATGCTAAAATTTGGTTTGCATATTTGGTTTCTCTAAGGTCTAGATAATTTCTAGTATTGAGTTTGAACAACAAGGAAGACGGTGTAGAGTCTTATAATGTTTTCAATATGTCTTTTATGTGAGTTTTGCTGCACCGGTTCATCCTTGTGTTTGTTTCAAATAAGCCTTGCTAGCCTAAACCTTGTATCAAGAGGGAATACTTCTCATGCATCCAAAATACTTGAGCCAACCACTATGCCATTTGTGTCCACCATACCTACCTACTACATGGTATTTTCCGCCATTCCAAAGTAAATTGCTTGAGTGCTACCTTTAAAATTCCATCATTCACCTTTGCAATATATAGCTCATGGGACAAATAGCTTTAAACTATTGTGGTATTGAATATGTAATTATGCACTTTATCTCTTATTAAGTTGCTTGTTGTGCGATAACCATGTTTACTCGGGGACGCCATCAACTACTCTTTGTTGAATTTCATGTGAGTTGCTATGCATGTTCGTCTTGTCTCGAAGTAAGAGAGATCTACCACCATATGGTTAAGCATGCATATGTTAGAGAAGAACATTGGGCCGCTAACTAAAGCCATGTTCCATGGTGGAAGTTTCAATTTTGGACAACAATCCTCAAATCTCAAATGAGAAAATTATTAATTGTTGTTATATGCTTATGCATAAAAGAGGAGTCCATTATTTGTTGTCTATGTTGTCCCGGTATGGATGTCTAAGTTGAAGAATAATCAATAGCGAGAAATCCAATGCGAGCTTTCTCCTTAGACCTTTGTACAGACGGCATAGAGGTACCCCTTTGTGACACTTGGTAAAAACAATGCATTGTGATGATCCGGTAGTCCAAGCTAATTAGGACAAGGTGCGGGCACTATTAGTATACTATGCATGAGGCTTGCAACTTGTAAGATATAATTTACATGATACATATGCTTTATTACTACCGTTGACAAAATTGTTTCATGTTTTCAAAATCAAAGCTCTAGCACAAATATAGCAATCGATGCTTTTCCTCTATGGAGGACCATTCTTTTACTTTCAATGTTGAGTCAGTTCACCTATTTCTCTCCACCTCAAGAAGCAAACACTTGTGTGAACTATGCATTGATTCCTACATACTTGCTTATTGCACTTATTATATTACTCTATGTTGACAATATCCATGAGATATACATGTTACAAGTTGAAAGCAACCGCTGAAACTTAATCTTCTTTTGTGTTGCTTCAATACCTTTACTTTGAATTATTGCTTTATGAGTTAACTCTTATGCAAGACTTATTGATGCTTGTCTTGAAGTGCTATTCATGAAAAGTCTTTGCTTTATGATTCACTTGTTTACTCATGTCATATACATTGTTTTGATCGCTGCATTCACTACATATGCTTTACAAATAGTATGATCAAGATTATGATGGCATGTCACTCCGAAATTATCCGTGTTATCGTTTTACCCGCTCGGGACGAGCAGAACTAAGCTTGGGGATGCTGATACGTCTCCGACGTATCGATAATTTCTTATGTTCCATGCCACATTATTGATGTTATCTACATGTTTTATGCACACTTTATGTCATATTCGTGCATTTTCCGGAACTAACCTATTAACAAGATGCCGAAGTGCCGCTTGCTGTTTTCTCGCTGTTTTTGGTTTCAGAAATCCTAGTAAGGAAATATTCTCGGAATTGGACGAAATCAAAGCCCAGGGGCCTATTTTCTCACGAAGCTTCCAGAAGTCCGAAGGAGAGACGAAGAGGGGCCACGGAGGGGCCACACCCTAGGGCGGCGCGGCCCCCCCTTGGCCGCGCGGCCCTGTGGTGTGGGGCCCCCGTGCCGCCTCTTGACCTGCCCTTTCGCCTATAAAAAGTCTCCGTGACGAAAACCCCAGTACCGAGAACCACGATACGGAAAACCTTCCAGAGACGCCGCCGCCGCCGATCCCATCTCGGGGGATCCAGGAGATCGCCTCCGGCACCCTGCCGGAGAGGGGAATCATCTCCCGGAGGACTCTACGCCGCCATGGTCGCCTCCGGTGTGATGTGTGAGTAGTCTACCCCTGGACTATGGGTCCATAGCAGTAGCTAGATGGTTGTCTTCTCCCCATTGTGCTATCATTGTCGGATCTTGTGAGCTGCCTAACATGATCAAGATCATCTATCCGTAATTCTATATGTTGCGTTTGTTGGGATCCGATGAATAGAGAATACTTGTTATGTTGATTATCAAAGCTATGCTTATGTGTTGTTTATGATCTTGCATGCTCTCCGTTATTAGTAGATGCTCCGGCCAAGTTGATGCTAGTAACTCCAAGAGGGAGTATTTATGCTCGATAGTGGGTTCATGCCTCCGTGAATCCGGAGGAGTGACAAGAACCACTAAGGTTATGGATGTGCTGTTGCCACTAGGGATAAAACATTAGTGCTATGTTCAAGGATGTAGTCACTAGTTACATTACGCGCAATACTTAATGCAATTGTCTCGTTGTTAGCAACTTAATACCGGAGGGGTTCGGATGATAACCCGAAGGTGGACTTTTTAGGCATAGATGCAGTTGGATGACGGTCTATGTACTTTGTCGTAATGCCCAATTAAATCTCACTATACTCATCATGATATGTATGTGCATGGTCATGCTCTCTTTATTTGTCAATTGCCCAACCGTAATTTGTTCACCCAACATGCTCGTTCGTCTTATGGGAGAGACACCTCTAGTGAACTGTGGACCCCGGTCCAATTCTCTTTACTCGAAATACAATCTACTGCAATACTTGTTCTACTCGTTTTCTCGCAAACAATCATCTTCCACACAATACGGTTAATCCTTTGTTACAGCAAGCCGGTGAGATTGACAACCTCACCGTTTCGTTGGGGCAAAGTACTTTGGTTGTGTTGTGCAGGTTCCACGTTGGCGCCGGAATCTCCGGTGTTGCGCCGCACTACATCCCGCCGCCATCAACCTTCAACGTGCTTCTTGGCTCCTCCTGGTTCGATAAACCTTGGTTTCTTTCTGAGGGAAAACTTGCTGCTGTGCGCATCATACCTTCCTCTTGGGGTTGCCCAACGAACGTGTGAAATACACGCCATCACCCAACTGTAATTTGTTCACCCAACATGCTTATTCTTATGGGAGAGACACCTCTAGTGAACTGTGGACCCCGGTCCATTCTTTTAATCGAATACAATCTACTCGCAATACTTGTTCTACTGTTTTCTCGCAAACAATCATCATCCACACTATACATCTAATCCTTTGTTACAGCAAGCCGGTGAGATTGACAACCTCACTCGTTTCGTTGGGGCAAAGTATTTTGGTTGTGTTGTGCAGGTTCCACGTTGGCGCCGGAATCCCTGGTGTTGCGCCGCACTACATCTCGCCGCCATCAACCTTCAACGTGCTTCTTGGCTCCTATTGGTTCGATAAACCTTGGTTTCTTATAGAGGGAAAACTTGCCGCTGTACGCATCACACCTTCCTCTTGGGGTTCCCAACGGACGCGTGCTGTACGCGTATCAACGGACGCGTTAGGTACCTGATAAAATATGACTGGGACTCGACAGATGGTAAGACCTTAAGCGGCACATGTCGAAGTTCACACCAGTATCCCGAGATCATGTCCAGGGACGTGATCTTGAAGTAGGTTTTTGCGGATTGCCACTAGAGCAGTTAACTAGTACCCGATCCGTCAGATGAACTAGCCCCAACTACCATTATCCATGTACAATATATAATTGCGTATCCAAAGATATGTGATAAATTCGACAGAGTTATTGAATGACTATAAAGTTGGAGATTTTCTCTGATTCTTCGATTCAAGCAAAATCTCGGGGGCTACTGACATAGGCATCCCCAATGGGCCTGCCGAAGTTGGTACCCGAGGTTTACTGAAGGCCCACGACTCGATGGATATAAAGATTCAGAAGCCCAAGTTAGTATTAAGGAAAGCTAGAGTTGTATTAGGAAAGATATATTTGTAATCTTGCGGGATGGGTTGGAAACCCTCTCGAACTCTGTAACTTGTGTATTATGAATCCCTCGACTCCACCTCCTATATAAGGGGGAGTCGAGGGACAAAAAGAGCATCGGTTCATTGTTTCACGCAACCCTAGTTTTCACATCGTCGGACACTTTTCGGCTGAAACCTTCGAGATCTACTTGTCCTCTACTTCCGACTAAAACACTAGTCTACAATCTGTAGGCATTGATAAGTTAATCCCTTATCAACTAGTGCAAGTAAAATGGAGCTAATGAAGTGGAGGTGAATAACCCAAGGGAGCATGTGCTTAGTCAAATTTATATTTAATTTGGTTGGTTGTCACAATTAGTGACGCACAAAGATAGTCCTTTTTATTGTTTCTTCTAAGGAGGAGTCATGAATAGGTGCAGCCATATACATGAGCAAATACACCCTTGATGATTGATCCTGAGGCCAATTAAGAGCAAAAAACGGGAATTATTAAGACATAAAGTCCAACCACCACATTTAGATATAAGGTCCCCGTGATAATACCCCTGTTGATTAACCATGAATTAATACAACATGTAGCTCTAAGGCATGGGATTCGTTTTCTATAAATCTCCGGTTATCCCTCATACTATCAACATGAAACGGTGATAACCTTGTGCATCCCTAACATATATGTGCACTCATATGTTATTACACAATATCATCATAGAAGATAGCATATACTTGTATGCAACCAACAACAAACTATATCATAATTGCCATAAACAAGTCGCTACTCAAACATCAACATAGAGATACAATAGATCATGGAAAAACAATATATTGCATCATACATCATGTTTGCCAAGAGATTACAATGGGAAGTGATGGAGAGTTGTTGTAGATGGTGATGGAGATGAGCCTCCCCATGGGGAGAGGCGGCACAGGCGTGGAGTAGGCGGCGGCACGCCGGTGCCCCTCCTATGGTGACGGTTGTCCTAGGGGTGGAGGCCCCTTGCCCCTTATTCTTCCTTGGCAATGGTGCTGATATTGAGGAGCTTCTCCTCCCCCTACTTGGTGGCTGCCAAGGAGGAGGATTTTCGTGGCTATGGGTGGCTGCCCCAAAAAATAGGGTTTCCCCCTCAATATTGATACCCCTTTGATCCAAGCGCTCATGGGCACCTTTATAACCTTCTCAGGACTCCACTTTGTCGTTTATTAGCCCATAAAGTTGTGGCTTGGTCGAATCCATCAAGTATGGCAAGAGTTTGTGTCAATCACGACACCAACTTTCAGAATCCCAAAACTGCATCTGGACTCCACAGTAATGGGGCTCCAAAATATGTTTCGATAGTCCTTTTAGTACGAATTTTATATCTAGAAGAATGCTCAGAAAAATTCCTACAACTTTGTGGTTTGCAACTGTTTCATTGGACGTCTTTTTCGAGGGTTAACATGGAAATATTTGAAAAGTCTTCTGTAGGGATAGATTCCGAGAAACTTCAGATTTCACCATAATGACCGTTTTCCTTCCATATTTGCTTATTTCCTACACAACAGAGTATATAAAACAAGAACTTTTGCAACTTTTCAAATATTAATAGGTTAGTACCAATAAATATAATAAAATTGCATAATTATAATGATTTTAACACAATAAACTACAAAGTTAATGTTTGCATTTTACATGCATCAGATGCTCAGATAGGGCTACCAGGGTATTCTAATATGGAATTTCCTTTGGTAGATTGTATTTGAAGAGGGGGAGCCCATGCTCTCTCATGGAGCCTTCTCATCCTTGGCATAGAAAAATCCACGTGACAAGTATATGGCGGCTTCGTGATGGTTGAGTATGAGATATAACTTGCGTAGATCTTGAAAGTCACGTTGCCACAATTGGAAAAATGGACCATCCTTCGCCACAGATTCTTTGTTCATGGAGTAGTAGACTTGAAGAGATCCAGCTCTGGTCAGATCACCAGTGACCTTCGCATAATGTGAAAATTTTGGAGATGGTGGTAATGATGTTAGGAGAAATGTTATGCGGTTGAAGCTCATACTTACTGAGCAGCTCCAAGAGAAATTTGCTTGGCGGAAGCAAGAACCCTTGTTCCACCAAGGCCTTCGTGACGAACCTCTCAACATCTTGGGAAGCTGGGATGGTCACTGAATGGGTGATCCGCCAAGATCCGGGCTATACGAAGCCCTCGGATTCCAGTTCCTTGAGGTCTGCTTCCAACAAGCTTGCAGGGCCACCATTGCTCATTTGAATTCCCCTTCATGATTTCTTGCTTTGGGATTTTTGGTGGAGTTTTCCCCGCCTTCTCTTGCATCTTTTTCATCTTTGCCCTCTCCTTTGGGTCTTTCACCTGATCCTGGCCTTCCAGCATAGTTTGCTTCTC
Source organism: Lolium rigidum (assembly GCF_022539505.1). NCBI lineage: Eukaryota > Viridiplantae > Streptophyta > Magnoliopsida > Poales > Poaceae > Lolium > Lolium rigidum. The sequence goes on from NC_061513.1 coordinate 133,399,505, forward strand.
GAAAGCTTGGTTAGAGAATCTGTAGCTTGATAACCTGAGATATAGGTGGAGCCGCAGTTGAAATCGGAGGCACCTATAGAGAATTCGATAGTGAACGGGTTGAAGAATACATGTGTGTGGATCACGATGGAAATTTAATCTATAGTAGAAAATCTAAGCTATGGTGGAAATAAAATGTTAAAGGTGATTTGAACTAAGGTGTCGTTATCAGCCCCAACAAACGAAACTCCCCGGCAATAGCGGATGTGGCAAAATGGTTCGGCAGTGAAGATGTTCCGACGCGATGGCTCATCAGCGAAGAGAGTCTGACATAGTGGTTTGTCTGAGGAGAAACTCCGGTGAAAAATATGGTGCAGTGGCATGGTGGTGACAAGAACTTTGGCTCGGCGGTGCAGGAGGTAACATTAGAGCTCCGTGGTGGCGCTAGGCAGAGAAGACAAAGTGGCTATGAATGGGGGTAAATGAGTTCACTCCCCCAGCGGTATTTATACGAGTGGTTTGGAAATTCATTTGCCGCATCATGTGGTCTGAATGCAAGCGTCGACATCGTTGGATCGCTGACACGTGTCCAAAAACCCTAGCTGTAATTGTATCGCGGAGCTTTTTACCATTTGAAACTACCATATCTGTTGCTGATTTAGGCGAAGTGAAAATTTTGTCCCATCTTTCACGTAGCTTCGTGGTGATACCAGATTTCCATGAAGATAATTTAGAATATTCCATGGATCTAACCATTGGAGATAATTTTGAAGAAAAAAACTAGGTTTCGCCTAGAGTTGGGCGGAACTACCAAATTTTGGGAGTCCTTCAAGATTCTTTGTTGATTCACCATGTAGATACAAGATGGAGAAATATGCGATCTGAGCTACGAGGTGGAATAGGTGGATCATGAATAACTCGGGGGCTACTGTTGGGGATATGCCAAATAGGTACATAATGAGTGCATTTTTAGCATGTTTTCACACCGTTATTTCATTAACATATCATTGAGTAGTAATAGGATTTTTGTATTTCACAGCGCTACCACGCCCTTTTATGCTTGTCGGCATAGGATCTTAAAATAATAAGTCAACCATAGATATCAATAAAAACTATCATTTATGGTATTTTGACGTGATAAAATCATTTAAGCACTTCATTATGCACCTGGGCAAAAAGAGGATGCGAGGACAAATTCCAGAAGGTTTAGCGGGCATCGGTACGGGGGGGAGTCTGCCCATACCGTCCTCATGTACTATGTGTCAAGAGCACCGCCTCGTAAAATACATCCACCTCGTGCAGATGGCGGAGCGATCTGAGACATACAACTCCGCAAAACAGAGAAACACCGCCTCTGATCAGATCTAGAGAAGGAACCTTTGAGAAGACATCATCCGGGCTGCTACGCAGATCCTCGGAGGACAAGGTATCATCCCTTTCATCATCAACCGCTGCATCACCAATGCCATTCTCCTCCAACCATATTTGTAATCTTGATTGATATTGTGGATTTGTGTTCGAATTCATTCCATTCCTTTCATCCCCTCCATATATAAGATTATGATGATGTTCTTGATTGCTTCCATTTGTAAGTAGTTCCTTTAGTTCTTGGGGAGATGGAGAAACCCTAGCATGAATATGAGATGAATCTAAGATTATCTATGGTTTTAAGTGTTAATGTGTGCTAGTTCTCTCTCTTGATATTATATGTTGTGCACCATGTAATATTTACCTTATGGTCTCGCAGAAGACTAGCTGCTATGGTTAGAGATGCGATGACCGATAGCTTTCTGGGCGCATCTTGTTACGGAGCTCTCCCCACACAGAATATGATTAAAAGCGTACTTCATCTTGATTAACATGAATCTTAATGCTAGAGGTGGATCCAATAATCCGTGAGAATACTTTGTCTTATTAAGTTTTGACTCATTTCCTATAATGCTTTTATTGCTTTCTTTACTTTATTGCAACCAATCACAACCATCCCCTAAAACATTTTGAGATTAGAAAACAATTTACAAGTAATCTTTAATAGGTAGTATCTAGGGGCATTAAGACCTTAACTTGTAGCTCCTCGTGGTTTGATACTCTTGTTTCGAAACTAGCTACAGTTGATCTGTATACTTGCAGTCATCAGTATACCCACGACATAGTTTGATTCCAGCAAGCCCGGGTGGCCCAAAGATGGTGGTTGGGCCTATGGCCTAACCGGACGGCCTAGTTGCTGATTGACCAAAGTGGAGAGAGTCCATCCCAGGAGAAGCTAGTCGGATCCATGCGGGAGAAAGCTAGGCGGATCCGTGACCGTGCATGGCAAGAAATAAGCAGTACATGTTAGGATAGACCTTGAAGTGTCTGGGTAGGACTCCTCCATGTAAATTAACCGTAGATCTTGGCATCTATAGGCTAGATTCGTGACGTGCACGGCAAGAAGTAGTCCATGTTAGGATAGCTAGTGTCCGGGTAGGAGCTCTTGAGGTAGAACCAATACTCTCATTGTAATCGTGCACTTGTTGCCCTATAGTAAATTATAGCAACACGTAGGATCTCACCGCGTTGCGAGGTCTAAAGCTGCTAACTCGTGTCTCATCGTCTCTGTAGCTCCACACATTTAGTCCACCTCTCTATCTACACGCCATGAGGATCCCTCTATGGTGTACTCATTGATAACGACGCAGCGAAAATCCCATGTCGCCGCGATTAGTTTAGCGTTTAAATTTCACCAAATTAAATTTAATGAACTTAGAATGAAATCAGATCTTTTAGTTGAAATTCATGAAGTATGATATTTTAAATTCTGATTTGGGAGGCGCGGCTGGGCAGAGGCGTCCACCAAAAGCGGCAACCCGCGCCCGTGTCTCCGAAACAGTCTGTATCGCACTTGTGTTGTACATCATTTGGAGCGCACGAATGGGATGCTCTTATGCCTCGTACGTCTTGCGAGGCATGTCACTTTTAAAATATCTAGATTTAGCTAAATTCAATAGAGTGTAATCCTTGATTTGCCGAATTAATTTCCCTGACAGCGATTTAGTTGAGGAGTCAAAAGGCTCTGGCGACATTGATCCACGTGTTTCAGTTCTTCGTCCCCTTCACCACCCCTACCTCAACTCGCTGGTGATGCTGCACATTGGCAAGATGGTGGTCGAGGAGGGGTGGGTCCCCTAGATCATGAGGGATGCGGGGATCGAAGAGGAGGCAGAGGAGGACCGAGGACGATCAAATCGCAATGGCGAAGCGGCATTTGGAATAGAAGCAGCGGCTGGAGGAGGAGCAGTGGAGGATCGAGGATCAAATGTCGGCAAAGGATATCCAATAGGAAGAGGAGAATCCTCTACTCGAGAAGTGGTGACATGATGTTCTGATCCTTCATGTGTGCCTGGCTTCACCGGAGGATAGAGAGCTCATCTCCAAACCGCACGCTCTGCCAATATTTTCGAAGTTAAATCCTATCATGCTACCGTCCTCAGCAACATCACAGCGGGCACGGATTGCAGAGGAGATGCACCATCTTTGCAAGGAGGAGAGGAGGTTTCAGGCATGGATGTAGGTGGCAAAGGGATCCACCGGTTCCTTAGATATCTGAAGGCTGGAGGCTACTATGCTGCAACATAAGGTAATCTCTACTTATCTTGGTGAGAATGTGAATTTAGTTGATGTTTTTGTTGCGTCCACCTTGGTTGGACATCTGAATGATGAATTTGGGCTATCTTAGGTGCTTAACTATTTGATGATTATGGAGGATGATCATCATCCTTTTGAATTCATAGCGGGTAACAAAGGGTCTGGTTTTGGGAAAGTGAATTTTGAGGATTTTAGAAATCACCAGGATCATGAGATAAGGATGGGTGTCTATATCCTGGTTCCAAGCATGATAGGTTCATGTTGTTAAATGAAGAAGAAGTAATCATTGATATTGGCAAATTCTCAAATGCTAGACTTGGAAAAACCTGGAATTTTTTTACTCCAAGTAAATACAAAGTTACCTTGCTAGAAAAAAGGATTTATTCTTGCTTTTCCTTTGGCATATGGGATGCAACATATGCTTGCAATGTTTCAAATATCCTAGTTATTTGGTTCTAAATCCGGTTGGGAGATTTATTTTGCAGGATGAGCATGGAGAGGTTTTTGACTTTGAAATTTTAGATTTAACTAACTTTGTGGATACGGTCTCACTGGTTGAGTTCCCTGGATATGTTGTAGTAGTAGGAAGGAAGGTGGATAGGAAAAAAAATTGTTGGTACAAAAATAATTAGTGATGAGAATAATACTGTCGTGGAGGAACCTGCAAAATCTGGGGAAAATTCTTTTTACGACACACTGACTTTTGACTCAAATTTCGGAGAGGAGGAGTTTAAATTTGGGAGTTTCGATTCTGTGTTGTTGAATGGGAAGAATTAGATCATGGAGAAGATTCAATTCCATATTCTTACAAATGGAATTTATAATCTAACCAAGGGCAGATGTTTCCATGTAGGTTGGTCTGATGTGAGGTTGGTCCTCACAAGCATGTGTTTGCTTCGAAACAAGTTTTAAATAGTAATGGTTCAATTCTAAAGATATATAGGGAGATTGTATCGCACCAGTTGCTCACAAAATTTGGATTTATTTCTGATGGGAAAATTTTCTATAACACCTATGGCACCAGCGGCACAGTCGATTGGGTCAAAAAATGTGAATTCTAGACTGGGCAAAGGTATTGGGCCGAATTTTTATCTGTTAGGTATTGATAATGGGCCAAGCCCAGTTAATATAAGGAGATGGTTCGCTCATATTTGGGTGGCATCACGTATTGAGGGGTGGGCTTCTAGGGTTGTCTCAATCTCTCATCTCTCCACCTCTAGCGGCGAGCAAACAATTCCTTGTTTGCTTAGGGTTCCTGAATCGATCTATGATATGTTCAATTGATAGAGATGTGGTGTGTTTGATGCTCCATATAAAGGATGGAGGCCGATTAATCTTGGTGCAGGCTAGAATCAGGGCACACATAGTCTCCTCTCATGGTGGGGGGCTACCGCGTAACTTTCGAGGCCATGGGAGCGATAGGTTTGCTTCCGGGCTACATGACTCTAATCAACAAGCTATATCTCAACAACAGTCAACTTGGAAACGTAGGGATCCTCCATCTTAAGAATTCTGATCAGCGAGGGAGTGAGCCGCCGTTGGGACAAAAATGCTACATATGCGGCAACCCAGGACACAAGTTAGTGGATTGTGAGCTCCAAGTTACGAGATATGTGGTTCTCTGAATCACTTCATGAGGTGATGCACTGAGAGGCACCCTTCTGAATTTGTTGCTCAATTCATTGGTTCTACTAGTGAAGGTTAGGATTTCTTTTTTCCTTGATGGTCCTAAAGTTGATTTGCAACAGAAAGAGAAGCATAACCTGGCAGTTATTTCTATGTTGGAGGGAATGCTACTTCTAAGAAAATTGCAACTAAGTTTGCAGACTTGATTGGGACTGACTCCAGGTGGATTTGGAATGCTAGGACGCAGAATGGGAAGAAATTTATAATGCATTTCCCCAGTATCAAGAATATTGATGAGATAGCACGCTTCAAGAAAGTATCCCTTTGAGTAATATGGATAATTTCATTATGAGGGTGGAGCATTGGAAGTCTTCAATTGGGGTTAGACTGATTTTACCTCGGACATGGTTTCAAACCAGGGGAATCCCTAGTAATTAAATAAATAAATATTGTATCTATCTTATGTTGGGTGTCTTGTTGGCTTGACTCAAATACTGGATGAAGAAACTATTGACACGTTTGACTATGTTAGAGCTAACATCATGGTTATGGACTTGGAAAAGGTGCCATTTGTAGCTCATAGAGTGCTAGGTGAGTGCTTGTATGATTTTTATTGCCAGAGCAAACATTCCGAGGAAGAGTTTAAGAAGATCCCAGTGCAAAAAAATACTACTGTTGAGAATGGTAAAGGAAAATAAGTTGATGAAAGGTTTGATCAATTCTCTGGGCAGTTGAAGAAAAAATAGTGACAGTGTGTGCAAGGATCGGAGGGTTTTATGATGGATGCTCAAAAAGGATATATGAAGGCTAATTTTTTTGTTGAACCTATTGAGGAGATGATTCAAGCAACCTTACAGGCTGTGAAGGTGAACTCTGACTCTCAAGATGATGCAATGGAAATGGAATCTGGGAGCTTGCCTGAAGAACAAGATGATTTTTGCAAACAAATCAAGAGTGTTAGTGGGTGGACAAATAGGCAATTTAACACGAACCAACAGATGACAGTGAGCCATGACTTGAAGAAGAAGGAGAATGAGATTTTTTCCTCTCCGACTCTCGGGAAGCAACACCTCTAGTGGGCCTTGATAAAATCCTTTTCCAGTTGAAAAAGGGGATGTTACTCTTTCCATGGTGGAGAAATCAGATTTTTTGGTGAATGGTGTACTACTCAAAGCAACTTCGGTAAATGGACAAGTTACTATGTATGCAAAGTTAGATTTTGATTAACTCCTACAAATTTTTCCCATTTCCTCATCCTCCGATGATCTGGAATGGGGAGAAGATGAAGAAGAGAGTTTTAATAAAAATGTATGCAAGGATTTAGAACTTGTATCTTGCTCTGAGGCTGAAAGTTTAAAGGATGAGGAATCTATGGTGGTTAAAAATCATGGTGACTTATTGTTCTAAAACCATTCAGGATGTGATAAAAGAGCAGTAAAAGATTGAGAGGGCACACGAGCAAAAAAGGAAGTGTGAGAGGCTACAAGGGAGGACATCTAAAATTCAGGAGACTGCTCCTAAAAGGAAAGGCTTGAAGAACCTTGAAGGTAATCCTTTATACAGTTCTTCTAATTCTTTTCATGCTCTTGATGATGAGGATTTTGTTCATTGGTCTTTGGAAATGGGTGTTAAATTTGATGATTATAGCTTGGAAAAAGTATCTATTCTAACAATTCTTTAAAAAGCTCGGAGTAATTCAACTAAAAAACAGAAAGGCATGTCCTCTAAAGATAATGATCTAGAAAGTAAAATGGCACCTCAGATTGTTTATTTAGATTGGAAACAAAAAGGTAGTTGATGAGGATGGTTTTACTCATGTAGTGAATAAGAAAAGAGGAAGGAAATTCAAATTACCACAACTAGGTGTTGTTGGCTCTTCTAGTCCTAAGGGGTGCCTGTACATAGGTTCTACATTGTACACCGGGCCCAGGAGTCGCAAAAAAAAGGAAAAAAGTAACTCTATGGTTGGTCTAATCTAGAATAATGAAGGTGCTTTCAAGAAAGGCGTTATGTCTTCTTTAAAAGATTTTTTTCAAAGATTTTAATGTGTATTTCATTGGTATTCAATCGACTATATGGAGAAATATTTCCCATAGCTTCATAAGGAAACTAGAGGTATGTGGGAATTTCAAATGGCATTGATTGCCGTCAAGTGGGAATCTGGTGGAATCTTAGGTGGAATTAACTTAGATAGGCTTGATTTTTTTTCAACTGGTTGTTTCATCTCAAAGTTGTTGTGTTTGAAAGATTAATCAAAAGTGGGTTCTAGTAGTGATTTATGGAGCTACCCATGATTCTGATAAGGATAGGTTCAGAATTAGATGAAATTTTCTCTAATTAGCTAGAGTTTACGTGTGCTGCTAGGTGGGATTTTAAGATTTGCATTTAGAAAACAAAGAGTGCAAGGGTAATAGACATAATGATTTTTTCATTTTGTAATCAATTTATATGAGCTCATGGTTGGTTATGATACGTGGCTATTCACCTCGTCAAATAATCATAAGAATCCCATACTTAAGAAAAATTGGATAGGCTCTTGGTTTTTCAAGGGGTTGGGAGGATATTTATTCCTTGGAAATGGTTCAAAAAGTGGTGAGAGATTTTTCTGACCATAATCCTCTGATACTTAGTTTGAATAATGAGCAAGTAAAACCTTCTACTTCTTTTAGATATGAGCTCTTTTGGGAGAAGGACGTTTACTAGCTTTTTCGAGAGATTCAAACAAGCAAGGTTCATTCCGGTTAGGGGGCATGATGCCCTTAGTAGTCTCATTTTAAAACTAAAAAATATAAATAATGCCCTTAAAGGTTGGATATAAATGCCAGAGACAGACAACTTAAGAGGAAGAAACAGATTCTTTTGGAACTAAAAGATTTTGAGATATTGGAAGAATTGAATCCTTATCTACTGGGAAATTGGTTTATAGGTCAAATTCACATAAACAATTATTGGGAATTTATGAAGCTTGTGAACTCTCCTGATATAGTAGATCAAATTAAAATTGCTTACTAAATGGTGACTACAACACTGAATACTTTCATAGGGTGGCCAATTGTAGGAAAAGGCAAAAAAATACAATTTTTAGGCTGTTGTCCCAAGACAAAAAAAATAGGTGGTGATGTTGAGATTTTGGAACATGCAACAACCTAATATAAGAATATTCTTGGGAAAGGTAACAATTCCTCTTTATAGTTAGACCTAGATTTGTGGTTAGACGATGAAAACCTTTCAGTTCTTGAAAATCTTTGAGTTATGTAAACCTCTTGACGAGGGGGAAATTTGAGATGCCATTTTTCAAATGGAACGAAACAAAGTAGCAGGGTCTGATGGTCTCTCTCCTGAATTCTCTCAAAACTATTGGCAAGTGATCAAGTATGATTTGGTGAATTTTTTGAGGAATTGCATGCATGTAAGTTAGATCTTACAAGAATATATAATGGGATTATTACTCTCATCCCTAAAAACAAAGGCCCAGATGTGATCCATTTGTTTCGACCTATTTGCCTGTTGAATGTTTTCTTTACGATATATTTTAAGGTATTGTATATTCATTTCGATCATGCAATTCATAATGTTGTACTATCTTGTCAAAATTTCTTTATTAAGGGTAGAAATATTATGAACAAGATTATGTATTTACATGAACTCTTGCATGAGCCTAGAATTAAAAAGCAACATGGAGTGGTTTTTAAAATTGTTTTTGAAAAAACCTATGATAAACTAAATTTGAATTTCTTGTTCAAGTGTTTGGAACTCAGTGGGTTTAGTGAAATTTGGTGTGGCTGGATGAAAAATGAAGTGGTTGGGGGTAGTTTATGTGTAAGAATTAATAACTCTTTAGGGGTTATTTTGGAACTTTCAAGGGTGTGAGACAAGGAGATCCAATATCTCTTTCCTTGTTTAATGCAACTGGGGATATTATAGCAAAAATGTCCAAGAAGGACAAAAACAGTGGTTTGATTAAAGGGTTGGTCCCACAGTAGTTGATAACAGGATTTGTATCTTACAACATGTTGATGATAGGATAGTTATGTTTCAAGATAGCTTTGATATGGCTATAAATGTTAAAATTCTTCTATATCTATTTGAGGAGGTTGAAAATTAATTTGGACAAAAATGAAGTGATGCTAGTTCTGGAAGACAGTATAAAATTGGAACATTATGCTGAAATTTTAAACTGTCAATTAGGCAGTGACATATCTAGGTGCTCCTATCATTTGTTCTATAATTAGGATTAAATATTTAAAATTTATTGAATAAAGGAGTTCAAAACACCTTGATGGGTGGCAAGGGGGTCCATTCTTTGGCTGGTAGGAAAATTTTAATTGACTCTTCTTTGAATGGAATGTGTACTTACTACATGTCTTCAATTAAATTTCCTATAACTTTTTGTGAGAAGCTTTTGAAAATTCAGACATGGTTTTCTTCCAATGTGGCCATTTTATCAGGAAATTGTAGGCCAAGGGATATAGGGGTTGGGAATTAAAAGTCATGATAAAATGAACATTTTCTTATTTTGTAAATGGTGGTGGAAGTTGGAAAACAATGTGGGGTCATGGCAAGAAATCATACAAGCAAAGTATGTTCATAATAGACAAACTGCTCTAATTCATCACAGGCAAACTAATTCTACTTGTTGGGCTGATCTTTTGAAAGTTAAACATTTTTATCTCGAGAATAAACATATGAGAGTTGGTAATGGGGAAGCTACTAGTTTGTAGGATGATTCTTGGTGCACATATGCACCCCTTAGGAAATTATACCCCACATTATATGAAAATTTTAATGAGAAAAAACTTTCAGTCTCAGATGCAAATGTTTTGAGTTCACATTTCACATTTAGAAGATTGTCAAATGGGGAACAATAACAAAAGTTAAGGAGAATCATGGATAAAATCAAAACTTGTCCCCTTGGTGGAGATAAGGATAAACCAATTTGAAACTTAACCAAATTTGGGTTGTTTACTATTAAATCTCTGCATAATACACTTCATGATCATTTGAGGAAAATAAGCTTTAAGTGTCTCTGGAAGGGAAAAAATCCCACAAAAAATTAGGATCTAGCTTTGGTTAATTTGGCACAATGAAACTACAACAAAAGATAGCATGAAGAAGAAAGGGTGCCAAGGAGATATTAAATGTAGGTTCTATGATGAACCTAAGGCTATTCACCATCTCTTTTTTACTTGTTCTGCCAAATACATGTGGAGTATAGTGAGCAAAACAATTGGAGCTTCTAATAGATCTGGGAATTTTTCATAATACTTTGCATGGATTGGTAGATTTTATCCTGTTAAGACTAAGTTGCATGTGGTGGGTGTGGCAGCTCTGTGCTGAGCATTATGGAAACTGAGAAATAGAGCCTATTTCGAAGGCAAATTGATTAGAAACCCTATTGGTATTACTTATTATGTGCGTTCCTTTTGGAGATACTGGACTAGTTTGCAACTAGGTGTTGACGAAGAGGATCTTATGGAAGGTGCTCTGGCTCTCCAGATACACGCAATCTCGGTTCAAGCATCTTCTTCATCCCGAATGGTGATGCAGATTGAAGACATTTCAGACTCAGCAACTGATCAAAATGGTGATAGTCGGTCTCAACACGAGACGTGCAAATGCTGCCTATTTTTGTTCAAAACTTGTGAAGATGTTTTAAAGTTTGGATGTTGGACTTGGCATTTGTGCAGTATGTAGTTGTTGCAGGTGTTTGATCACTTTGGGTACTGTTCTACCTCCTAAATCTTTGCAGATGGTTGTTTGAAGTTTATTGTACCTCCTAAATCTTTGCTTATGGTTGTTTGAAGTTTAGTGTCGAAACATGGGATATGTTGTTGATGCTCTGGGTGTGCTCTAAGCAGTTGGTCTTGCTTGGTTCACGCGAAAAAGGACAGCTTGTTAGTTTGTTGAGGGAGATCTTATTCTTTTGGTTGTGTTTTTCCTTTCTTTCTTTATTTTCATTTGGATGTCACCTATTTCTTTTTGGAGTAGGTTCTGTAAAAAAGTATTTCGTTCCATTATATTGATAGTGAAACCCGGAGGCATGCTCCTTATGGAATTTTTTTTTAACTTCCATCAGAAAACACAAGTAAATCCTAGATACGCAACCAACTAAATTATCCTATAATCTACATAAGAACCAAATCCGTCAGTAATATATATCCTAAATAAATGGAGTAAATCGACTTAGATTTGTTTATGTCTAACTCGACATAAGAAAAACTCAGATGTACTATCTCCGAAATAGTCACCTGCATGAAGACATTGCAGTGAACGGGGAACATAATTAATCTTTTTCAGCAAAATTCATAAATAATACTCCCTAGGTATTGTACTTTCCTCAACTTAAATCAATGGAAATAGATCTTTCCTCTTCATCAGGCTTAGGTCATCCCTAGGAATTACCGGACAGACACACAACAAAGCACCACACATCGATCAAACTCCATCTGCGCGCAGCGGTGGTAATATGAGATCAGGTGTGCAGGAAGCCAGTACCTACGGGGACGGTATCATCGAAGGGCCCCTGCGGCTCGAGCTGCTTGCACATCTCCAGGTAGGCGTAGTAGAGGACCCGGTTCTTGGCGCCGGTGCGGTGGCGGCCGGTGTTCTTGCAGAAGTACTTGAGCTGCTCCAGCGTGCAGCATCCCAGCATCTGGCCCAGCAGGAGGAAGAGCCAGTTGATCTGGCCCTTGTCGGCGGGGATCGCCGGCCACAGGCAGCGGCTCTGCCCGCAGGCGACGCAGTCGGGGAGCACGGATGCCATCCACGCCTCCGGGGCGCGGTCGTCGAACGAGTGGCGGTTGGCGGCGATGAACTCGCGCACCTCCCGGAACTTGGCCTCCAGGTCGAACGCCACGGTGGCCTTGCGGCTGCAGCGCTTGCACCGGGCCTCGCCCTCGACGGTCGTGATGCCCCGCCGCAGCAGGCTCTCCAGGGTGTCGTGCCGCGCGGGCTGCGCCGTCGCCCACGGGAACGGCGGCGGCGGCGTCCCGTTCCCGTCCGCGAGGCTGAGGAAGTTGTTGTCGGGTTGCGGCTCGCTGCTTCGGCGGCGCTGGCTGGGGGCGGAGTCGTCGGACCGCGGCTCGCTGCTGCTTCGGCGACGCTGGCTGGGGGTGGAGTTGTTGAGACGGCGGCGGGTGGCGCGCGTGGGCGGGGAAGGAGGAGGCGGAGAGGGACGCGGCGGCCTCGGCGGCGGGGTGGGAGCGGCGGCGTAGATGGATCCGAGGGTCAGGGCGAGGGGGTCGTTGTCGTTGTCGACGACGGCGTCACGGACGACCATCGGGGCTTGCCCGTCCATTCCCACCAACGCGCTTCCCGCCGCCGCCGCCGCCATTTGCCAGTACTACAACTACTGCTAGCGTGCTTGCTGCCGCGAGAACGGCGATGGGGGTTTATGGCTTGGCTTTATGCAGGAGGAGCGTACTTCTAATCTGACTTTCTAACAACAACCAGGCGAATCTTTTGGACATGCATGACATGATACGATTGTTTTCCGACCATTTCTCTCGCTTATCTCCCCTTTAATCCGATCCCTCTCTAACAACAAAGGCATCATCAGTTTATCTCGACAGGACGAAGAACGCGGCCCCTTTGCTTACCGCATTTCCTCCCTTACATCACGGAGGGCCGTCCTCGCTGTGAGACTGTGGCTGGGCCTGATGATACGATGCCCCACCTGTCAGTTAGATACGGGTACGGACGCCGCGTTAGCTAGGATTGTTTCCTCTTGTCGTCACGTCCCTGATGTTAGACCGACCCCACTAGCATGCAATGCATGTCTCGCTAATTATCCCGTGTATCTCTGCCTACCTTTCTGTTAGCCGGCTGCTGCGGTGATGCTCAAAATCCAAGATCTCTTTCTTACAACAGACTCGTTAAGAGCATCTCCACTCGTCTCCCCACAGAGCCCCTCACGGCCACTTTTTTTCATCCGGACGGCGAAAAACGGCCCACTCAGGCCCCCGGTTCCTCGTTTTGGTCCGGATTTGAGCCTATTTTCGTCCGGACTCCCCATGCCATCCTCGGTTTCCCGGGGTCTCCCGGGACTCCGGATGAAGCTAAACCAACCGCCCACGCCCACGTGTCTCCTCTTTCGTCCGGATTCCCCGAGCCATCCTCTTTTTCCCCGAGAAACGCCGCTTGGGGAGCACACGACTGGGAAACTACTCCTCCCCACGCCAAATCTTCCTCCAATCCGGACGAAAATTTCGCCGGATTTGGGCGTAGGAAGCGCCAACGAGTGGGGATGCTCTAAGACGTGCCGTGTTTTGCGTTTGGGTTAGCTCTCACCAACACACTTGTCAGCGGGATGTCAATGCCGCGTCAGCGTTTTGGTTGCAAACATGACCAGATCCTATAGGCCCTCCTCGCTTATATTACATATTTTGGAACAAAACCAGATGGGGTAAAACTTTACAAGCATTGCCAACATTTAAATTTACATGGAGATCAAAAAGTCCATTTAACATCGGTGCCAACTGTATCCGTCTTTCCTGAAGTCCGCAAGGCCGAGAAAAGAAGTGCCGAAATGTCAGAGAAATTAAAATTACTGGAGAGCATCCAAACTCCAAACAAGAAAGAGTACAAAATGGATTTTTGAATTTTTCGGCCCAAATGTGATTTTCTCTAACCACGTGCTTACAAGAAAATTTAGTAACACCGGTTCTCCTAAAAAATCCTTTTAATAAACTGATCGCTAGTCTTCGATGTTCAAACAACCACAAAAGGTCACTAAGGTGACTTCACGACATTGCCTTAGAGATAGCTAGACTGCCAAGGTCTAATATTTTTTTAACACATTTGATCAGGGATGGATCTGCACCAAGGGCAGCACGTGCTGCAGCCCTGGGCTTAGCCCCAAAAAATGTACTAAATCTCCTTTAAATTATAGGAAATACTCATGTCAAATAATATCCCAATGCTACACACATGGGAAAACATGGGGTGTGGTCCATTTTTAGGTCCGCCCTTGTATTTCATTGTAGTTACTAATTCTTGTAAGAACCCTATACGCAATTTACAAGAATCCTTATTGGTAAACTAAAGTTTGGACACAAATCAAATGGGAAAACTAACAAAGCATTGCCAAAATATAGATGTGGCTTAAAATCAATTAAGGAAACCACCCTCTACATTAGTGCCAGCTATATTCATCTTTCCAAACAAGGTCACCCAAGTGTCGTGAGAAGACTCGTTTAGGTATTATAAGGGGCAGGTTAGTCCAATATTGGCTTAACACAATTGACCATAGTTCCTAGTTCTTTCTTAGAAAGAAAAGCAATAAGAAATTTACAACAATACTAGTGTCAATACTACATTTTGGACCTATACCTAGTGGGGCAACTTGTAAAACTTGCCAAAATCTAAAATGTCGATGCAAACCAAACAAATCCAGCCACCTTTTGCATCAGTGCCAGCTATATTCACTTCTTGCCAATGGTCACCAAGGTGTCGTGAGAAGACTTGCTTAGGTATTCGGTGGACAGGTCAGGTCAAATATTAGCTTAACACATTTTACTATAGTTCCTAATTCTTTCTTAGAAAGAAAAGCAATATGCAATTTACAACAATACTAATGTCAATACTACATTTTGGACCTATACCTAGTGGGGCAACTTCTAAAACTTGCCGAAATCTGAAATGTGGCTGCAAACCAAACAAATCCAGCCACCCTCTAGCTATCTTCACTTCTTGCCAGATGGTCACTGATACGTCTCAAACGTATCCATAATTTCTTATGTTCCATGCTACTTTTATGATGATACTCACATGTTTTATACACATTATATGTCATTATTATGCATTTTCCGGCACTAACCTATTGACGAGATGCCGAAAAGCCGATTCTTTGTTTTTCGCTGTTTTTCGTTTCAGAAATCCTACAAAGGAAATATTCTCGGAATTGGACGAAATCAACGCCCAGGGTCTTATTTTTCCACGAAGCCTCCAGAAGACCGAAAGGGAAACGAAGTGGGGCGACGAGGCGCCGACACAACAGGGCGGCGCGGCCCAGGCCTTGGCCGCGCGGCCCTGGCGTGTGGGGCCCTCGCGTCGCCCCTAAACCTACCCTTCCGCCTACTTAAAGCTTTCGTCGCGAAACTCCCAGTACCGAGAGCCACGATACGGAAAACCTTCCAGAGACGCCGCCGCCAATCCCATCCCGGGGGATTCAGGAGATCGCCTCCGGCACCCTGCCGGAGAGGGGAATCATCTCCCGGAGGTCTCTTCATCGCCATGATCGCCTCCGGATCGATGTGTGAGTAGTTCACCCCTGGACTATGGGTCCATAGCAGTAGCTAGATGGTTGTCTTCTCCTCATTGTGCTATCATGTTAGATCTTGTGAGCTGCCTATCATGATCAAGATCATCTATTTGTAATGCTACATGTTGTGTTTGTTGGGATCCGATGAATATTGAATACTATGTCAAGTTGATTATCATTCTATCATATATGTTGTTTATGTTCTTGCATGCTCTCCGTTGCTAGTAGAGGCTCTGGCCAAGTTGATACTTGTAACTCCAAGAGGGAGTATTTATGCTCGATAGTGGGTTCATGCCTCCATTGAATGCGGGACGATGAATGGAAAGTTCTAAGGTTGTGGATGTGTTGTTGCCACTAGGGATAAAACGTCAATGCTTTGTCTAAGGATATTTGTGTTGATTACATTACGCACCATACTTAATGCAATTGTCTGTTGTTTGCAACTTAATACCGGAAGGGGTTCGGATGATAACTCGAAAGTGGACTTTTTAGGCATAGATGCATGTCTGGATAGCGGTCTATGTACTTTGTCGTAATGCCCCGATTAAATCTCATAGTACTCATCATGATATATGTATGTGCATTGTTATGCCTTCTTTATTTGTCAATTGCCCAACTGTAATTTGTTCACCCAACATGCTATTTATCTTATGGGAGAGACACCACTAGTGAACTGTGGACCCCGGTCCATTCTTTACATCTGAAATACAATCTACTGCAATTGTTCTTTACTGTTCTTCGCAAACAAATATCATCTTCCACACTATACAATTAATACTTTGTTTACAGCAAGCCGGTGAGATTGACAACCTCACTGTTACGTTGGGGCAAAGTACTTTGATTGTGTTGTGCAGGTTCCACGTTGGCGCCGGAATCCCTGGTGTTGCGCCGCACTACACTCCGTCACCAACGACCTTCACGTGATCCTTGACTCCTACTAGTTCGATAAACCTTGGTTTCTTACTGAGGGAAAACTTGCTACTGTACGAATCACACCTTCCTCTTGGGGTTCCCAACGGACGTGTGTTAACTGCACGCATCAAGCACTTTTTCTGGCGCCGTTGCCGGGAGATCAAGACACGCTGCAAGGGAGTCTCCCACATCCAATCTCTTTACTTTGTTTTTGTCTTTCTTTACTTTACTTTATTTACTGCTTTGTTTGCTCTTATATCAAAAACACAAAAAAATTAGTTGCTAGTTTTACTTTATTTACTATCTTGTCTTGTTCTCCATACTAAAAACACACAAAAAATTAGTTACTTGCATTTACTTTATTTAGTTTACTTTATTTACTACTGTTAAAATGAATACTCCTGAAAATACTAAGTTGTGTGACTTCACAAACACAAATAATAATGATTTCCTATGCACACCTATTGCTCCACCTGCTACTACAGCAGAATTCTTTGAAATTAAACCTGCTTTACTAAATCTTGTCATGAGAGAGCAATTTTCTGGTGTCAGTTCTGATGATGATGCTGCCCATCTTAATAATTTTGTTGAACTTTGTGAAATGCAAAAGTATAAGGATGTAGATGGTGATATTATAAAATTGAAATTGTTTCCTTTCTCTTTAAGAGGAAGAGCTAAAGATTGGTTGCTATCTTTGCCTAAGAATAGTATTGATTCATGAAGTAAATGTAAGGATGCTTTCATTGGTAGATATTATCCTCCCGCTAAAATTATATCTTTGAGAAGTAGCATAATGAATTTTAAGCAATTGGATAATGAACATGTTGCTCAAGCATGGGAAAGAATGAAATCTTTGGTGAAGAATTGCCCTACCCATGGACTAACTACTTGGATGATCATCCAAACCTTCTATGCAGGATTAAATTTTTCTTTGCGGAACCTATTGGATTCAGCTGCTGGAGGTACCTTTATGTCCATTACTTTTGGGGCGGCAACAAAGCTTCTTGATAATATGATGATCAATTACTCTAAATGGCACACAGAAAGGGCTCCACAAGGTAAGAAGGTAAATTCTGTTGAAGAAACCTCCTCTTTGAGTGATAAGATTGATGTGATTATGTCTATGCTTGTGAATGGTAGGTCTAATGTTGATCCAAATAATGTTCCTTTAGCTTCATTGGTTGCCCAAGAAGAACATGTTGATGTGAACTTCATTAAAAATAATAATTTCAACAACAATGCTTATAGGAATAATTCTGGTAACAACTATAGGCCATATCCTTCTAATAATAGTAATGGTTATGGTAATTCTTATGGGAATTCTTACAACAATAATAGGAGTGTACCCCCTGGTCTTGAAGCCATGCTTAAAGAATTTATTAGTACGCAAACTGCTTTTAACAAATCTATTGAGGAAAAGCTTGATAAAATTGATATTCTTGCTTCTAAGGTTGATAGACTTGCCTCTGATGTTGATCTTTTAAAATTGAAAGTAATGCCTAATAGGGATAATGATAATAAAATTGTTACTACAGCAAATGCCATCCAAGTTCGAATTAATGAAAATATTAGATTGATGGCTGAATTGCATGCTAGGTGGGAAAGAGAAGAAAACGAAAAACTAGCTAAAGAGAATAATGTAGCTAAAGTTTGGACTATTACCACCACTAGTAATGATAATGATTCACATGTTGCTAAACCTCTTACTATCAATGGTAAAATAATTGGTGTTGGCAATGTTTCTACTCCTAGTGCAAAGCGTGCAAAATTGCCTGAAGCTACTTGAAACTGTTTGTGATAAAACTGCTGAAATTTTTCAAAATATTGGGGACAATGATCCCATTGCTATAGATCATAATGGTTTAGATTTTGATGATTGTCACATCTCTGAAGTTATAAAGTTCTTACAAAAACTTGCTAGAAGTCCCAATGCTAGTGCTATAAATTTGGCCTTTACAAAACATATTACAAATGCTCTCATAAAAGCTAGAGAAGAGAAACTAAAACTTGAAACTTCTATTCCTAGGAAGTTAGAAGATGGTTGGGAGCCCATCATTAAGATGAGGGTCAATGATTTTGATTGTAATGCTTTGTGTGATCTTGGTGCAGGTATTTCGTTATGCCTAAGAAAATCTATGATATGCTTGACTTGCCACCATTGAAAAATTGTTATTTGGATGTTAATCTTGCTCGATAATGCTATAAAGAAACCTTTGGGGAGGATTGATAATGTTCGCATTATGGTTAACAATAACCTTGTCCCCGTTGATTTTGTTGTCTTGGATATTGAATGCAATGCATCTTGTCCCATTATATTGGGAAGACCTTTTCTTCGAACTGTTGGTGCTACTATTGATATGAAGGAAGGTAATATTAAATATCAATTTCCTCTCAAGAAAGGTATGGAACACTTCCCTAGAAAGAGAATGAAGTTACCTTATGATTCTATTATTAGAACAAATTATGATGTTGATGCTTCATCTCTTGACAATACTTGATTCACACTTTTCGCGCCTAGTCGAAAGGCGTTAAAGAAAAGCGCTTATGGGAGACAACCCATTATTTTACTTCTGCACTTTTGTTTTATATTTGAGTCTTGGAAGTTGTTAATACTGTAGCAACCTCTCCTTATCTTTATTTATTGCATTGTTGTGCCAAGTAAAGTCTTTGATAGTAAAGTCAATACTAGATTTGGATTACTGCGCAGAAACAGATTTCTTACTGTCACAAATTTGATTAGAATTCTCTGTAGGTAACTCAAAAAAATCTGCCAATTTACGTGCGTGATCCTCAGATATGTACGCAACTTTAATTTAATTTGAGCTTTTCATCTGAGCAAGTTACGTGCCCCAGAAAAATTCGTCTTTACGGACTGTTCTGTTTTGACAGATTCTGCTTTTTATTTCGCATTGCCTGTTTTGCTATGTTTGATGGATTTCTTTGTTCCATTAACTTTCAGTAGCTTTGTGCAATATCCAGAAGTGTTAAGAATGATTATGTCACCTCTGAATATATGAATTTTCAATTATGCACTAACCCTCTAATGAGTTTGTTTTGAGTTTGGTGTGGAGGAAGTTTTCATGGGTCAAGAGAGGAGGATGATACAATATGATCAAGAAGAGTGAAAAGTCTAAGCTTGGGATGCCCCCGTGGTTCATCCCTGCATATTTTAAGAAGACTCAAGCATCTAAGCTTGGGGATACCCAAGGCATCCCCTTCTTTATCGACAACTTATCAGGTCACCTCTAGTGAAACTATATTTTTATTCAGTCACATCTTATGTGCTTTACTTGGAGCGTCTGTTTGCTTTTATTTTTGTTTTGTTTGAATAAAATCGGATCCTAGCATTCTTTGTGTGGGAGAGAGACACGCTCCGCTGTTGCATATGAACACATGTGTTCTTAGCTTTATTCTTAATGTTCATTGCGAAGGTTGAACTACTTCGTTCATTGTTATATGGTTGGAAACAGAAAATGCTGCATGTGGTAATTGGTATAATGTATTGAATAATTTGATACTTGGCAATTGTTGTGCTCATATAGATCATGTTTAAGCTCTTGCATCATGTACTTTGCACCTATTAATGAAGAACTACATAGAGCTTGTTAAAATTTGGTTTGCATGATTGGTCTCTAGAGTCTAGATATTTTCTCGGTTAAGGTGTTTGAACAACAAGGAGACGATGTAAAGTCTTATAATGCTTACAATATGTTCATATGTGAGTCTTGCTGCACCGTTTTATACTTGAGTTTGCTTCAAACAACCTTGCTAGCCTAGCCTTGTATTGAGAGGGAATTCTTCTCGTGCATCCAAATCCTTGAGCCAAAAACTATACCATTTGTGTCCACCATACCTACCTTCTACATGGTATTTCTCCGCCATTCCAAAGTAAATTACTTGAGTGCTACCTTTAAAAATTCTATTCTTTGTCTTTACAATATATAGCTCATGGGAAAATAGCCTTAAAAACTATTGTGGTGAAGAATATGTACTTATGTATCTTATTTCTTAATAAGTTGCTTGTTGAGCGGTAACCATGTTTCTGGGGACGCCATCAACTTTTACACCTTTGTTGAATATCATGTGAGTTGCTATGCATGTTCGTCTTATCTGAAGTAAGGGTGATTTTCATGATCAAATGGTTTGAGTATGCATATTGTTAGAGAAGAACATTGGGCCGCTAACTAAAGCCATGATTCATGGTGGAAGTTTCAGCTTGGACACAAATCCTCAATCTCTTATGAGAATTTTATCTGTTGTTGAATGCTTATGCATTAAAGAGGAGTCCATTATCTGTTGTCTATGTTGTCCCGGTATGGATGTCTAAGTTGAGAATAATCAAAAGCGAGAAATTCAATGCGAACTTTCTCCTTAGACGTCTGTACAGGCGGCATAGAGGTACCCCTTTGTGACACTTGGTTGAAACATATGTTATGCAATGATAATCCATGTTAATCCAAGCTAATTAGGACAAGGTGCGAGCACTATTGGTATACTATGCATGAGGCTTGCAACTTATAGGATGTCTTATACATAACACATATGAATTATTACTACCGTTGACAAAATTGTTTCTATGTTTTCAAAATGAAAAGCTCTAGCACAAAAATAGTAATCCATGCTTCCTCTCGCGAAGGGCCATTCTTTTACTTTATTGTTGAGTCAGTTTACCTATTCTTTCTATCTCAGAAGCAAACACTTGTGTCAACTCTGTGCATTGATTCTTACATGTTTACCTATTGCACTTGTTATATTACTTTGTGTTGACAATTATCCATGAGATATATATGTTGAAGTTGAAAGCAACCGCTGAAACTTATATCTTCCTTTGTGTTGTTTCAAAGCTTTCTACTAAGAATTTATTGCTTTATGAGTAACTCTTATGCAAGTCTTATTGATGCTTGTCTTGAAAGTATTATTCATGAAAAGTCTTTGCTATATGATTCAGCTTGTTTACTCATTGTCTTCATCATTGCTTCGAATCGCTGCATTCATCTCATGTGCTTTACAATAGTATTGATCAAGATTATGATAGCATGTCACTTCAGAAATTATCCTTGTTATCGTTTACCTACTCGAGGGCGAGTAGGAACTAAGCTTGGGGATGCTTGATACGTCTCAAACGTATCCATAATTTCTTATGTTCCATGCTACTTTTATGATGATACTCACATGTTTTATACATATTATATGTCATTATTATGCATTTTCCGGCACTAACCTATTGACGAGATGCTGAAGAGCCGCTTGTCGTTTTCTACTGTTTTTGGTTTCAGAAATCCTACAAAGGAAATATTCTCGGAATTGGACGAAATCAACGCCCAGGGTCTTATTTTTCCACGAAGCCTCCAGAAGACCGAAAGGGAAACGAAGTGGGGTGACGAGGCGCTGACACAACAGGGCAGCGTGGCCCAGGCCTTGGCCGCGCGGGCCTGGCGTGTGGGGCCCTCGTGTCGCCCCTAAACCTACCCTTCCGCCTACTTAAAGCCTTCGTCGCGAAACCCCCAGTACCGAGAGCCACGATACGGAAACCCTTCCAGAGACGCCGCCGCCGCCAATCCCATCTCGGGGGATTCAGGAGATCGCCTCCGGCACCCTGCCGGAGAGGGGAATCATCTCCCGGAGGTCTCTTCATTGCCATGATCGCCTCCGGATCGATGTGTGAGTAGTTCACCCCTGGACTATGGGTCCATAGCAGTAGCTAGATGGTTGTCTTCTCCTCATTGTGCTATCATGTTAGATCTTGTGAGCTGCCTATCATGATCAAGATCATCTATTTGTAATGCTACATGTTGTGTTTGTTGGGATCCGATGAATATTGAATACTATGTCAAGTTGATTATCAATCTATCATATATGTTGTTTATGTTCTTGCATGCTCTCCGTTGCTAGTAGAGGCTCTAGCCAAGTTGATACTTGTAACTCCAAGAGGGAGTATTTATGCTCGATAGTGGGTTCATGCCTCCATTGAATCCGGGACAATGACGAGAAAGTTCTAAGGTTGTGGATGTGTTGTTGCCACTAGGGATAAAACATCAATGCTTTGTCTAAGGATATTTGTGTTGATTACATTACGCACCATACTTAATGCAATTGTCTGTTGTTTGCAACTTAATACCGGAAGGGGTTCGGATGATAACCTGAAAGTGGACTTTTTAGGCATAGATGCATGCTGGATAGCGGTCTATGTACTTTGTCGTAATGCCCTGATTAAATCTCATAGTACTCATCATGATATATGTATGTGCATTGTTATGCCTTCTTTATTTGTCAATTGCCCAACTGTAATTTGTTCACCCAACATGCTATTTATCTTATGGGAGAGACACCACTAGTGAACTGTGGACCCCGGTCCATTTTTACATCTGAAATACAATCTACTGCAATTGTTCTTTACTGTTCTTCGCAAGCAAACAAACATCATCTTCCACACTATACAATTAAGGGATTTCTATTTTCGTGCCCTCAGGTCCTTAGTTCTACTCAGTTTTTCCCAGCTCCTTAGTTTTTCCTCAGTTTTCTCCAAGCCCTTGTTTGAAACCCGCAGAAGCAGCTCAGACGGCAGGATTCCCGTTTAGTTGACCGTTCTGTCACGTGTGGGGCCGTGTCGTGTGGGGCCGGTAGAAAGGGACCGCGTGGGACAGGACGAGACCGCGTTTGGTTGCGCACGTGAGCAGGAGCTGGGTTCTGTCTCTCTCGGCCCCAAATTGGCATTATTAAGAGCACCTTTTTCCCCTCTTTTCTCTCTGTCCTTTTCACCAAATAAGTATCAAATCTAGAGAAGTTTGCATTTCTGTCTTTCTTCAATTATTTGTGCCTTTTGGCCCTCGTTGTTTGCCCAATATGGCAGCAAATCTAGTAGGGATCCCAATCTAGTACTCCCTCTGGTCCATATAGAAGCAAATCTCCAGGATAATGTACGATAAATTCACAGTCATAGTAAATCGAGAAAACAAAGTAGGGCCAACAAAATATAGTAGAATAGGCATAGATAATAGGGATCCCTCCCTAGATAATAAGCTGCATACACAGCAGCCAACATAGTAATAGGTTCTAGGTTCTTCACAGCACCATCATACTAACAACATAACAACAAGGGATCCCTAGCTAACAACAAAGGGATCCCAACAACAAAATGGGAGGCAGCAGCAGCACATGTCCAGGACTCCGCCTACCCCATCTGGCTCTCCCTCCACTTGTTGCTGTTGCTCCCCTTGGGAGCCTTGGGCTTGAGCGGAGGCATGCGCCCGGCGGAGATCTCCACCCGCTGCATGCTGCGGAGGTGCATGCCGAGCGCCCTGTGCTTGGCGCGGAAGGAGTAGACGTTCACCGTCGTGCCGACCTTGGGGAAGGTGTTGCTGATGTTCTCAACATGCGTGACGAGGCAGTTGAAGTCCGTGCCGCCGAGTCTCCTAGTGCAGAAGGGGAACCTATAGACACCCTTGGCGAAGTAGGAGATGTACTGGCCGACCTGCAGCCTCCGCAGCACCTGGCGAGTCTTGACGTCCTCCTCCTCCTCGTCGCTACCGACGTCGCTGCCAGACAGCTGATCCATATCAAACAGAAACTATGAGTGAATGAGTTGCAACGATGACGAACGTGCATGATAACAAAGTTAGGAAAAAGCAGTCCGCCTCAGTTAGAGTGGGCACGATTATATATCTACAGGGAAGGTGTAAGCGAACTAAAGCTTATGCACAACAGATTTGTACATAGCAATGGTTCGCTGAACCCTCCCTGTAAAAATTTGTGCCCAACGATTCATCATAGGCAAAGAAACAGATTCCAGATCTGAACTTGAACACATTCCAGATTATTTGCAAAATTAAACGGTTGATATCTTTCGATTAGTGCATAAAATAACTGATTGAGATCCCATGATTACTTGCATAAATTAACTGATTGAGATCCAATTATTACTTGCATAAATTAACCGAACGGCCGAACCCAAAATCTTAAAGGAAATCAAGAAGTGATCAAAACAAAATGGAATAAAATCGGCGTAAATATTAGCCCAATGCTCATCCATCTACAGGTCCATCTACACCAACAAAAATAGGGTTCAAAAAGGAATGGGGAACAAAAAAGGAAGCAAACCGTAGTTACCTCGTTCCATGGGTCCTCCAGGAAGGTGTCGTAGGGGTTCGGGGGCGGGACGTACGGCACCGGCTCATAGGGGTCATATCCCGGCGGGATCTGACCGCCACCAGCGGCAGCAGCCTCCGATGCACCGGCGGAGGCGGCGGCGATGTCTGTTGAGGGGACGACGTCGAAGAGGGAGGCGTCGTGCTTGGAGCCGACGGCGCCGTGGACGATGGGATTGGCATTCTCCTTGTCCATCTCGCCGGCAGAGGAGAGGGAGAGGGAGAGGGTGTTTTGCTTTGGAGAAGATGATGGGACGTGAGAGAGGCGTCGTTGCGTGGGCGAGTGAGAGTGACAGAGATAGTGGGAGGAGGCGTCTATAAAGGCGAGGGGTGGTTAATGCGACCCGCGTCCTACGCGTCCACCGCCGCAAGTCCGCACGTCTTGGACTTCGCAATGCGACACGCGTCCACGATTGCACGTCTTCGACTTCGCACCGCGACCTGCGTCTACGCGTCAACAATTGCACGTCTTCCATTTCTGCACCGCAACACGCGTCCTCGAGTCTAACCCCGGAAATTTAGATATACTCGGGTATAACCTCGAGTCATATACTAGCATTTTTTATGTGCTCAGTTTTCCCCTTGAGTGCTAATACTGGCTAGTGCAATATGCTCGGCTTTACCCTCAAGTGGCTGGTCAACGGATAGTCAACAAATGGGATTAACTAGTTAAATGAGTCATTTAATGTGCAAAAAATTCCGAAAAATAGTGGCACATACTCATGGAGTCTTTACCACAAATTTCCGAGTTCTCAAAACATAGATAAGTCATAGATAAATCAAGTTTTACCACAAATTACCACTTCTCAAAGGCCTTCTCAAATCACCTAGTAGCTATGAAGGTGCATGGTTTTCCACAATAAGCCCTTCCCAAAACAGCTTTCCCCAAAACATACTTTGTCTAAATGAGGCCACAATTCTCACACTCATGTATATTTGTATTGCAAATAGTTTGAGGTAGGCCAAGATGGGTTTCAATGTACAAAACACACATTTTCCATTTTTTAAATCTTATATTTGAATCCCTTAGTATGTTTATTACACAGGTGCCCTTGGTTTCTTGATACTACTCAGTTTTGCCCTCTCCCTCCACAAATTCTCGCAGACGTGCAACATTGCCCTGATTGGTCTAGACCATGTCACGCGGATCGTGCGTGCCGACCGTTGATCGTATGATCTAACGGGCAGGATAACCCCTCTCTCTCTGTCGGCGGTTACCTTCCACTCTATAAGTATGCTAAAGGGCGGTTTTCTGTATTCATTTTCACGCGCTAAAAATTATAAACTCTTTTAGGCATTACTTTTCACGCAAAAAATGATAAACCATCACCGATTTGTTGTAGCCATTAATTTTCACGCAAAAAATGATAAACCATCACCGATTTGTTGTAGCCATTAATTTTCACGAAAAAAATAATAAACCATCACCGATTTGTTGTAGCCATTAATTTTCACGCAAAAAATGATAAACCATCACCGATTTGCTGTAGCCATTAATTTTCACGCAAAAAATGATAAACCATCACCGATTTGCTGTAGCCATTAATTTTCACGCAAAAAATGATAAACCATCACCGATTTGTTGTAGCCATTAATTTTCACGAAAAAAATGGTAAACCATCACCGATTTGTTGTATCCATTACTTTTCCGCAAAAAATCTACCTATCTTTGTATAGAAGATCGTCTGTATGATTTTTTAGGTCATTTAGAGAAGGTAGAAAAAAATCCCTTTTGAGAAGGTCGAAAAAACCTAACTTGTTACAAAAGCTGGTTTCAGTGAGACCTAACAAAATTTGGCATACATGATGCCATATCTATAACAACAAGGAATATCTAAAAGGGAAAGTTTCACAAAATTTGAAATTTAGGGCGAATATGATGCCATACATGATGCCATAACTTGTTACAAAATCTGAAAATCAATTGGGTATTATAAAGGGAAATAAAAAGTTCAAAAAATGTAAAAACGAAACCATCTATCTATCTATGTATAGAAGATCAGCTGTATGAAATTTTGAGGTCATTTAGAGAATGTAGAAAAAATCACCTTCTTAGAAAAGCTGGTTTCAGTGAGACGAAACGGCATGCGTTTAAGCAAAGTGATTTTTTCGAACATCTCCAAATGACCCCAAATTTTCCATACATGATGCCATACGTGTAACAACAAGGAACCCTATCTAAAAAGTGTCAAAAAAGTCTGCCCAACTGTATAGCTCTATCAAAAAGAACCTCACCATGGTGCTAGTATAATTTTGGGCTTAGTTACAAACTTTCGTTACCTAACCTTCAACACGAAACTTGTTTCAAATCACTTTTGGCGTACAAGAAACAAATCCCACCTTGATTCGAGCACCACAGCCTCCAAAGATGCCGATGCCGATATCGGCATGGTCAGAACGACTATGCTCGCCGCCACTGCTAGGTCACCGTCGGGATGCACCGTCAATCCCGTCCCCTCATTCGATCACCGACACACCGGAGATACCGCCGAGGCCAATGCCGAACGTACATGCTGATGCCAATGCCGAACATGCATGCACGCCGCCGTGGGCACGGCCACGCCGCCCGCTATGCTGGACGCCACGGACCACCGCGAGGTCTTTCCCTTCGCCACCACACTCTTCTAGCACCCATCTATACACGCCGGAAAGGAGAGACACTAGTTTTCTCTACATTGCTCGCGTTCGTGTCGGACACGATCGGTCAAAGTTTTGAGGTAGTCGTCGATGTCGTCGACCATTTCTTCTCTTCTTTGCATGGTTAAACGCGTCTAGTTCATATCTATCTAATGTGTCCGGTCTCGCCTCATGCAGTTCTTTATGGACGTCGATCTCATCTCGGCACCCCGCAGGCCACCTCCTCCGTGCCATCGCTGTAGAGCTCCGTTTAAAAATCTATTCCTACCCGTGTATTGCCCATTGTATCAGCGCCATCGCCCACTTGTCATTCGATATACCGAAGCCCCACTCGTGCGCGTTTTGGTCAGGGATACACCGATGCTTATGGTCAAACAAAGATGGATGGTCTGACGTGTCTTTGCGGGCTCTACGTGGCCCCACTAGTCAAAAGATAACGGTCAACCGTCGGGCAACCGGCCGTTACATCACGTGTGATGGTTTCAGACAATGGCTTGGGTAAAACTGAGGAAAAACTAAGGAGCTGGGGAAAACTGAGCACAACTAAGGACCCGAGGGCACGAAAATAGAAATCCCTACAATTAATCCTTTGTTTACACCAAGCCGGTGAGATTGACAACCTCACTGTTACGTTGGGGCAAAGTACTTTGATTGTGTTGTGCAGGTTCCACGTTGGCGCCGGAATCTCTGGTGTTGCGTCGCACTACACTCCGTCACCAACGACCTTCACGTGATCCTTGACTCCTACTGGTTCGATAAACCTTGGTTTCTTACTGAGGAAAAACTTGCTACTGTACGCATCACACCTTCCTCTTGGGGTTCCCAACGGACGTGTGTTAACTGCACGCATCAGTCACCAAGGTGCCGTGAGAACACTTGCTTAGGTATTCGGTGGACAGGTCCGGTCCAATATTGGCTTACCACATTTGACAATGGTTCCTAGTTTTTCTTAGAAAGAAAAGAAATAGGCAATTTATAACAATACTAATGTCAATACTACATTTCGAACCTATACCTAGCGAGGAAACTTGCCAAAATCTAAAATGTGGCTCCAAACCAAACAAATCAAGCCACCCTATGTGTTAGTTCCAGCTATATTCACTTCTTGCCAATGCTCGCCAAGGTGCCGTGAGAAGATTTGCTTAGGTATTATGTGGACAGGTCAGGTCCAATATTGGCTTAACACATTTGACTATAGTTCCTAGTTCTTTATTAGAAAGAAAAGCAATAGGCAATTTAGAACAATACTAATGTCAATACTACATTTTGGACCAATACCTAGTGGGTCAACTTGTAAAACTTGCCAAAATCTAAAATGTGGCTGCAAACCAAATAAATCTAGCCACCCTCTACGTCAGAGCCAGCTATATTCACTTCTTTCCAATGGTCACCAAGGTGCCGTGAGAAGACTTGCTTAGGTATTCAGTGGACATGCCAAGTCCAATATTGGCTTAACACATTTGACTATAGTTCCTAGTTCTTTATTAGAAAGAAAAGCAATAGGCAATTGACAACAATACTAATGTCAATACTACATTTTGGACCTATACCTAGTGGGGAAATTTGTAAAACTTGCCGAAAATTTAAAATACGGCTACAAACCAAACAAATCCAGCAACCCTCTGTTTCAGTGCCAGTTATATTCACTTCTTGCCAATGGTCACCAAGGTGTCGTGAGAAGACTTGCTTAGGTATTCGGTGGACAAGTCAGGTCAAATATTGGCTAACACATTTGACTATAGTTCCTAGTTCTATGTTAGAAAAAATGTAATAGGCAATTTACAACAATACTAATATCAATACTACATTTTGGACCTATACCTAGTGGGGCAACTTGTAAAACTTGTCAAAATTTAAAATGTGGCTACAAACCAAACAATTCCAGCCACCTTGTGCGTCAGTGCTAGCTATATTCACTTCCTTCCGATGATCACCAAGGTGCTGTAAGAAGACTTGCTTAGGTATTCGGTGACAGGTTAGGTCAAATAATGGCTTAACACATTTGGCTATAGTTCCTAGTTTTTTCTTAGAAAGAAAAGCAATAGGCAACTACAACAATACTAGTATCAATACTACATTTTGGACCTACAACTATTGGCTTAACACATTTGACTATAGTTCCTAGTTCTTTATTAGAAAGAAAATAAATAGGCAATTTACAGCAATACTAATGTCAATACTACATTTGGACCTATACCTAGTGGGGCAACTTGTGAAACTTGCCAAAATTTAAAATACGACTACAAACCAAACAAATCCAGCTATGGTCTGCGTCAGTGCCAGTTATATTCACTTCTTGCTGTTGGAGATATGCCCAAGAGGCAATAATAAATTGGTTATTATATATCTTTGTGTTTATGATAAATTTTTATATACCATGCTATAATTGTATTAACCGAAACATTGATACATGTGTGTTATGTAAACAACAAGAAGTCCCTAGTAAGCCTCTTGTATAACTAGCTTGTTGATTAATAGATGATCATCGTTTCATGATCATGAACATTGGATGTTATTAATAACAAGGTTATGTCATTATGTGAATGATGTAATGGACACACCCAAATAAGCGTAGCATGAGATCACGTCATTAAGTTCATTTGCTATAAGCTTTTGATACATAGTTACCTAGTCCTTTTGACCATGAGATCATGTAAATCACTTATGCGGGAAGGGTACTTTGATTACATCAAACGCCACTGCGTAAATGGGTGGTTATAAAGGTGGGATTAGGTATCCGGAAAGTATGAGTTGAGGCATATGGATCAACGGTGGGATTTGTCCATCCCGATGACGGATAGATATACTCTGGGCCCTCTCGGTGGAATGTCGTCTAATTAGTTTGCAAACATATGAATGGTTCATAAGAGACTACATACCACGGTACGAGTAAAGAGTACTTGTCAGAGACGAGGTTGAACAAGGTATCGTGATACCGATGATCAAACCTCGGACAAGTAAAATATCGCGTGACAAAGGGAATTGGTATCGTATGTAAATGGTTCATTCGATCACTAAGTCATCGTTAAATATGTGGGAGCCATTATGGATCTCCAGATCCCGCTATTGGTTATTGGTCGGAGAGAAGTCTCAACCATGTCCGCATAGTTCGCGAGCCGTAGGGTGACACACTTAAGGTTTGATGTCGTTTGAGTAGATATGGAATATGGAATGGAGTTCGAAGTTTTGTTCAGAGTCTCGGATGGGATCCAGGACATCACGAGGAGTTCCGGAATGGTCCAGAGAATGAGATTCATATATAGCAAGTCATATTCCAAGTTTGGAAATGATCCGGTGCATTTATGGAAGGTTCTAGAAAAGTCTGGAAGAAACGCGCTATGGAAGGTGGAGTCCCGGAGGGACTCCACAACCCTGGCCGGCCAAACCCTAGAGGGAGGAGTCCCAGGTGGACTCCACCTGTGGTGGCCGGCCACCCCCCCCCACCAAGGAAAGGTGGGAGTCCCACCTTGAGTAGGACTCCCTCCTTGATTAGATTTCCCACCAAAGGTAGGTTTTCTTTTGGGGTCTTATTCGAAGACTTGGGATACAAATCTTGGGGCTTCCACCTATATAATGAGGGGCAAGGGGAGGGGGCCGACCACCCCAAGCACCACAGTTGGCCGCACCCCAGGCCGGCGCCCAAACCCTAGTCGCCTCCCCAACCATAGCCGCCTCCTCCCCCACCACAACTCCCGCATACGCTTAGGCGAAGCCCTGCCGGAGTTCTCCACCACCACCGCCACCACGTCGTCGTGCTGCCGGGATTCCGAGGAGGATCTACTACTTCCGTTGCCCGCTGGAACAGGGAGAAGGACGTCGTCTTCATCAACACCGAACGTGTGACCGAGTACGGAGGTGCTGCCCGATTGTGGCACCGTCGAGATCAAGATCTTCTACGCGCTTTTGCAAGCGGCAAGTGATCGTCTACATCCACCCCGAGATATAATCTCGTTAAGCTTTGCGAATCTTCGAGGGTTAGTCTCTTCATCTCTTCGTTGCTACCGTCTACTAGATTAGATCTTGGCTTGGTTTTCGTTCTTGCGGTAGGAAATTTTTTGTTTTCTATGCTACGAATCCTATCAGTGGTATCAGAGCCGTGTCTATGCATAGATTGGTTGCACGAGTAGAACACAATTGTTTGTGGGCGTTGATGCTTTGTTGTCTTTAGTTCGAGTACTTTGCATCTGTGGCATAGTGGTATGAAGCGGCTCGGGCTAACTTTACATGACCGCGTTCATGAGATTTGCTCCATGCTCGGCATGCAACTTGTATTGCATAGTGGCTTTGCGGGTGTCTGTCTCTCCTACTATAGTAAAGATCCAACTTACTCTTTCTATTGACAACACTAGTATCACCGTTGTGGTTCATGTTCGTAGGTAGATTGGATCTTATGCGAAAACCCTAAACCACGTAAAATATGCAAACCAAATTAGAACCGTCTAACTTGTTTTTGCAGGGTTTGGTGATCTGATATGGCCATAATGTGATGATGAATATGTATGAGATGATCATTATTGTATTGTGGCAACCGGCAGGAGCCTTAAGGTTGTCTTTAAATTTCATGTTGAGTAGTATTTCAAAGTAGTTGTAATAGTTGCTACACGGAGGACAATCATGAAGACGGCACCGTTGACCTTGGTGCTACGCCGACGATGATGGAGATCATGCCCGTTGATGATGGAGATCATGTCATGCTTTGGAGATGAAGATCAAAGGCGCAAAGACAAAAGGGCCATATCATATCACATATGAATTGCATGTGATGTTAATCCTTTTATGCATCTTATATTGCTTAGATCGTGACGGTAGCATTATAAGATGATCCCTCTCACTAAATATCAAGATAATAAAGTGTTCATCCTTAGTAGCACCGTTGCTAAGACTTGTCGTTTCGAAGCATCACGTGATGATCGGGTGTGATAGATTCTACATGTGCATACAACGGGTGCAAGCCAGATTTGCACACGCGGATACTAAGGTTGCCTTGACGAGCCTAGCATGTACAGACATGGTCTCGGAACACGGGATACCGAAAGGTAGAGCATGAATCATATGATTGATATGATGAACACTTGGAGTGTTCGCCATTGAAATTACATCTTGTCTCGTGATGATCGGACTTGGTGTGGTGGATTTGGTTCGTGTGATCACTAAAGCAATGCGAGGGATATTGTTTTGAGTGGGAGTTCATCTAGTTTTTAATTTTGTTGAATTAAAATTTGAACTCATTTTGTCATAAACTTAGTCTAAACTATTGCAAATATATGTTGTAGATCATGGCGTCCCCATCAATCAATTTTAACCAGTTCCTAGAGAAAGAAAAGCTTAAAAGCAATGGTAGCAACTTCACCGACTGGTTCCGTCATGTGAGGATCTTCCTCAATGGCGGAAATCTGCAATATGTGCTTGATGCACCGCTAGGTCCCCCACCACCTCCTGCAGTATCCGAGGAAGAAAGGAATGCTTTCGAGAATCGGACTAAAGTGTACTCTCAAGTTCAGTGTGCCATCCTGTGCAGCCTAGAGGCAGAGCTCCAAAAACGTTTTGAGCTCCATGACCCTTGTGATATGATCAATGAGCTCAAATTTATCTTTGAAACTCATGCGGCTGTGGAGAGCTATGCGTCCTCGAAACAGTTCTTTGGCTGTATGATGGAAGAGGGCAGCTCCGTTAGTGAGCACGTGTTCGCTGTGTCTGGACACGCGAAGAAGCTCAGTGACTTGGGGATTATCATCCCTAACAAGCTGGGTATTCATCGTGTTCTCCAATCACTGCCACCAAGTTACAAGAACTTCGTGATGAACTACAATATGCAGAACATGAACAAGGAATTACCTGAACTCTTATCCATGCTAAAATCTGCTAAGATTGAGATACAGAAAGAGCACCAAGTGTTGATGGTCAACAAGACCACCAAGTTCAAGAAGCAGGGCAAACCTAAGAAGGACCTCAAGAAGGGCGGCAAGAAAGCTACCGCGCCTCCTCCTGAGAAGCCTAAGGGTGGCCCTAAACCTGATACTGACTGCTATTACTGCAATGGGAAGGGGCACTGGAAGCGTAATTGCCCCAAGTATTTGGCTGATCTGAAGAGCGGCCTTGTCAAGAAGAAGAAAGGTATATCTGATATACATGTTATAGATGTTTGTCTCACTTGGTTCTCGTACTAGTGCACGGGTATTTGATACTGGTTCGGTTGCTCACATTTGTAACTCGAAACAGGAACTACGGAATAAACGAAGCCTATCGAGGGATGAAGTGACGATGCGCGTTGGAAATGGATCCAAGGTCGATATGATCGATGTCGGCACGCTCCCTCTACATCTACCTTCGGGATTAGTTTTAAACCTCAATAATTGTTATTTAGTGCCTGCGTTGAGCATGAACATTATATCTGGATCTTGTTTAATGCAAGATGGTTATTCATTCAAGTCTGAGAATAATGGTTGTTCTAGTTTTATGAATAATATCTTTTATGGTCATGCACCTGAGAAGAATGGTTTATTTCTATTAAGTCTCGATAGTAGTGATACACATGTTCATAACATTGATGCTAAGCGAATTAAATTGAATGATAATTCTACTTATATGTGGCACTGTCGTCTTGGTCATATTGGAGTGAAACGCATGAAGAAACTCCATTCCGATGGACTACTTGAGTCACTTGACTTTGAGTCCCTTGACAGATGCGAAGCATGTCTAATGGGAAAAATGACTAAGGCTCCATTCTCTGGTATTATAGAGCGAGCTACAGACTTATTGGAAATCATACATACCGATGTGTGCGGACCAATGAGTGTAGCCTCGCGCGGTGGTTATCGTTATGTTCTAACCTTCATAGATGATCTGAGTAGATATGGGTATATCTATTTCATGAAACATAAATCCGAAACTTTCAAAAGTTTAAGGAATTCCAAAGTGAAGTAGAAAATCAACGTAACAAGAAGATCAAGTTTCTGCGTTCTGATCGCGGAGGCGAATATCTGAGTTATGAGTTTGGCATGCATTTAAAGAAATGCAGAATACTTTCACAATTGACACCGCCAGGACTCTTTTCTTTAAGGTTGCATATATTGTCGGAGAAGGGAGGGATCCAGGCCAGGTCTAAAAGTGCCGAGTTGGGTTTGGGACACCACAGCGCAATGGTGTGTCCGAACGTCATAATCGAACTCTCTTAGATATGGTTCGTTCTATGATGTCTCTTACAGATTTGCCGTTATCGTTTTGGGTTTATGCATTAGAGACAGCAGCATTCACTTTAAATAGGGCACCATCTAAATCCGTTGCAATGACACCGTATGAATTATGGTTTAATAAGAAACCTAAGCTGTCGTTCCTTAAAGTTTGGGGTTGCGAAGCCTATGTAAAAAAGTTACAACCGGACAAGCTAGAACCCAAAGCGGAGAAATACGTCTTCATAGGATACCCTAAGGAAACTATTGGGTATACTTTCTATCACAGATCCGAAGGCAAAATCTTTGTTGCCAAGAACGGAACCTTTCTTGAGAAAGAATTTCTCACTAAAGAAGTGACTGGAAGAAAAGTAGAACTCGACGAGGTTACTGAACCTTCTCTCGTTGATCAGAGTAGCGCAGTACCGGAAGATGTTCCTGTGCCGCCCGCACCGGTAACAGAGGAAGCTAATGATAATGATCATGAAACTTCGAACGAAGTAGCTACTGAACCTCGCAGATCGACAAGGGAACGTACCACTCCAGACTGGTATGATCCTTGTCTAAATGTCATGATTGTGGACAACAATGATGAGGACCCTGTGACGTATGAAGAAGCGATGATGAGCCCAGATTCCAACAAATGGCAAGAAGCCATGAAATCCGAAATGGGATCCATGTATGATAACAAAGTATGGACTTTGGTAGACTTACCTGACAGCCGAAAGGCTATTGAGAATAAATGGATCTTCAAGAAAAAAATAGATGCTGATGGTAATGTTACTGTCCATGTCTTAACTCAGGAAATAGAATAAAAAGCTCATTGTTATTTTCCATTATGCCTAACTAGTGAACAAGAAACAAAAAGATGCAACTGCAGGATCTAAAGGAAATAGCTTCGAGCGCTCACAACGGCACCAGAAAATAACTTAGTTACCTGGGACCGGAGTATGGGTGCCTTTTACCTTACCTCCCCGGCAACGGCGCCAGAAAATAGCTTGATGTCTACGCACGCTTCTATTCCTGTAGATAGTGTTGGGCCTCCAAGAGCAGAGGTTTGTAGAACAGCAGCAAGTTTCCCTTAAGTGAATCACCCAAGGTTTATCGAACTCAGGGAGGAAGAGGTCAAAGATATCCCTCTCAAGCAACCCTGCAATCACGATACAAGAAGTCTCTTGTGTCCCCAACACACCTAATACACTTGTCGGATGTATAGGTGCACTAGTTCGACGAAGAGATAGTGAAATACAAGTGGTATAGATGATGGTAATATTGCGGGAAGTAAAGATGCGGTAAAACAAGTAAACAAGCGGTGCCGAGAAAATAGCTTGGCGGCGTGGGAAGCAATTCTCTGTGGTGTAACTTATTCGGAAACAAGGCCTAGGGATCATACTTTCACTAGTGGACACTCTCAACATTGATCACATAACTGAATAAACAAATACTACTTTCTCTACACTCTCTTGTTGGATGACAAACACCATTCATTGTGTAGGGCTACAAGAGCACCTCAATGCCGGAGTTAACAAGCTCCACAACATTCGATGTTCATATTTAAATAACCTTAGAGTGCATAATAGATCATTGCAATTATACCAAGTACTAACATAGCATGCACACTGTCACCATCATACTATGAAAGGAGGAATAGATCGCATCAATACTATCATAGTAATAGTTAACTCCATAATCTACAAGAGATTACAATCATAACCTACGCCAAGAACTACATGATGCACACACTGTCACTATTACATCATGAAGGAGGAATAGAGTACTTTAATAACATCACTAGAGTAACACATAGATGAATAGTGATACAAAACTCATATGAATCTCAATCATGTAAGGCAGCTCATGAGATCATTGTATTGAAGTACATAGGAGAGAGATTAACCACATAGCTACCGGTACAGCCCTTAGCCTCGAGGGAGAACTACTCCCTCCTCATGGGAGACAGCAGCGTTGATGAAGATGGCGGTGGTGTCGATGGAGAAGCCTTCCGGGGCACTTCCCCGTCCCGGCGGCGTGCCGGAACAGAGACTCCTGTCCCCCAGATCTTGGCTTCGCGATGGCGGCGGCTCTGGAAGGTTTCTCATACCGTGGCTTTTTCGTATCGATGTTTTAGGTCAGGGAGCTTTAAATAGGCGAAGAGGCGGAGTCGGAAGGGTTACGGGGGCTCCACACACCAGGGGGGCGCGCCTGGCTCCTTGGCCGCGCCGCCCACACGTGTGGGGCCACCAGGGCTCCCCTCTGGTGCCTCTCCAGTGTTCTGGAAGCTTCGTGGAATTATAAGATGCTGGGCGTTGATTTCGTCCAATTCTGAGAATATTTCCTTACTAGGATTTCTGAAACCAAAAACAGCAGAAAACGAGAGCCGGCACTTCGGCATCTCGTTAATAGGTTAGTTCCGGAAAACGCATCAAAACGATATAAAGTGTGAGCAAATCATGTAGGTAATGTCATAAAACTAGCATGGAACATAAGAAATTATAGATACATTTGAGACGCATCAAGCATCCCCAAGCTTAGTTCCTACTCGCCCTCGAGTAGGTAAACGATAACAAGGATAATTTCTTAAGTGACATGCTACCAACATGATCTTGATCAATACTATTGTAAAGCATATAAGATGAATGAAGTAATTCAAAGCAATGGTAAAGACAATGACTAAACAAGCTGAATCATATAGCAAAGACTTTTCATGAATAGTACTTTCAAGACAAGCATCAATAAGTCTTGCATAAGAGTTAACTCATAAAGCAATAGATTCAAAGTAAAAGGCATTGAAGCAACACAAAGGATGATTAAGTTTCAGCAATGGCTTTCAACTTGTAACATGTATATCTCATGGATAGTTGTCAACATGAAGCAATATAACAAGTACAATAAGTAAACATGTAAGAATCAATGCACACAGTTGACACAAGTGTTTGCTTCTAAGATAGAAAGAATAGGTAAACTGACTCAACAATAAAGTAAAAGAATGGCCCTTCGCAGAGGGAAGCATGGATTACTATTTTTGTGCTAGAGCTTTTATTTTGAAAACATAGAAACAATTTTGTCAACGGTAGTAATAAAGCATATGCGTTATGTATAAGATATCCTATAAGTTGCAAGCCTCATGCATAGATTACCAATAGTGCCCGCACCTTGTCCTAATTAGCTTGGATTAACATGGATTATCATTGCATACATATGTTTCAACCAAGTGTCACAAAGGGGTACCTCTATGCCGCCTGTACAAAGGTCTAAGGAGAAAGTTCGCATTGGATTTCTCGCTTTTTGATTATTCTCAACTTAGACATCCATACCGGGACAACATAGACAACAGATAATGGACTCCTCTTTAATGCTTAAGCATTCAACAACAGATAAAATTCTCATAAGAGATTGAGGATTAGTGTCCAAACTGAAACTTCCACCATGATTCATGGCTTTAGTTAGCGGCCCAATGTTCTTCTCTAACAATATGCATACTCAAACCATTTGATCATGAAAATCGCCCTTACTTCGAGACAAGACGAACATGCATAGCAACTCACATGATATTCAACAAAGGTGTAAAAGTTGATGGCGTCCCCAGAAACATGGTTACCGCTCAACAAGCAACTTATAAGAAATAAGATACATAGCAACATATTCAATACCACAATAGTTTTTAAGGCTATTTTCCCATGAGCTATGTATTGTAAAGACAAAGAATAGAATTTTAAAGGTAGCACTCAAGTAATTTACTTTGGAATGGCAGAGAAATACCATGTGGTAGGTAGGTATGGTGGACACAATGGCATAGTTTTTGGCTCAAGGATTTGGATGCACGAGAAGAATTCCTCTCAATACAAGGCTAGGCTAGCAAGGTTGTTTGAAGAAAACTCAAGTATAAACGGTGCAGCAAGACTCACATATGAACATATTGTAAGCATTATAAGACTTTACATTGTCTCCTTGTTGTTCAAACACCTTAACCAGAAAATATCTAGACTTAGAGAGACCAATCATGCAAACCAAATTTTAACAAGCTCTATGTAGTTCTTCATTAATAGGTGCAAAGTACATGATGCAAGAGCTTAAACATGATCTATATGAGCACAAAAATTGCCAAGTATCAAATTATTCAAGACATTATACCAATTACCACATGCAGCATTTTCTGTTTCCAACCATATAACAATGAACGAAGCAGTTTCAACCTTCGCCATGAACATTAAGAGTAAAGCTAAGATCACATGTGTTCATACGCAACAGCGGAGCGTGTCTCTCTCCCACACAAGCATGAATTTATTCAGAGAATGAAAATAACAAAACAAAAATAAAAGCACACAGACGCTCCAAGTAAAGTACATAAGATGTGACTGAATAAAAATATAGTTTCACTAGAGGTGACACGATAAGTTGTCGATGAAGAAGGGGATGCCTTGGGCATCCCCAAGCTTAGATGCTTGAGTATTCTTGAAATATGCAGGGATGAACCACGGGGGCATCCCCAAGCTTAGACTTTTCACTTTTCTTGATCATAGTATATCATCCTCCTCTGTTGACCCTTGAAAACTTCCTCCACACCAAACTCAAAACAAACTCATTAGAGGGTTAGTGCATAATCAAAAATTCACATGTTCAGAGGTAACACAATCATTCTTAACACTTCTGGACATTACACAAACCTACTGGAAGTTAATGGAACAAAGAAATCCATCAAACATAGCAAAACAGGCAATGCGAAATAAAAGGCAGAATCTGTCAAAACAGAACAGTCCGTAAAGACGAATTTTTCTGGGGCATTTAACTAGCTCAGATGAAAAAGCTCAAATTTAAAGAAAGTTGCGTACATATCTGAGGATGACGCACGTAAATTGGCAGATTTTTCTGAGTTACCTACAGAGAGCCCTGCCCAAATTCGTGACAGACAGAAATCTGTTTCTACGCAATAATCCAAATCTAGTATGAACCTTGCTATCAAAGACTTTACTTGGCACAATAATGCAATAAAATAAGATAAGGAGAGGTTGCTACAGTAGTAAAAACTTCCAAAACACAACAAAACAGTAGCAAAATAAAAACATGGGTTATCTCCCAAGAAGTTCTTTCTTTATAGCCATTAAGATGGGCTCAGCAATTTTAATGATGCACTCCCAAGAAATAAGAGTTGAAGCAAAAGAGAGCATAAAAAAGCAATTTCAAAACACATTTAAGTCTAACCCACTTCCTATGAAAAGTAATCTTGTAAATAAACAAATTCATGAAGCATAATGCAACAAGCATAGGAAGATAAAACCAGTGTAACTTCAAAAATTTCAGCATATAGAGAGGTGTTTTAGTAACATGAAAATTTCTACAACCATATTTTCCTCTCTCATAAAGATTTTCAGTAGCATCATGAACAAACTCAACAATATAACTATCACATGAAACATTCTTATCATGAGCTACATGCATAAAATTATTACTCTCCACATAAGCATAATCAATTTTATTAGTTGTAGTGGGAGCAAATTCAACAAAGTAGCTATCATTATTATTCTCATCAAGTGTAGGAGGCATAGTATAATCATAATAAAATTTACTCTCCATAGTAGGAGGCACCAAAAGACCACTATCATTATAATCATCATAAATAGGAGGCAAAGTATCATCAAAGAAAATTTTCTCCTCAATGCTTGGGGGACTAAAAATGTCATGCTCATCAAAACCAGCTTCCCCAAGCTTAGAATTTTCCATATCATTAGCAACAATGGTGTTCAAAGCGTTCATACTAATATCATTGCTACTAGCATGCAAATAAGATTCCATAGGTTTTTTAATTTTCGCATCAAACAATCCATGTCTTAACTCAGGAAATAGAATAAAAAGCTCATTGTTATTTTCCATTATGCCTAACTAGTGAACAAGAAACAAAAAGATGCAATTGCAGGATCTAAAGGAAATAGCTTTGAGCGCTCACAACGGCACCAGACAATAACTTAGTTACCTGGGACCGGAGTATGAGTGCCTTTTACCTTACCTCCCCGACAACGACGCCAGAAAATAGCTTGATGTCTACGCACGCTTCTATTCCTGTAGACAGTGTTGGGCCTCCAAGAGCAGAGGTTTGTAGAACAGCAGCAAGTTTCTCTTAAGTGGATCACCCAATGTTTGTCGAACTCAGGGAGGAAGAGGTCAAAGATATCCCTCTCAAGCAACCCTGCAATCACGATACAAGAAGTCTCTTGTGTCCCCAACACACCTAATACACTTGTCAGATGTATAGGTGCACTAGTTCGGCGAAGAGATAGTGAAATACAAGTGGTATAGATGATGGTAATATTGCAGGAAGTAAAGATGCAGTAAAACAGTAAACAAGCGGTGCCAGAAAATAGTTTGCTGGCGTGGGAAGCAATTCTCTGTGGTGGAACTTATTCGGAAACAAGGCCTAGGGATCATACTTTCACTAGTGGACACTCTCAACATTGATCACATAACTGAATAAACAAATACTACTTTCTCTACACTCTCTTGTTGGATGACAAACACCATTCATTGTGTAGGGCTACAAGAGCACCTCAATGCCGGAGTTAACAAGCTCCACAACATTCGATGTTCATATTTAAATAACCTTAGAGTGCATAATAGATCATTGCAATTATACCAAGTACTAACATAGCATGCACATTGTCACCATCACACTATGAAAGGAGGAATAGATCGCATCAATACTATCATAGTAATAGTTAACTCCATAATCTACAAGAGATTACAATCATAACCTACGCCAAGAACTACATGATGCACACACTGTCACCATTACATCATGAAGGAGGAATAGAGTACTTTAATAACATCACTAGAGTAACACATAGATGAATAGTGATACAAAACACATATGAATCTCAATCATGTAAGGCAGCTCATGAGATCATTGTATTGAAATACATAGGAGAGAGATTAACCACATAGCTACCGGTACAGCCCTTAGCCTCGAGGGAGAACTACTCCCTCCTCATGGGAGACAGCAGCGTTGATGAAGATGGCGGTGGTGTCGATGGAGAAGCCTTCCGGGGGCACTTCCCCGTCCCGGCGGCGTGCCGGAACAGAGACTCGTGTCCCCCAGATCTTGGCTTCGCGATGGCGGCGGCTCTGGAAGGTTTCTCGTACCGTGGCTTTTTTGTATCGATGTTTTAGGTCAGGGAGCTTTAAATAGGCGAAGAGGCGGAGTCGGAAGGGTTACGAGGGCTCCACACACCAGGGGGCGCGCCTGGCTCCTTGGCCGCGCCGCCCACACGTGTGGGGCCACCAGGGCTCCCCTCTGGTGCCTCTCCGGTGTTCTGGAAGCTTCGTGGAATTATAAGATGTTGGGCGTTGATTTCGTCCAATTCCGAGAATATTTCCTTACTAGGATTTCTGAAACCAAAAACAGCAGAAAACAGGAACTGACACTTCGGCATCTCGTTAATAGGTTAGTTCCGGAAAACGCATCAAAACGATATAAAGTGTGAGCAAAACATGTAGGTAATGTCATAAAACTAGCATGGAACATAAGAAATTATAGATACGTTTGAGACGTATCAAATGACATGGGTGTTAGGTACCTTACAATGTAATCTAGATTATTGACTCTAGTGCAAGTGGGAGACTGTTGGAGATATGCCCAAGAGGCAATAATAAATTGGTTATTATATATCTTTGTGTTTATGATAAATGTTTATATACCATGCTATAATTGTATTAACCGAAACATTGATACAGGTGTGTTATGTAAACAACAAGAAGTCCCTAGTAAGCCTCTTGTATAACTAGCTTGTTGATTAATAGATGATCATCGTTTCATGATCATGAACATTGGATGTTATTAATAACAAGGTTATGTCATTATGTGAATGATGTAATGGACACACCCAAATAAGCGTAGCATGAGATCATGTCATTAAGTTCATTTGCTATAAGTTTTTGATACATAGTTACCTAGTCCTTTCGACCATGAGATCATGTAAATCACTTATGCGGGAAGGGTACTTTGATTACATCAAACGCCACTGCGTAAATGGGTGGTTATAAAGGTGGGATTAGGTATCCGGAAAGTATGAGTTGAGGCATATGGATCAACAGTGGGATTTGTCCATCCCGATGACGGATAGATATACTCTGGGCCCTCTCGGTGGAATGTCGTCTAATTAGTTTGCAAACATATGAATGGTTCATAAGAGACTACATACCACGGTACGAGTAAAGAGTACTTGTCAGAGACGAGGTTGAACAAGGTATCGTGATACCGATGATCAAACCTCGGACAAGTAAAATATCGCGTGACAAAGGGAATCAGTATCGTATGTAAATGGTTCATTCAATCACTAAGTCATCGTTAAATATGTGGAAGCCATTATGGATCTCCAGATCCCGCTATTGGTTATTGGTCGGAGAGAAGTCTCAACCATGTCCGCATAGTTCGCGAACCGTAGGGTGACACACTTAAGGTTTGATGTCGTTTGAGTAGATATGGAATATGGAATGGAGTTCGAAGTTTTGTTCGGAGTCTCGGATGGGATCCAGGACATCACGAGGAGTTCCGGAGAATGAGATTCATATATAGGAAGTCATATTCCAAGTTTGGAAATGATCCGGTGCATTTATGGAAGGTTCTAGAAGGTTCTAGAAAAGTCCGGAAGAAACGGGCTATGGAAGGTGAAGTCCTGGAGGGACTCCACAACCCTGGCCGGCCAAACCCTAGAGGGAGGAGTCCCAGGTGGACTCCACCTGTGGTGGCCGGCCACCCCCCCCCCCCACCAAGGAAAGGTGGGAGTCCCACCTTGAGTAGGACTCCCTCCTTGAGTAGGTTTCCCACCAAAGGTAGGTTTTCTTTTGGGGTCTTATTCGAAGACTTGGGATACAACTCTTGGGGCTTCCACCTATATAATGAGGGGCAAGGGAGGGGGCCGACCACCCCAAGCACCACAGTTGGCCGCACCCCAGGCCGGCGCCCAAACCCTAGCCGCCTCCCCAACCCTAGCCGCCTCCTCCTCCACCACAACTCCCGCATACGCTTAGGCGAAGCCCTGCCGGAGTTCTCCACCACCACCACCACCACGTCGTCGTGCTGCCGGGATTCCGAGGAGGATCTACTACTTCCGCCGCCCACTGGAACAGGGAGAAGGACGTCGTCTTCATCAACACCGAACGTGTGACCGAGTACGGAGGTGCTGCCCGATTGTGGCACCGTCGAGATCAAGATCTTCTACGCGCTTTTGCAAGCGGCAAGTGATCGTCTACATCCACCCCGGGATCTAATCTCGTTAAGCTTTGCGAATCTTCGAGGGTTAGTCTCTTCATCTCCTCGTTGCTACCGTCTACTAGATTAGATCTTGGCTTGGTTTTCGTTCTTGCGGTAGGAAATTTTTTGTTTTCTATGCTACGAATCCCATCACTTGCCAATGGTCAACAAGGTGTCGTGAGAAGACTTGCTTAGGTATTCGGTGGATAGGTCAGGTCAAATAATGGCTTAAAACATTTGACTATAGTTCCTAGTTTTTTTAGAAAGAAAAGCAATAGGAAATTACAACAATACTAATATCAATACTACATTTTGGACCTATACCTAGTGGGCAACTTGTAAAACTTGCCAAATTTTAAAA
This sequence comes from Lolium rigidum, assembly GCF_022539505.1. Classification (NCBI taxonomy): domain Eukaryota; kingdom Viridiplantae; phylum Streptophyta; class Magnoliopsida; order Poales; family Poaceae; genus Lolium; species Lolium rigidum. The sequence continues at coordinate 133,443,459 of NC_061513.1, forward strand.
TCTGGCTACAAACCAAATAAATCCAGCCAACCTGTGCGTCAGTGCTAGCTATATTCGCTTCTTGGCAATGATCACCAAGGTGCCATGAGAAGACTTGCTTAGGTATTCGGTGGACAGGTCAGGTCAGGTCCAATATTGGCTTAACACATTTGACTATAGTTCCTAGTTCTTTCTTAGAAAGAAAATGCAATTTGAAATTTACAACAATACTAATATCAATACTACATTTTGGACCTACAACTATTGGGGCAACTTGTAAAACTTGCCAAAATTTAAAATTTTGCTACAAACAAAACAAATCCAGCCACCATGTGCGTCAGTACGAGTTATATTCACTTCTTTTCAATGATCACCCAGGAGTCATGAGAAGACCTGCTTAGGTATTCGGTGGACAGGTCAAGTCAAATATTGTCTTAACACATTTGACTATAGTTCCTAGTTCTTTCTTAGAAAGAAAAGCAATAAGCAATTTACAACAATACTAATATCAATACTACATTTCGGACCTATACCTAGTGGGTCAACTTGTAAAACTTGCCAAAATCTTAAATGTGGCTGCAAACCAGAGAAATCCAGCCACCCTATGTGTTAGTGTCAGCTATATTCTCTTCTTGCCAATGGTCACCAAGGTGTCGTGAGAAGGCTTGCTTAGGTATTCGGTGGACAGGTTGGGTCCAATATTGGCTTAACACATTTAACTATAGTTCCTAGTTCTTTCTTTGAAAGAAAAGCAATAGGCAATTTACAACAATACTAATGTTAATACTACATTTTAGACCTATACCTAGTGGGTCAACTTGTAAAACTTGCCAAAATCTTAAATGTTGCTGCAAACCAGAGAAATCCAACCACCCTCTGCGTCACTGCCAGCTATATTCACTACTTGGCAATGGTCACCAAGGTGCCGTGAGAAGACTTTGTTAGGTATTCGGTCGACAGGTCAGGTCCAAAATTGGCCTAACACATTTGACTATAGTTCCTAGTTCTTTCTTAGAAAGAAAAGAAATAGGCAATTTACAACAATGATAATGTCAATACTACATTTTGGATCTATACCTAGTGGGGAAACTTGTAAAACTTGCCAAAATCTAAAATGTTGCTGCAAACCAAACAAATCCGACCACCCTCTGCGTCAGTGCCAGCTATATTCACTTCTTGCCAATTAATGGTCACCAAGGTGTCGTGAGAAGACTTGCTTAGGTATTCGGTGGACAGGTCAGGTCCAATATTGGCTTAACACATTTGACTTCAGTTCCTAGTTATTTCTTAGAAAAAAGCAATAGGCAATTTACAACAAAACTAATGTCAATACTATATTTTGGACCTATACCTAGTGGGTCAACTTATAAAACTTGCCAAAGTTTATAATGTGGCTACAAACCAAACAAATCTAGCCACGCTCTGCGTCAGTACCAACTATATTCACCTCTTTCCAGTGGTCACCAAGGTGTTGTGAGAAGACATGCTTATGTATTCACTGGACAGGTCAGGGACAATATTGGCTTAGCACATTTGACTATAGTTCCTAGTTCTCTTTTAGAAAGAAAAGAAATAGGCAATTTACAAAAATACTAGTATCAATACTACATTTTAGACCTATACCAAGTGGGGCAACTTGTAAAACTTGCCAAAATTTAAAATGCGGCTACAAACCAAACAAATCCAGCTACCCTTTGCGTCAGTGCCAGCTATATTTACTTCTTCCCAATGGTCACCAAGGTGTCGTGAGAATACTTGCTTAGGTATTTAGTGGACACGTCAGGTCAAATATTGTCATAACACATTTTTACTATAGTTCCTATTTGTTTCTTAGAATGAAAATAAATAGGCAATTTACAACAATACTAATATCAATACTAAATTTTGGATCTATACCTAGTGGGCAACTTGTAGAACTTGCCAAAAATTGAAAATGCGGCTACACAAATCCAGCTACCCTCTGCATAAGTGCCATCTATATTCACTTCTTGCCAATGATCACCAAGGTGTCATGAGAATACTTGCTTAGGTATTTAGTGCACATGGCAGGTCAAATATTGGCTTAACACGTTTGACTATAGTTCCTAGTTCTTTCTAAGAGAGAAAAGCAATAGAAAATGTACAACAATACTAATCTCAATACTACATTTTGGACCTATACCTATTGGGGCAACTTGTAAAACTTGCCAAAATTTAAAATGTGGTTACAAACCAAACAAATCCAGCCACCATGTGCGTCAGTGCTAGCTATATTCACTTCTTGTCAATGATCACCAAGTTGCCGTGAGAAGACTTGCTTAGGTGTTCGGTTGACAGGTCAGGTCAAATATTAACTTGCACATTTGACTATAGTTCCTAGTTTCTTTCTTAGAAATAAAAGCAATAGGAAATTTATAACAATATTAATATCAATACTACATTTTTTACCTGTACCTAGTGGTGCAACCGATAAAACTTGCCAAAATTTAAAATGTGGCTACAAATGAAACAAATCTAGCCACCCTGTGTGTCAGTGCCATCGATCTATATTCAGTTCTTGCCAATGATCATCAAGGTGCCATGAGAAGACTTTCTTAGGTATTCGGTGGACAGGTCAGGTCAAGTATTGGCTTAACACATTTGACTATAGTTCCTAGTTCTTTCTTAGAAAGAAAAGCAATAGGCAATTACAACAATACTAATATCAATACTACATTTTGGACCTAGACCTAGTGGGGCAACTTGTAAAGCTTGCCAAAATTTAAAATGTGGCTACAAAACAAACAAATCCAACCACCATGTGCGTCAATGCCAGCTATATTCACTTCTTGCCAATAATCACCAAGGTGTTGTGAGAAGACTTGCTTAGGTATTCAGTTGACAGGTCAGGTCAAATATTAACTTACAGATTTGACTATAGTTCCTAGCTTCTTTCGTAGAAAGAAAAGCAATAGGTAATTTACAACAATACTAATATGGATACTAAATTTTGGACTTGTGCCTAGGGGTGAAACTTGCAAAACTTGCCAAAATTTAAAATGTGGTTACAAACCAAACAAATCCATCCACCATGTGTGTCAGTGCCAGCTATATTCAGGTCTTGCTAATGATCATCAAGGTGCCATGAGAAGATTTGCTGAGGTATTCGGTGGACAGGTCAGGTCAAGTATTGGCTTAACACATTTGACTATAGTTCCTAGTTCTTTCTTGTAAAGAAAAGCAATAGTTAATTACAACAATACTAATATCAATACTACATTTTGGACCTATACCTAGTATAGCAACTTGTAAAATTGCCAAAATTTAAAATGTGACTACAAACCAAACAAATTCAGCCACCTATGCGTATGTGCTAGCTATATTCACTTGTTGCCAATGATAACCAAGGTGGCGTGAGAAGACTTGCTTAGGTATTCAGTGGACATGTCAGGTCAAATATTAGCTTAACACATTTTACTATAGTTCTTAGTTTCGTTTTTCGAAAGAAAAGCAATAGGAAATTTACAAAAAAAAACTAATATCAATACACCATTTTGGACCTGTACCTAGTGGGGAAACTTGTAAACTTGCCAAAATTTAATATGTGGCTACAAACCAAACAAATCCAGTCAACTTGTGCGTCAGTGCTAACTATATTCACTTCTTGTCAGTTATCACCAAGGTGCCGTGAGAAGACTTGCTTAGGTATTTGGTGGACAGGTCATGTCAAATATTGGCTTAACACATTTAACTATAGTTCATAGTTCTTTCTTAAAAAGAAAATCAATAGGCAATTTACAACAATACTAATATCAATTCTTCATTTTGGACCTATACCTAGTGGGGCAACTTGTAAAACTTGCCAAAATTTGAAATGTGGCTACAAACCAATCAAATCCAGCTACTCTCTATGTCAGTGGCATCTATATTCACATTTTGCCTACCTTCACCAAGGTGTCGTGAGAAGGCTCGCTTAAGTATTCGGTGGGCAGGTCAGGTCAAATATATGCTTAACACATTTAACTATAGTTCCTAGCTCTTTCTTAGAAAGAAAAGCAATAGACAATTTACAACAATACTAATATCAATACTAAATTTTGGACCTATACCTAGTGGGTCAACTTGTAAAACTTTCCAAAAGTCAAAATGTGGCTACAAACCAAACAAATCCATCTACCCTCTATGTCAGTGCCATCTATATTCACCTTTTGCCAACAGTCACCCAGGTGTCGTGAGAAGACTCACTTGGGTATTCGGTGGGTCAGTTCAAATATTAACTTAGTACATTTGACTCTATCTAGTTGTTCATTTTTTTAGAAAGGAAAACAATAGTTAATTTACAAGAATACTATTGGTGATTCTAATTTTTCCCCTCTAGCAAGTGGAGCAACTTTTAAAGCTTTCCAATAGTATAAGAAAATATGTGGCTGAAAATCAAACAAGTCCAACCACCCTTAGTGTCAGATATATTCACCTTTTGCGAGCGGCCACCAAGGTGACACGAGAAACACTCATTTGGAGATTAACCAGTCAACTTAGATCTAAAATTCTTTTATCATGTCTTAGTCTAGTTACCATATTCTTATGGCCAACCTAGTTACAAAATTCAATCCCAAAAATTCTCGAGATGTAATGACGCCTCAAGCTTTATACCAGAACTTTTATCAAGGTTCGGTCCTTGATTGAAGTACGATAAAATTCTCAACTTTTTCAATAATAAAACCATGACTTCTACCTTGAATTGGATATTTTTACGGGAAAATCATTTTGTTTAATTAGATCTAATATCCAGACTTTCTAGCTTGCTTTGGGCCTATATTGGGCATTAGGATGGATCTAGTTGACCGTGTAGGGTCCATGTTCCATTCCAGAAGGACTTGTTGACTGGTGTGGGTTTAAGGTTGCACCCTTTTCGCTAATGGAGGCCCTCTTCTCATATGTCTGGAGATAATTTAGTAGGTTTCGGATATTAATGGGATCTACGAGAGAATTATCATATCACCCTCCAAGTTTTTGTTAAGTTACCGATGCGAGTTGCGAGCATGGTGTGCATAGTTCTTGTGCTCCATGTTGTACTTTCTAAACCGAACGACTCTAGATTGAGTGCTAAACTTGTACATTAAAGAACATGGTAGTTCCAACAAGGTTCAGTTCGGTTGGTTGATATCTTCTATCCGGATTATGGATTGTAGTATGATAAGATTTTTCCCTAGAAGACCTAGGCTTAATCGAACTTTGGAAATCACTGCTAAAGTTGTGTAAAGGAAACGTCTACAAGACTTGCTAGTTAATTTTATTTTATGTTTAGCAGACTATCTAGTTTACTCTTAGTTGGGTTGTGTTCAATGATGGAAATAGGCCAGGGTTAAGGATTCTCCTGCAGCTATACATACATATAGAAATGAATTGCAAATGTGTAGTAAATAAAATAGAGATAAGAGATTTGTGAGCAGCACATCCGTAAATACTCTTGCCCTAAAGCTAGAGGTGACAGGATCCTCTTGGTCCAACCACTGTTTCCACAGCCGCGAGTAACAATGATTATTAAGTAAATGAATACATACCAAAGCATTAAGCTAGATGATTGTGTCGTTGATCTCGAATGAATCACTAAACATGTCCCGCTACTTTCCCCTTTCTGTCACTCAGGTTTCGTGATAGCACGCCGTTCTCCACGCATCCCACCTCTTCCCTTGATCGATCTGATAGACATGGGTACCTGCAGATCATCGAATCGTGGCAAAGAGACAAGGATACAAGATTGCAAAACTCATATTCAATCCTTCACATATTATAAGATTAGATGCACATAAACGCTGCGACGATTCACCCCCAACCCGCAGCCCGTGAGGACTACTCACACATAATATCAAGATCAATATCAAAGATAGAAATCGGTGTGGCAAATAGTTGAATTGAAATCACAATATTCTTACAAGGTCGCCAATTCTCAAGGATATCTCTAATACAATGGTGATGGCTATGCTATGGAGGAGATGTGAGATGGAATGGATAAACTATGGTGGTGGATCTCCTTCGGTGTGGTGTAGATGGATCTGATGGATGGTGGCTATGTTTGGTGACGACTGGCTCTCTTTTTGGCGTCGGGTCCTTCACAAAACTTATAGGGCTTGACCTTAGAAATACTGCGGCGCGTAGTACAGGCGGACGGTACGGGCAGGGCTTGCCCGTACCGGTGTCCGCTATACCTTCTAGAACCGCCTTTTGAAGCACGATCAACTTTGTTGCACCTGTGATGCGATTCTCTTCAGTAATTGCGGGTCCATTTTCCATTATGATGTGATTTCGTGCACACCATTCAAAGATAGGAGAGATTGCACCTCTTTACAATAATTAGTTATTAATAACAAATTGAGAGGTAAACTTAGTCAATTTCTTGACTTAGATAAAGATTTAAACGCGAAAAAGTGACATAATTTACAGCCATAAGTGGTCGATTTAAAATCTGTAAAACTGTAGATTCAAATCGCTGATAGAAATAAGCGCGTTGACATTTGTTCTATGAATGCGGGTGGCATACCCAGGGCAAGTAGACGACCTCCTTTCTAAGCTACTAGTTGGGCTGGGCTGCCCAGGTGATAGGGCTGATAGGCTCGTGCGAGGGGAGCTCCTATTCTCCTGCCCCTCCCCTTTGGAGGTACGCGGTAGTTCCTATGTTGGGTCGCACCAAAAGCGGCCCAATACAATACATGTACATTTTCTCTTTTTTCTCTTTCTATTTAGATTCAAAAAAATAAAGAAGTTACAATATTTATTGTTCAACCTAAAAAAGTTCAGATTAAGAAAATATCCAGATATAAAAAATACTCACAAAATAATAGTTCAAACTTAAAAAGGTTGTAATGTGCAAAAATTCGGATCTTAAAAAACGGCATAAAAACCTGGCGGCTAAATCCAGAAAACTGGAGGAAGAACTACCAAAGTAAAGAAAAACATAAAAAAACGCACAGAAAATAACAGCACACGAAAAACCAGCAAAAAAACAACGAAAATAGGATTTGCCTGCCGAGTGGCAGTAGTGTGGCACCGATCTGGACGTCCACCTGTTTTGGGCTTGGCCCGCATGCCCTCTCGCCCGTTTCTCCCAGCCGAGCGGCCCCACCGCTGTCTTAGGCCGAATCCTCTGAACAGACTGCCGCACGGTGGGCCGCGCGAGATGCGTTTTCCGTTCCATTTTGTGCGACATGCCGAAGCCGAACCGAAGGAGCGGAGCGGCGAACGCGTCGGCATAGGACGGTACGTGTTTTTTTTTGACAGAGGTAGTACGTGTCTTGGAGCCGTGCCTTCCGGTTTACTGCTGCCGGGGCCAGTGGCAGCGGCAGTGCGGCACGCTCCGGTCACCGGAAAGCGGCCACGCCATATGCGGACAAAACCAACTGCCCAGCCTTTTACTTCCCTCTACTGCTCCGTATTTCGTTATGTGGAAATACCATCTCCATTTTAATTAAATCGAAGCCGAACACCACCTACCTAGTACATGCTCAAGTCGGCACCACCCTGCGCCGACACGGAGGAAGTACATAATTGCACGATCAAAAAGAAGAACGGCTAAAAACGCAGCTGCATATATCCTTTTCAGAATGCTTGTATACCTTGAGGAACGGCTAACCCACACAGCCATGTGCACACCAACATTGGAGTTGAAGTTTTTGCAAGTGCCAACCCATATATTGGGTGAATTAAGTTAGAAAAGTTTGAGGCTGGGTCGGGTACAAACCTTGCCAGATTGCTGCCTCCAACTCTCACCGTTACGTACAGAAGGTAGAATCTTGATCAAGCAGATTCCGAAAGATAGACTCGGCAACTCGCTACCGAGCGCCCACCAGAAAAAAACATTCCATCTGAAATCTACGATTGTCTCCGAGCTTTGGACACTATCAAAATGTCTGGTCGCAAAATAAGAAAGGAGCATGAGATGAAGCAAACACTTCATCATTCATGCCGCATCATTCGGGCTGGCAAGAGCGCATCATGAACTCGTGTCGTTGCTCCTCAAGGCCTTCTCGTTTAGAAGCTTTTTTCTTCTTCTTCCTCCCAATCTCTCGCGGAGAAAAAGGTCGGCCGTTGGAGAAAAGCATTTCCACGTGCCTAGCAGTCCCGCCACGTTGACTGGCGGTTTTTGTTCTTCAGATAACCTGGTGCGGTTGTCCAGTTTTTCCGACAAGAAACGTACGTGCTTCGATTCAAACTGCTCACGGGAATACTGTAGCAGTATCCTTTGCCGACGCATGCGTCTTGCAAAGTGTCACGTACGTCCAAACAATCTGTCCATCTCTAAACTGTGCACCGTGGTTATAGCTTATTCTGTCACTGACAAGGACTCGAGGAGAAGATACATACCAGTGTACAGGAATTTCTTCAGTCCAACACAAGCCAAGAGCACGATTTAACTGAGCGAATGCCTTTTTTTTTTCGAGAGTACGCCAAAGGCATACCATATCTTTATAGAAGGCAGAAACAAGATTACAAGATGACTACAACCCGCTGCGAACAACGAGCGCAGTACGAACTCCACTCCGAACTCCACACCAGGCTAGTCCTAAGACAGCCACCACGATATTACAACTCCGACACGAAAGAGCCTATCCTAAGAAGAGCACCGAGCCGCGTCTCGCTCTACGCCGGCCACCTCCGAAGAAAACACCTCCACCTTGTCAACGCACCATCAAAGTAGAAGATGGCGGAACTTGGTCGGCCTCGAGAAAGGCATCGTCTTGGACTCTCCGGCGACATCGTACCTAGCGCCCCGGACGATCCACCTTGGAAAGCAACGAGCACCGGAGGATCGCAATAGAAAACAACATGTCGTGTCTCCGAACGCAATGCTCCCAACCGAGGGACGACATCGAGATGCCGCCATTGCGCCGATTCTACTCCGAACCTAGGCTTTCACCCGGAGACATCACCAAACCAAAGCGGGAGCGGGGCGGTGCCGACACACCTCAACGACGCCTCCAAGGAGAAGAACGACGCCCACGGGCGCCGTCGCCGCCGGCACCGAAAGGCGGCTAGACTTTCGTCCGTATGTCCGCACCCTGCCCACACTATCCGCCGGCTTGGCCTGTTGCTCTTGTCGATCACACCGCCACCGCAGCAGCACCTCGCGGCGGAGCCTCAGCATCATGGTCCACCAAACCCAAGCACACCCAAGAAGACGCGCTCAACTCCTTCCTCCAGCCCCGGCGGGTCGCAGCCACCAACCACTCTGTGCACGTACCAGGCTGCAGAGCGCCCACAGTCAGACCACTCCTGGCTGACGGCAGCGCAACGCAGCTGGCCCAAGGAACCCGGCTCAGGCCCAGGATGGGCCCAGATCGGGCCCGAGGAGAACCCAGATCGACCCCAGGGAGGACCCAGATCGGGGGCCCGCGCCTCCACCTCCCTCTCCAGATGCCAATGCCAGATGGTCATCATCCGAGTCCCGTGTGGTTCGTAAGTCGTAACACAAGAGCAACACACAGTTCTAGTTCCAGCATTTGACGATCGAATCATTTGATGGTCGAATCGTCACACGCTAGTTACTAACGTTACACCGATTTGCATCCTCTGATAGATAGTCTGCTTAGTAGAATGGTAGGGTGAAAAGGGGAACTTTTGTCTACTGAGGTAAAGAGAATCCTCATCCAAACTGTCATGTCTATTAACCCTATTTATATGTTATCCTTTTTTAGATTTTCTAATTAGGCTTTAGATCTTATTAACACTTAAATAACTAACTGCATGTGAAATTATGTAGATGGCAATAGAAAATTACACTTGGCCAATTGGCCTTCTATATGTATGAAAAAAGAGTTTGGAGGTCTTGGTATACCAAATCTCCAGGATCTAAATATATGTTTCGTTGGTTTTTTGATTAAGAGATATATTCAAGGTGAGGGGAGCCTATGGAAGAAAATAGTTGATGCTAAATACAACACTAGAAATCCTAATATTTTTTGCTGCCAGGACTTAAACTCTTCTGTTTTTTTGGAAAGGTTTGATGTGGGCATCTAGGACTGTTAAATTTAGATACAAATAGAAGATAGGTAATGGTAGATCTGTTAGATTTTGGGAGGATACATGGTGTGGAAATGCACCTCTATCTACTCAATATTGGGATATATATTTTGTAGTTAATCAACAAATGAAAACTGTTGCTGATCTCTGGGTGGGCAACAGTTGATATGTGATTTTAGGAGGACTTAATTTACACCACATATGACGAATATGTGGTTTGAGATAGTAGAGATTGCCAAAACTATTATTTTCTTTGATGATGAAGATCAGCTTATTTGGAAATATGAATCCAGGAGTGTTTATTCTTCTAAATCCTTGTATGATGTTATTAATTTTGGAGGTGTGCAACCTGTGTTCCTACCAGCAGTTTGGAACTTGAAAATCCCCCTAGAGTTCAAATCTTTCTCTGGTTATTGTCATAAAATAATATTATGACTAGAGATAACTTTAGACATGGAGGTATACAAAAGCCTCTTGTGTGTGAATTATGTAGTGAGTTGGAGTCTGTTAAACACATGTTCTTTGATTTCTTAGTCTCTAAAATGCTTTGGGCTGATGTGCAAGAGATTATTGGTGTAGAAATTAATGATTACCTTTCTCTTGTCTCTAAATAGCTATGCAATAAGAGGTTTAAGCAATTTAATGTAATCTCATCTGCTATTGTTTGGGGCATATGAAATAATAAGAATCATCTGATGTTTAACATAAAAACTTCGTTGTCCATGAAACAAGTGTGGGGGCTAATCCTGTTATATCTAAGGACTTGGCAAATGCTTATCAAAACCATGAAGTGGGACCAGATGGAAAGCTTCAAAACCACCATGTGAGAAAACTAAGGAGATTGCCTTCGTTGATGCCGGACTAAGATGCACATCCTTCGACTGGATATCAACCTGAAAAGGTTCTACAACGTCTCCATACGTCAGACGTGCTTCTAAAGCCTACATGCTGAAGCACCCGAAGGAACCAGACAATATCCATGTTGTGACCTGATGAGGGAATGGCTTCCAGAAGCGAGAAGTGCTAGGATAATGAGATGTGATCTGGATGTATTTTGTTGCTTAGCCTGGAGAGTAATCTCTTTAGATGGTTTAGGGACGCGATTGGAGATGGTCCTACACCGAAGCAAGCGAGAATCTTGAAATAGAGCTCAGATTGGAGCTGAACGACGTTGCTTTCTCCAGCAGGAAGAGATTCCCGTCACAAGAGAGAGAAAGAGATATACCGCTGTGCCGCTGTGGTGCCGCCGATGGAGCCCGTTTTAATCAGCGGATTCTGCCATCTCGCAACGCCCGGCTTCTCGTGCCTTTCGGTTGGTCGCCGATTGAAACTGTAGGATGCGAGACGGAAAGCTCAATCACAGCTACCGGTCTTTGCTCTAATCATCCTCCTTATCCACGAGAAACTATAGCTTGGACGAGTCTGATGTTTCTGGTATGGTATGATATCGTTTCATTGAGACGGTGAGTAGGGTAGCACATACACTACACGGTATCGTCTATGGCTACGATGCATATCTACCGTAGTGACCTCCCAACCACTGTTTTGGATTTTGGTTAACTGCACAAATATGGTGACGCGCCCTGCCCTGCCCTTCAAATTAGACATGCATCATGCATGCAATCCTCCTATACCGATCCAATTAGCCAAGTTAAGGTGGTCAGCTATCAGAGATGCAGCAGTATTAACTCCAGGTTTTCTTTAAACAAGCTAGCGTGCTGCCTTGTTCCTCTTTGTGTGCATAGATGGACGTGTCCTCTTCGATGTCATGGAGAAACACTTGCGTCTTCTCGGTTCCTCTTTGTGAGCATAAATAGACACGTCGTGCTCATGCGTGCGCCTAGAGGAAAATTCAAATTGTGCCGATCTTCACCGGGAAGCCGGCAAAAAAGCATAACCAAGATGAGAAGAAGAACATTGGTGTCAGCAAGGAAGGTAGAAAGCTGGGATGTGTCCATTTTTAGAGCACTTGTTAGCGACATGTGGTTGTGCTTTTGGGTTAGTATCTTGCTGGTCACAACTCGCCATCCATCCACCCATTAGGCAGTCTTACCTTTTGACGGTCACTCTAATGGCCGGCTTTATTTACGGTAAAGCACACTTGACAACAAAACAGATGAGTAGCAGGTTTTGTACGCATTTGGAAACCAAGGAATAAAAGAAAACCGAGACGATGCTTTACCTCCGTTCCTTCCTCCGTCGCTACTAGCAGGCCAGGCCCCGCCGCACCGTCGGATAGCGGCAGAGCAGGGCTCCGTCGGCCCGTTCGTCCACTGGAGCGAAAGCAAAGAATATTTTCTCTCCTCCTGGAGACGGGCGCCGGCTTGGACTCGAGTGGACTTTCTCATCCAGCCAGCCAGCGACGCCGGTGATTCCTTCCAGAGTATATAGTTTTGAGGTGACGCCTCTGCCTCACGACTTTTTCTGCTTGAACGGACAAGGGCAAAGCAACAAAATTTGACACTGGAACGGACGGTCTGACGGATTACTAGTGTTGTTTAACAGGGTGCTTTGGGAAGATGGAGCAACTCGAGCGTGAAGACCATTGACTCCGCAGTTTACTATACTCTGGACTGCAGAGTTCCCTCGGCACTTGGCAGGATCCAACGGGATCGACAAGACAACACCCTGCGGCCTGTTGTGGATGCCCATGCGTCGTCGCATCCTGCGACTGCGAAGCATTGCTGCAGCTACTGCTGCCGCCGCTGCACGACCCTTGCACCTTGCTTGGACCGTCGTCTCCGTATGGTATGCGAATGACATCTCTTGAAATGATTTTATTTTCTGAACCAGCATGGGAAAGGAGTTCTGCCTGTGAGTTAATTTCTCGTACTCGCGTGTAGTGCGATGCCGCAATCAGCGCTACGGCCTATCAACAATCTCAGATGCCAGGAGCGGAGATTCCTTGGCTCATGCGATCCAGTTAACTCGCTCTTTTAAAAAATTGAAAATCATATTCCTATGTTTAAGAAATATATGAAAACAATCCGAATGTGGCCAATGTTGTATCACACAAACATGCGAAATATTACTTCCTCATTTTCGATGAACAAGGCTTATGATTTCTCTTTTTGAAAAGCTAAGCTAAGTAAAGTTTGACCAACCTTTTTTTAAAAAACTATCAGCAAATATGATATTTAACAGATATCATGCAAAAATATATTTCATATTCTATCCTATGATATTGATTTTGTATTTTGCATGTTAATATTTTGTTATCAAAACTTGATCAAACACTACATGGTTAGATTTTTTTAATAATATAAGTTTTATTCATTAAAATGGAGGTACTAATTTAAAATTTGTATTTTGAGTGACATAAAAATAACAAAAATTTGGTTCTAAACTATACATATTTTTAGAAAATATGTAAATTTTATTAGGTTTTGTTATTTTTTTGTAGCCTACAATATCAAGTATTTTGTATTGCGGTTTTGCATGCTTGTAGATTACAACATTGACTATATCTAGATTTTTACCTATAACTGTTTGGGACTAATAAATATTATTTTTGATTTATTTTTTGAAATAAAGGGGGCACTAGTATTCAGGAGCCAAAGACACTTTCCGAGAGGTCACGTCTCTATTCATTTTTCGCCGTTCTTTTAGGCTAATATGTAGTTTCAAGAAAAAATAGTTTGACTATAAATCTAGTCAATAAAATATTAATTATATACCACAAAGCTTATATCAATTTATTATTCAAAAGATGTTTTAAGTGGTATTAGCCGATGGAGTGCAAGCAGATGTGGTAGCATTTACCTGGCTCTGGTTCACCTCGCAACAAATCCACTTATTAATCCTTCCATTTTGTATGCCCATCAATTCATATTTTAGATAGTACCAAGAAAATACAACGAACTTGTAATTGTACCATTACTTATGTGGAAAATGCTCTCGTGTTTTAAGCTAATTAAACATTTCTCATGTGTTGAATCTTTTCAATAATTGCACGGTATATTTGCATTAATGAGCACCATTGTAGAGGTAAAAATCTACGCTCTCCGCTCCAATGAATAAGTGAAAGGGTCGTATGGGCACTTAGAGGGAACCTGAATATGTGCTAATCAAATTTCAATTTTTTAACAAACAATATTTGACAAAAATATAGATTGTTTAGATATGCAACTACGTGGACAATGGTATATGGCAAGATACACACAAGCAAGTAACTAAGATACAACTAATAAAGGAAGGTGAAGCATAGCGGTATACTGATAGATAAGCACACAGAGGTACGAGGGTTAATTCCCGTATTTCCTTTCTTTTGAGGGGAACCGATAGAGGGGTGCGGTGATACGAGCGATACAAATGCTACAATGGCCCCACCTTATTATCTGGTGAGCAAATCACAAAGGCAAGCTCACACTTCACTAAGCGGTGACCTTAAAGGTAGCAACTGAAACCTTTACACATGGTTGGTGCAATCTCCACTAACTCAATTGGAGGCTCCCAACGATGACCACAAAGCTTTGCAACCAAGCTCAAGCTTCGGGACGACCTCATCCGTCTTGGGAACAAAGGCACCCAAGAGTAACAAGATCTACAATGAATTACAATAGTGGGAATTTATTGGCTTGCACAGGATTTTAGTGTCAATTCCACCAGAATTTTCGTGTATTGGTACGGGGTGGTGTATAGGGTCTAAAAACCGACCAGCAACCACCGTGGCAGTCCACCATGGATCCCCTCTTGATAGTACGGGAAACCTAGCTACAGAGAGAAACGGAAAAAATGCCAGCTTCCATCATCTTTTTTTCGATAAAGGGAATATATTAATATCAAGAAGATACCAATTACACCCAGCCTCTGCAACAACACACCACTCTAATGACACTACGGATGCACACGGCCAAAAGAAGGAAAAGAAAACTAAGAAACAAAAGTCCCGCTATAGTATCTCGGGCCTAACAACAACAATACATCAACTGCCAAGACAACACCTGAATTACAGGCTCTCCAAAAAGCGACGCCTCCAAGAAGGGAACAGTGCTCAAACACCGTCGTCGCCCGATCAAAGATCATAGGTTTTCACCCTGAAGATAGTCCCCGCTCTCAAAACAATGGCTCCACCAAGACCATTGCCAGGCACAACCAGTTTAGACCAGACATTGAGTTTTCACCCTGAAAGGTAGGACTCTGCACTTCACCTGTGTTGTCGCCTCCACTTTCATACCACTGCTGTGAAGCCTGGAACACCAAGCAAGTCTCTCAACAGCGCCGAGACTTGAACCTCCCTTAGCTAGTCCTCCCCTCCGGCCTTCATGAAATTCTCTTCTTCCGACTTTCATCATGGATCCATAGTCACTTGATGTCAACACATAAAAAGAGCTTCGCGCCGCTCCCTCCAGAACCAATCGGTCGGAATAAAAGCATGAGTGCGCACGACCGAATACCCCCGATCCAGCAAACTCCAGGCAAAGCACTGTTACATTCGCCAGCGGAGCCTTCCGGAACTCAACCCACTGGCCAGATCACGAGTCCATGCCCCGGTAGGTCCTCCTCTTCACGCAAGAGAGGCCCTAGGACTGCTGCCTTTATACAGGTCGGACCCTCACGTCGACGACCATCCCGGGCTGGCCAATCCAACCCTCCACCAGCGACACCATCATCGGCTTCCATGCTCCTCCATCTCACCGCCGGATCACGGTGATAGATCAAAAGATCCACCACCACCAACCGCAGGCCGACCCTCTCCGGCGTAGAAGAGAGCCACCTCCTCCGTCAAACCCTAGGCTGTTGCCCCGTGCTCCCTCGTGACGCGGAAGAAGCCCGAGATTGCCTCCACGCACCGACGAGAGACGGGGGGAGGGCATGGCGCAGACCGAGGGCCTGGCCGCCGCCCACCACCAGCCCCTGCCGGTGTGCTGCGGATGGAAGCCTACGGGAGGAGAGGGGGGACCGCAGCGCAAGAGCCACCGTCGCCCATCACCATCCGCGCCGGCCGCCTCCGCGTGCGTCGAGGAGGAGAGAGCCCGTCCGCCGTCCCCCACGTCGGCGAGGAAAGGCCCCCGCCGCCGCCACGCCCCGTGGGTCTTTGCCCCGGCGGCGGCGATTATGGTTGGGGAGATGTTCGGGAGAGGAGGGGGTTCAGGAGAGGAGGGAGAGCGGCAAAACTAGTAGGCTTCCCTCATATGTGTTCATGATTTCTTGGATCCTCGATTCCACTTGCTTGTTTCACAATGACGTCGAAACCAACTTAAGTGGCGAAATGCCCTTTCAATTGGCTTTTAAAAAATCAAGCCAAGTAAACTTTGACCAAAGTTATAGAAATATCTATGAACAAATATGATATTATATATGTATATATATATATTATTTGAACAATTTGTATTGTTGCATCCTAATATTTTTTATAAACTTTGACATATCCCACTTGTTTGGGGAAAATCTTTGATATTGTTGTTGTTAATTTTTTAATAAATTTAGTCAAACTTTACATGGTTAGACTTTTCAAAAATATATAAGCCTCTTCTTTGGATTAAAAGTAGTAGTAATAATTTTTCGTCAGCTGTTAGTGGCCTTATATATAGATGCAAAACATATTTTGAATGGTGGACTTACATGTAAAAAACGGAGGGGTACAGAGGTCCTCTATAAATCCTAAATGTGACCATACGTCTGGAATAGCACGTCGTGCACGGCCCTGATAAAACACTGTACGTTCGCATGTCTACACCAAGAATTAAAAAATTTAAGTTGCTAATGACGATAGAATTACCCTATTGCTAGATGGATGGCACCGCGTTTTTTTCCCCCTTCATCGTACTATATCTGCATGTGGGACTCTCTATGACACTTTTTTTCAGCGAGACGTTTCGCACCATCCACAGCATTTCGTGGCAAGGAAACATGCTTGATGCTACATTTGTTTAAGCAGCCCTAGACCCATGTGTAGGCGTTTTATTTGACCGTGTTTGGTGCTCGGAACTCACCAAACCAGCGAGCGAGGGGAGTCAAGAACATCCGTCCCCTTAAATCCAGGGCCGCACCGAATCCAGGACAAAAGAATTTACCACCGCTCCTCGCCACCCTCCACTTCTCCAGTACTACTCTTCCACACACTACACAACAAACAATCACGAAACCGCAAGCACACACGCAGGCAGACGCATCCTCCTGCAGTCCTGCTCTGCCCGTCGCTCACAGGCGCTGCTGCCCCGTGCCATTGCTGCCCCCACCTGTCTCTCTCCAGGCATGGCCGGTGACCGCCGCGGCGGCTCGCCCACGGCGGAGCGCCGGCGGGGGATCCGGCGCCTGCTGCTGCCCCGCGGGGACGCCTCGCCCTCCCCGCCGCTGCTGCCTCCGCCACCCGCGCCGGAGCACGGGCTGCTGCGCCGGAAGGGGTTCGCGTCCGCGGCGCTGCTGCGCGGGCTGGGCTGCGCGTCGGCCGCCGCCTCGCAGGCGTACGCGCCGGGCCCGGGCTCCGCGGCCGCGGCCGCCGTGCGGTCCTCCGCCGACTGGCACGGCCGGCGGCGGAAAGGGAAGGACAAGAGAAAGGAGAGGGGCGGCGGAGGCGGAGGGGGGCTCGTGGCCGGAGGGATCGGCGCCGACGTGTGGTGCGCCCCCGGGATACCCTTCGCCGCGGAGGCCTCCTCCGTGGACTGCGTGGTCGCGCGGCACCAGATGCTCGGCAGGGCCCGCGGCGGCGAGGCCGAGCGGCCGCCGCACAGAGAGGTGCGTCGCTCGCTTGCTTCTTTTCTGGCTTGCTTGGATCTGTTTCGTGTTGGCCGCTTGTCCATTTCGATGGGTTGCTTGTTCATAGTGGGTGGTTAATTTCAGTTTCTGTTCATATGTTTTTTTTTTAATTTTTTTTTTACTTATGCGCGGGCCGTATTTGCGCTTTTTGAACTCTTTTTGTCTCTTGTTGGAAAGAAACCGTGTTATTTTCTCGAAATATTCAGATTTTCTGCTATCTGTTTTCCTCTGAAATTCCCCCATTTTCACATTTGCGCTCTTTACAAATTGTTCTATGCCATTACTTAGTCCTGACAACCACCAATTAGGAGCGTTCTTCAATGCAATGTTCGCACACTCATAATTACATCTTGCTATTTAAGCATCTGAAACAGTGCTCCACTATACACGTTCGATGCTATCTCTTCGGGCCATACTGAATGCTCCTTGCCCCCGTATGCGGCTGGAATCTTTCTGCCACCAAACTGGCAGACGACGAGCTTTGAGCTGATGACGCTACGTTTCTCACATCCATCGTTGATTGCAGAGGCCGTGCCTGTCTCGGCGGGCGAGCATGCAGGAGCAGATATCCTCGTCCTTCATGGAGTCGCCGCCGCCGCCGTTGCCGCTGCCGCACCTCGACGGGCCCTTCTTCGGCGCCGACCTGCTCCCCTCCGCCCGCCTCCGCCGGATGCGCGGGTACCGCCCTGCTCCCGGGGGCCTCGAAGAAGAGGTACGGTACACTACTCCAGTACTACAGTTAGCAGTAAACAGTAAACACACTGCATTAGTTTATCGCATCGCGTTAGCTTCACTTCACCCCGCATCATATGCCTTCCCTCCCTCTGCGTGCGTCCAATGGCGAATCCGGTTGGTGCGCGATTACGTCGCCATGAGATTCCCGTGCGTCCGACACTAGTTTAATCCATGGCGTGATCTGACAACGTTTGTGCTCTTCCTGGGCGGGCGTGGCCGCTGGAAGTGGTTGACTCGCTTCTTTCGTGCACCATACGTGACGTGAGGTCCGGGCCTTCCCGGAGGTTAACTAACCGATAGTTAAGTGCCTCCTCCGGATGATCCAGGAGAGGAAGGGATGGCTCGGGCCCAATGGATTGGAAAGAGACCTTTCACCAACATCTTCCATGCAGTTTGCCCTGCGATAATTCCAAAGTGGATCAATCGGTCCTGAACCCGAGCGGCCATGCCGATGATGAGATGCGGGGTCAAACGGTGTTCAAACCATGCCATTTCGGAGCGGGGGAAGAGGTGTGGTGGAATGGAACACCTGAGCATGACAAGCAATAATGCGACTATTCGTTCTCCTTTTGGCATACAGTTCAAGCGGATCGTACAGTAGGTAGGGATGGGCATTCTGGTGCGTGAATGATGGCTTTCAGCGCCCGGTCTCCGATGGTGCGCAGCTCTTCTGCCTGATTGACTCAACTGGTCGTTTGGTGCTTAGCGGGGCCCCTTTATGATTTCCCTGTTGCTTCAGTCATAATCAGATCTGGAGCTGTGCTCATTCCCTGTTCACCTAGCTGATGGTCCTAGTTTCATAATTTGGTCACATGAAGAACCACGACCAACTTCCTTTTTTTCCTCCCTATGATCAGCTATTCTTTTTAGACAAAAGGGTACTCCGCCTGATCCATGATAAGTGTTGGGGTTTTAAATTAGAACTAAAACCCTGATACTTATTATGAGTCGGAGGGAGTATATTTCATTACCGGCTTGAGCCTATGGGCATCTATCAGAGAGATACATAGGAGGTGCGGTAACGTAACATCCTCAGGTGACATTTTCTGGCTGAAGCTATTCTGCCCAAAGAGACAAGAATTAAAGTTTACTCCTGTTTCTTCGCATTCTATCACTTTCTTTTCCCACCTTGTTTACTCCTGTTTTCTCAAGTATGGTTATCTATTTAAGGCTCAAGCTACCGAACTGAAAATTGGATCCACACATGCTCCTAGCAATTATAAAGGACGATATCTGCTTGTTCAGAATCATAGAAAAGTATATGGTCTTTACCAATAAACATATGAAATAATATACGTGTCAATTGCGGGGCTGAAAGTGCCAACTTGTGCAGACCATATCATTTTTACAAATGATGCTTCATCCTTTCATACTTGGTACTTTAGGTGGACATTGTAATCGAAAACAATCTAGCATAATGCATGGAGGCGTAATGATTCCTATGTAATGACATTACAAACAGGGAGTGCAAGTTTCAGAACTTGATTCAACTGTTTTTTATCGCAGATCATGATGTTTCAAACAAGAGTGTTGTTGGGGGGAATGAGTATGTATGATCGGTACCAGGATTGGCGCCTCGATGTTGATAACATGAGTTATGAGGTCTGTGTATCCTCCCTCCCGTGCAGTCCTGCTCCTGTGTATCAGCGCTTGGCATCTCCATCACCATTAACCGATTTTGTTCAACAGGAGTTGCTTGAGCTTGGAGAAAGAATCGGTCACGTCAACACAGGGCTACGTGAGGACGAGATAATTCGCAACCTTAGGAAGGTCAAGCACCCAGCCTTTGATTCCTCATTCCGGTTTCCAACGGAAGTAGAAAAGAAGTGCAGTATTTGTCAAGTATGCTCTTAACCTCTTCCCTCTGTAGTTCCCAGCATTCATATCCTGCGTCTGGTGTTTAAACCATTTCTGTTCTGGTGTGCGTTTCAGGAGGAGTTTGAAGCAAATGACGAGATGGGGAGGCTGCATTGTGGCCACAGCTACCATGTCTACTGCATCAAGCAATGGCTTTCTCAGAAGAACGTTTGCCCGGTTTGCAAGACTGCTGTCAGCAAGACTTGAACAACTCCAGGATACGCCTATTGTGTACCTGGTTGGAAGCTGAGAAGTATGCTTGTTGTGTCTTGTACAGTCCGTCACATGCATTATTGTATAAACACAACATCCATTCTTTTGCATTTCCAGAGAAATGCTATATCGAGGGCCAGCTCTTATCAAATATGTGGTTTCACTCCTTTGACATGGGTGATGCAAAAAGGTTTTGCAGGAGTAAATCAGTTGTTTTTTGTTCAGTCGATACACCTTCCTGTCTGGGGTTTGACTGGAAATGAAGTTGGTTTAAGCTTTTGGGCTATCTACAAGTAATTTTTTTTAAAGATCCATATTGCATGAATTGTGACTACCAACGAGCTAGGTGAGTGTGAATTCGAACTTACGACAAGACAATATTATACAATGCTAATATATTGACAATATATTGCTTAGAGGAAAAAAGGATAAGCGTCTTGTGCAAATTAAATTATACCACTAAAGTGGAAAACTAAATAATACCACTAAAGTGGAAGCCCTGGAAAGATTTGCCACTCGATCCCAGCCATACTCAGGCTCCTTGGCTCCTTCGATTCATAGGAATTGTATAGGATGTGAATTTAAATTATATGAGATTTTTTCCTACACTAGTTGTTTGATTTATAGGAACATACCCTATAGAAATCTTATAGGAAAAAACATGAGATCGACACAACCAAAGAACTCACATTCCTACAGAATTCATTCAACTAAGCATGACACACTAATCCTATGTTTTTCTTATTACTACAATTTTCCTATCCTATGAATTAAAGGAGCACTCAGTCATATCGAGGGGTAGCATTAAGCGCAAAGAAGACTGTGTTGTTCTTTTGATCAAAGACCCCACAAACATAAGTTGAAGGAGCAATCCATCAATCCTACTAGTACCGTCTACCCGGCAAGACAGACACCCACTGCGCAGCCACGGTTCGTCTTGTAAGTGCTCTCACCGGTACAAAGATGATCATCGGCAGCATACTTTGCAATTATCGGTACCAGGGTAGACACGAAGAGCAAAATTAGTGAATTCTCTTCAATTCCTCCATTTGGTAATGTACAGAGCATTTACAGGTGACAGTGTGACACACTACACTGATGATCAACTGTTGTGAGGAACTAAACTAGAAGCTTGGCCTGTGGAAATGAGACAGAAAAATACACGTCTGTTACCATTGCCATTTTGTGATAAAACAGTATCATCCGATTCCAATATAGGACGATCATCCTGCAACGGTGTGGTACAGTTCTGATGTATAATGGATAGTAAGAGTTTAAGAAGACACTTCGTCGTGTTGAGAGAGGAACTCTATTATACAAGGGTACACTTCATGGAGGGCCTGCACGATAGCAGAGAGCACTGTAAGAATCAGAGACTGAGCTTCATCCCTTAAATACCAGTTATGTGCACGTACCTTCCGTCCTCCAACCAGGTCATAATGAGCATAGTGAGGTCCTTCAGGTTTGCCAAAAACTTTATAGGTGACCAAATGCTGAGGAATTAGCTTCACGGTTTCTGCAAATACGACGAAACGTCACTTAATACTACAAGTAGTAGATTCCCAAACGAAATTCAGAAGTAACTCACAATCAAACAATGATAGTGTCATAGGCATTAGGTAAGGCCCAGATGCACATGACCAAAGCTAGGATTCGTTCCCAGGAATCACTATTCAGGAGACTAGTTATTTTTTTACAATATGAGAATGGTATGGTGATTTATTTAGTTAGTAAGCTTAAATAGGAAGATAGGATAGGGGAAACTTCAAACGGAGGCCGAGCTACATGTAGCCCTCTGTTTACAAACACTCGGAATTCATGAATGAGAATAAGCTAAGCAAAGATCTAATCCCCATCCCCATCCTTCTCTCACTCTGATCCCTGGCGCCACGGCCAGGGCCAGCCAACCCTCTCTCCTAAAGCAGTGCCCCAACCTTGTAAATTCACCTGTCTTAGGACTGGTACCAATCTTAGGACATGGCAGATAAGAGTCCACGTCCATTGTGACCACCACCCACTTGCTGGGATAACCCAGATAGCAAAAATGTGAAGTGGTGCCAAGTAGTACGTTCTGAGCACATCATGGAGCCTTGGTGACCCTAGGCATCCTAGCTTGAGCTCAGCCCCAGTTAAACAATAAGATGCAATGACTACGATATTGACATTCTGGGTTCTTGAACGTTGCAAAGCGACACATTAAAAAAGACATTGCCATACCGTAAACAGCTTCTGGGGGGCAAATCAAATCCTCGTCTCCAGCAAGGGCAAGCACAGGAACTTTGATTTTCCGCAAATGCTCTTTGAAGAAAAAGGTACCAGCCCTGTTTCGCAGCCCACCATCACGGAAAGCAGTCGTCAGCTGTAATAACACTTTTGCTGGTACAGTGCCTGAACATTGCATCATCAAGTTGTCACAAGAAATGTTGATAGCTTTCACAGTAAAACGCATTATACAAAGACGAACTATCATGGTCAATATTCCTGTGGAGTTTGTCAGTTTGGTAAACCTTGCTTAAAGTCTGCAGATGAACTTATCTTTACGAAATTGATCTTAGAATAAGTCACATCTTACTAGTTTAGTGCACAACTGCATAATCCTACAAAGAGTAATAATCAAATTGACCTCTCTCTCAATGAAAATATATGCAAAGGGTTTGCATGTTCTCTAAGAAAATAGATTTCAGACACCTGCAAATGGTAACATGAACTTTAAATTGAAGAATAGCACCATACACACAAAACATTGTATGGATAACATCTAACACGTTAAATCTATCACCTTCCACTAGATGAAACTTTTTAAGAGATAACAGACTGGCTTCATGCAGGCATTGCTAGATACCAATCCTGAGTTCATGCGTATAAATTATGTGACTTCTTGTCTTATCTGACCATATCACAGGTTCATATTATACTTGTACCTACTGTAAGTCGACGCCTTCTATAGAGAAGAGTAGAAGACAATATAGGTCTTGACTTACAGAAGTTATTCAAGATGAGCTTCGAAAGTAGTTCAGGGTCCATCATGTCCTTGGCTGAAATTTGAGACCGCAGCAGTGACAAAATGTATGGTGCCCGAGACGATATAGGATAAGTGCTTGATAGTAACGTTCCCAGTGGGATAGCAGGAACACGCAACATCTCTGCTGGATCTGCCTAATAAACAATGACAAAGATTAGGTTCCTGTCTACTACCTCCGATCCAATGAATAAGGCTTATAAATTTAGTCAAAGGTCAATTCTTACAAAGTTTGACCAAATAAAAAGAAAATATAAACATCTACAACATGAAACAAACATATTATGAAAATGTACTTTACGGTGAATCTACTAATATTGATTTGGTATCGTAAGTGTTAATGCTTTTGTCTATAACATTGGTCAAACTTAGAGGATGTTGACTTTTGACTAAATCTATAAGCCTTTACTTATTGGAATGGAGGGAGTATGTATTAAATATGTCAACCTGCTTGATGGTCAACTTACAAGAGGCACTAGCAACTTGAGCGAGGAGTTGGATGTTGTGTAGTCAACTGATGAGGCCAGTGTGACAATTGCTGCCAGCTCTGGATCAGCCCCTTCGAATGCTTGTGAAGCAGGAAAAGGAGGAGTTAGTAAAGCATGTCTTGGTAATAATATCCAATCATCTGATACAAAAGCAAACTTTGCAGAACAAATTACAAGAACACAATGCTACAAATCACACGGGTGTCTGTAATGGAAGATATATACTACTCCCTCCGTCCAATGAAGGATATCTTAGACTTGTCTAACTTTGGATGTATCTAGACACTATCCAAAACTTGAGAAGGAGTCAATGTTACAGCCTTACAGGGTAGCAATAGAGAAGAAACTAAAACATATAACTGAAAGTGATAGAGATTAGCTTTCAAGGAGACGAGGTGTGAAAACTGCTACAACGGACCTTTTCAAATCTGACAGTTGGAAGGTGCTCAAGTTTTAGAAAATCCTGGAACTTTGTGCATTCCAAACCTAATATGAGCTAAGTAAGAGGGCAATTCAAAGGTTGTCATGGGCTTTGTTTGGTACTGCCGATGGTGTGCCGCCATGGACTCAGCGACCCTACATGCGGTCCACAAGTTTGGTTGCACATATCTCAAACCTAGCCAGGATTTGAGCAATGCTCAGATGCACAATGAGTACCTGGAATGCAATAAGAGATATCTTGATGTAGTGATGTTCCGGTCACCCATCACAAAGAGAGAAGATGCTTATTCATAGACTACGACATGAATACTTCACTAACAAGAAGTATGGTGCATTTGATGACACAAAGAGAGCAGAAGGAAACAAATTCCACAGATAGGAAGGAGAATCCGTTCCAATGCTTGACGGATATAACTGACAGTGATAGGCATTTGATGATACACAGAGAGCAGAAGGAAACAAATTCCACAGATAGGGAAGGAGAATCCGTTCCAATGTTTGCTTGATGGATAACAACAAACAAACTGTGTTCTGGAGCTAAACTTATACATGATCAGACAGACAAGCTTAATACCCATGCCCGATGGCAGTCTATTCAATTTCACCAAATATCCAGCAAGCTCTACTTAAAGGAA
The DNA here is from genome assembly GCF_022539505.1 of Lolium rigidum. NCBI lineage: Eukaryota > Viridiplantae > Streptophyta > Magnoliopsida > Poales > Poaceae > Lolium > Lolium rigidum. The sequence goes on from NC_061513.1 coordinate 133,468,499, forward strand.
ACACTAGCAGGAACAAGACGCCTGGATACAGCAGACAAGACAGGGTGCCGTAGTTTCTTAATATCGTGGTGGAGTGTATTGCCTGACTTAGTACTTTGTCTCTGGTTTACTACTTAATGGCCTGATACAAAGAATAATAACTAAGAGGCTACAGAGACCCATGTCAAACAATCAAATAAAATTTAAAAGCCACCATTGATGCCTGTGCAAATAATTCCAGTTACCAATGGTAGTGAGATGTTGGTATGTTATACTTCAGCTTTCCTAGCCTCACTTCTAGTTGAAGATGTGAAATATTCCATTGCTAAATGAAAATATTGTTTGCCAAGCACTAGGAAAGATTAACGGAAACACAAACAAACACAGGTTGATGAAACATACCACACTTTGAAATCATCGCATACAGCAAGATTCCACCCATAGAATGACCAATAGCAAGTAATTTTCCATCCGTGGTTACACTCTGCTGTTTTATATAATCTATCTGCACAAACAAAAAATCATCATACTTCTTAGTTCTTACAAAGGCATCCAATGCACCTTCAATATCTCTTAACAGTAAAGGGTATGTCTACACACCGCTGCAGGTACATCTTCCTCCAGGTAATGGTCAAAGTCCCAATCATAGCTAATAATCAGCTCCAACTGCTTCTGGAGATCTTCTATGGTTGCAGAGAGGCGTTCTTGCCAGCCAAATAACCGAGGGGAAACATTTTGTTGACCTTCCCCAAGAATCTTCACTAGGCGCTGGCTTAATTGGCTAATTTGATCATATATAGCTGACGTCTGTGGAAATTCCATCAACCCTAGTATTTTATCCGCAACCTCCTCGATACTAGTAGTTAATGAGTCATCAGGGTGAAGTTCTGTCACTCGATCAAAAAAACTGTCAGCGATATTTCTCAGTCGGCTATCATTTACATAACCAGAAAATGTTGCACTCAATCGTGCCAAAGCATTTGTTAACTTGGTCACCAGCTGTGGTTCTTCCGATGTGTTTGTTTCTACCATATTCTTGTCTGTTAGTACTGGCACTTGAACACTTTGAGGTTCATTAGTTGACATGTCCTTAGCAGGAGGAACAACATTTACTTTCTTTGTCGAAATTTCATCCACACCTGAATTAGGGGACAAGTCAGACTTGGTGCTAGCCGCAGCTAATTCTGATCCACGTGTGCTGAGGCCTGCACCACGCACCTCAACAATCCATGTATCAAACCCTTGCATAGACATATGACGGGCAAAGGAAGCCTGAAATCAATGGATACGTATCAATGGAAATCTATGGTGAACATGAACAACAGTAACGAGGAAGACAGTGGGTCGATGTATAACTCTTTCTTTATTGAGTCAACCCCACATATTATCATATAATATAAGACAAGACAGGGAACAATCCATGAACTAAGCTTTCCAAAGGAATACAACAAAAAAAAAAGGGCAGGAATAATTTTTTAAAATAGTTTGATTCAAGTGATACAAGCCCAGCGGCAACTACATCTTCCATTTGACCCTACAAGAGCGGAAATTATTATTTTAACTGCAAACTTCACAAGTTTTACACATTCTCCTTTTTAAATCTTGTACAAGAAGTCAACAACATCGGTAAACAATCGCTGGAACACATAGGAGAAAATTGGAAGTATGAAGATATTTTGCAAGATAACGCACTTCATTACTGTCTAGCTGCCCTAACTCCAGTTCCATTAGTTATGCAAGTTGACACATGCTGCTGTGCATGTGCTACCAAAATTTATATTAGCAACTATGAAGTCATAACCATCAGCAATGCAATTAGACACTATTTTTTGTTCACGCCAAATTTCATTACAACATGTGAACATTCTGAAATTCCGACAGTGTAAGGTCTGCTGATTGCTATATCCCACCAGATATTTTACTGAAGTGGCAATACGAGTAAAACAATAAATATGCCAATAGATATGATACAGACTTCTTTAGAAGAATAAATTTTGTGTTGGTTTGTTCATAGCATTCAGTTTACTGCATGATATGTTCTTAAATTTTCCTCTCTGGAATTTTAACAGGGAGCTGTGACATTTTAATGTCACTCTAACCTAAGCTACTCCCCGTGATATGAGTCAAAGCTAACAGATAGTTTTCAGTTTGCATTTGCAACAAACATTATAAAATTTTCTTCTAACCGAAATGCACTTATTACTTCCAGTTTGCACTATAAAAGCCTGAACCATGCCAAAAGCAATTTACAGAAATGAATCGAACATCATATGAATTTCTTCAGCAACTGAAGCGTCATATAGATGAACTCACCCCAGGTGACAGGTCGAATCCCACCGCATTGGTAGCCACTCCGGACAGCAGCATCAGCGGGTGGTTCCTCTTGGGCGCCTGCACGAACCAAATGAACAGGAAGTACGAAACGAAACAAAAGCAACCCTAACGAAGCCGCGTCCACCACTCTACCCGCAGGAGCAAGCAAGCACGCACCTCAGGCGGCGGGCGGTACCTCCAGAGCGCGATCCGCCAGTCCGAGCCGGGCACGGGCGCGTAGTGCAGCTCGTCAGCGGTGCAGATCGCGGGCTTCGCGCCCTGCTCGCAGTCGCAGGCGGCACCGGCAGAGGCGAGGACCCGCGAGGGCAAGGGCGAAGGCGAGGGCGGGGGCGGAGGCGGAGGCTCCGAGGCGCTGTAGGAGGCGAAGGCGCGGAGCCGCAGCGGCGCGGGGGGCGCGCACGGGGAGGCGCGCGCGACGGGGGAGGACGAGAGGTGCGCGACGGCGGCGCCGGCGAGGAGGATGCGGAGGCTGGAGCCGTGGAGCGGCGGCATGGCGTTGGGCGGTTGGAGTCCTCGCTTCTGGCGTCTTCTTCTTCTGTTCTGCTTCGTCTCCGATTTGGTTTTTACCACCCCCGTCCGAGTCCGACCGACCGGTTTGTGTGGGCAGCCGTGGTTCCATGTTGCGCCGGTTAACCCCGGCGGCCACGT
>NC_061513.1:133471559-133498450 GCF_022539505.1 Lolium rigidum
TGTGTCAGTCTTAGTAATGTTGCTGCTAACGAAAACTGACTGATTGTTCCTTGAGTAAAGTCTGAAATAAACCTTGAGTTTATAGAGCCAGTCGAGATCAAACCCTGAACTTCAATTCCCTGAAATCAGCACCCCAAACTCCCGTTCCCGGTCATTACTTGCTGGACTCTCGTTTCACCTTGGGATTTGTTGACGTGGCAGTAAATAATGTTGGGATTGCTGGTCGACAAATCTGGATAGAGAATCTACCCTTCCTCTCCATCTTTGAAGCCACGGCCTAGCATTTCGTCGAGCATACATGCACGCACCATGGTGGCGGTGGCCACCGGGAGGCGCTGTAGTCGCTGGCCGTCTTCCAGTACAACGATAGTAGCGACACCAAGTTAGAGCACAACCTCCACGCTGGCGTCGCTCGGCCACGTCGACGCACTCCACGAGCTCCTGCAGGACGGCTATGGCGTCTGTCGCTCGCTCATCATCCAAGTCAACGACCAGGAGCTAGAGGCTGCGGTCACCACGTCAGTCTTGCTGTTCGGCGCCACCGGCACCGGAATCAAAGTCTCCCGACGGTACTCTTGCCTGCTCAGCGGCTTCGCGTGCTGCGACAATGCGGCTGCAACCGTCGGCGAAGCGCACGCCGCCAACTGGATCCTGGCCCACTGGTTAGCGTCACATCTGTTGGGCATGGGCGCATGGCAGCGATCCCGCGCCGACGGGAGGACGACGACATCGGCGGGGCCTACGCTGTGAACACAGACGCAACACTGCTTTGGACACGGTCGTCGCTGGCATTGTGTGGGGCGGGGAGCGCGGCCAGAAATGCTGCTCTGCTGGGATTTGGGAAGCGCCGCTGCTACTCCGTACAAAGAGAATCAGAACAAGAAAAAACTGCAGAGGAAATAGATGAAGACGACAAATTTGATATGTGGGGCATGGGTGTCAGCGAGAGAGTTAAGAGAGGGAGCAATCCTCCTGTTTGGTAACAACCAAAATGGCATCATTGACCGGGAATACCAAGTTTAGGGTGCTGATTACCGGGATTAGAAGTTCAGGGTTTAATTCATACACACTCTATAAATTCAAGGTTTATTTCAGACTTTACTCTTGTTCCTTTAGGTTTCTCTCGTATTTTTCTTCCTAATAGGTATGGGGATGGGAGGGGATTTAGTGTTCACCCAATCCCCTCAAATACCCTTCCCAAAAATACACTAGTATGATGGAGAATTTTTAATTTAGGCAAAAAATGTGGGGATAGGAGGGGATGGGAGGGGATATCTCGGGATTTTTTCGTTCAAAACCGGAGAAGTAAACGGACCACTGGGGATTTTCCGGGATACGAAATAATCCCCTCCCATCCCCATAAATACACTAGAAGTAAACAAGGCATTAAGGCGCGTTTTGGTAGCTTGGACGGCCCTTGGTTTGGAATAATTTTTGGTCCGTGTGGTTACCTGTGGCAGCCACGTTCTTGCATGAACCGATTCTCAAAACATCCCTCGGACAAGCTCTGGAGGAACGTCTGGAATGACAGTTTCTCTGAAGTCAGACCCGTTGTGGCGAGAAGGTTGCACGCGTGGAGAAGGGAGACGGAAACACCGTGTCCCTTCAGGAACACCGTCATAATTAGCATCACCGCTCCTCTCTCCTTCCTCTCACTCGCGATCTCACTCTCACCACCCCAAAACTGTCACATCACCAGGTGGTTCCCCTCCCGCCGACCAATCCACCGCACCGCCGTAAGGAGGAGCACCAGTACCGGAGGAGGAGACGTCGGTGAGAAGCACCGCGACATCGGCCGCAACCTGATCCGTAGTCTTCATCGGCATATTGAGTTCGGCCGCGAACTCGACCTCGTCCTCGGCCGGAACAATGGCGGTAACGACCTCTGCTTCTCATCTTCTTACTCGTTGTGCCAGAACAGGCTATGCTCGAGCATTTGCGACGAAATGCACATTAGATCTGTTAGGGTTTTCATTAGGATAGGGTTGGGATAGATGTTGGCAAGGTGTCCGTCGCCATTGCTTGCTGTTCTTGTCCAGTTCTTGTTGTTCAAGGCCTCGATTAGTTTAGATTTGTTACTCTAATCTCCAATCGTGGTAGATCCTTTATAGATCAGACTGTCGATTGGTGAAACTATCAGATTTTACGGTGCATGCTAATAGGGGAAAAGTTTTTTGTGCTGGGGTTTAGCCTGTTGTGATTGATATGCGAAAGATTAAGCTGAGTCACGCAAGTTTATTTAGACGCAAGAGAACTGGGAGGATTTGAAGAACGAAGTTGCTCTACTCAAGAATCTGCAGAGAACACAGGCACAAGTGATGAGGGCTAAGAAACAGAAATGGGAGGCAGAAACAGAGGCTGAGAAGAGAAAGCCAGAGTATGACATATACGGCCTGCTTCAAGTGAACTTTGCAATCAAGGATAAGCTCAAGAGGATCATAGCTATTTGTAATGAGTGATGAATGTGTTCTAGATGTACTGTAGGAGAATTTGTAATGTACCCTAAGTAAAATTTGTAATATACCTTAAGTATCACTCGTAATGTACTCAATTTGAACTGCTACTTGTGTTCTTTCTGATTGAACTAGTCCGATGATTATAACCTGAGATCATAGTATGAGGAGATGATTTATCAGAACCTATGGCATGACTGAACATGATCATGCCATTGGTTCTGATCAAACATCCCCTCCATATGTTCTCATAGTATGAGGCCTCTGCTACCTTGCTTTGCATGTTTCTGCTTCTTCAGTTCTGCATTGGCCAATGAATGAACAATGGCACAACGGAATACAGGGTGCTGCCCTCAAACTTAGTCATGTGTGCCATATTCGTTGCACACTAGACTTAGTTTGGGGATATTCATTTGCCTGCCGTGTGATCCTAGATATGAGGCCCCGTTTTGGTTTGTCTAGTGCATTGCCAATGATTGAACAATGGCACAATGGAAGGCAAGGTGCTGCCTTCAAACTTAGTTATGTGTGCCATATTTGTTGCACACTAGACTTAGTTTGGTGACAGTCACTCTGCCTGCCATGTGACCAAATGTTGAGGCCTCATTTGCGTTGGCCAATGATTCAACAAAGGCACAATGAAAGGCTAGGTGGTGGCCTCAAACTTAGTCATGTGTGCCACAGTCGTTGCACACTACACTTAGTTTGTGGCCACTCCCTATGCCTGCCGTGTGAGGCAATGTATGAGGCCTTAGTAATGTTATCAGTGTCCATTTTCATCTAAACTACTAGTGAGCAGGCACACCTCTAATGGCATGTGTTCTTTTGGCAGACTGAGAAGATCATGCTTGGGTCACCTGCTGAGGTTCCCGCCGAGGGACCGGCGAAGAAACATCATGGCAGGTCGGCTAACATCGGCCACTTCCACAATGACGTAGGGCCGGACCACTTCCTTCGCATCATCTTCAAGCTCACCTTCGGCCGGCTCCTGATCCCTCAAGCTTTCGTCAAGTGGTTCAGAGAAATCCTTCCAACATCATCGGTACCACCAACACTGGATGCAACTGGAGGATGACTACGTACGATGAGAGAAGGCAATGGCGCATTCATCAACCAGGGGTGGGCGGCCTTCGCCATCGCCCATCAGCTCAGGGTAGACCAGTTCCTCACCTTCAAGAAGGTGTCCTCCTTCGAGTATAGTGTGGTCATCTTTGACCACACTTGCACTAAGGTGATAAGCAGGTGCCCGTACCATGGCGATGACACCAAGTGCGTTGTCTCCAAGCATCATGTCTGAAGCTAACCTGCTACCATGTCGTGTCTTGTTGTTGTTCGTGTCAAGTGTGATGAACTATGATCATGTTTGCTGTGTCCTGAACTATGAGCGTGTCTGGACAATGGTGTGTCGTGAACTTGTGTCGTCTATGATCAGTGCTAAGTTGTGTGTCGTCTATGATTGTGTTCTTGCTTGTTGATCGCTGGTAACCTCACCACTGAAGGGAAGAGGTAACCAGAAGCGGATTTTGGGTTGCAACCAAACAATAGTGGCGCCGTTCTAGGTTGCTACTAGGCCTGAAAACCGACCTACCAAACGGGCAGAGCCCAAATCTCCACCGGGCCAAAAAAAACTACGCAGGCCACCAAACAACGTGTTTTTTTGCCCATGGCCCATCTTAGACGCGCAGGGGGCTTCTTCCCACCGCGCCAGTGGTGCAGGAAATATGTGCAACCTACCAAACACGCCCTTAAGTAAAGGCGAAAGTCGCGTAAAATGCATATGAACTACTACACATTTCTCAATTTATGAGGTAAACCAGGATAAAAAGTCAGCACATGAGAGGAGACTCATCATCTACACAAAGTTGGTGCAACAAACACATCTCTAGTTTCGGGCCCATTGTTCCAACTTACACCACCTGGCATCAAAGCCGCGCACGAGCTGCGAACCCTAAACTGTCTTGTAGCTCTCGCTACTCAGTTGACCTTTGATGAAGTTGGGACTCCAAGTGCAGAGTGTTGTGTGTCCCCACAAGGGTGACTCGAGGGTTTATATCGAACTCTCGGAGAATAGCGTAAAGAGTTGTCTCCCTCTCTCTTCTTCTAGCAATCCTGCCAAAAAAGCCTTGTGTCCCCAAGTCCACCGTGTGGTTGTCAAGCACAAGATTTCGTGTAAGTAAAAATAAATATAGTAATAACTGAAGTAAAGTAAACTCAGAAACTGAAATAAACTAAGTAAAAGCGGTAAAAGTTTGTTTGTTTTGGGATTTTGAGTGCAAATAAGAAATAAAAATATTTTTGTATTTTTGAATTAAAATAGTACTGCAAATAAAAAGTAACATAAAAGTGATGGAAAGGTGTTTCTTATGATTAAAATTGGACTGGGGTTCATAGGTTCACTTGACTATTCTCTCTTTTAAGTTGTAGTGGACATTAACAAATGCTCGAAACTTTGTCCTTTATTAGAATGAACTTTGTCCTTTATTAGAATGAACTTTGTCCTTTATTAGAATAAATTCTCATATATTTACAACATATATGATAATAATACCATGTTTTACATTAATTTATGGGGACTTGCCAATGATCTTTTTTATTTGATTTATAACTCTGCAGAACATGAATTCCTTGTTTTGTGTATTTTTCACTTTCAGAGATCTATACGGAGTCAAATTGAGCTATGATGTTTGGAGCGTCATTTTCATCGAGAGAAGCACCATGAGCCCTGGAAGCACACCTGGAGGGGCCTGAGGCCCAAAAGAGCCCATGTGACGCACCTAGCTAAGTGAGTTTTATGGTTACTCAATAGCAAAATCTCATAGTATCGTATCATATAATAAATATTCACCACATAGGTATTCCAAATATGACCATAATCATGTTGGACAGCTCATATGACACTAAGAACAATGAAGAACATGAGAGAAATAGATCAAACTACTGCCACAAACCCGTAGTCGAGATGTGGACTACTCCCCCTTGATCGTTGTGATGATGAGGAAGACGTTGGAGAAGGTCAAGATCACATCGGCGATGATCCGGCGGAGTTCCCCCTCCAATCTTCGCTGCTGCTGCCTCTGTTTTCGTGTTTATGTCTTCCCGCGGCGCTCTCTTCCTAAGAACTCTTCGGGGTCATATATATAGTGATTTTTTAGATCAGAATATGTCGGTGGGCGAAAGAATCAAGTGATTTCGATGATCGACGGTCAAAAGAGAGGGGGTGGCGCGCCCTACATGTCTAGGAGCCTCCACAGTGATTTAGAGTTTTGAGCCGTCTGATCCGCTCCTCCAACGATCCAGATCGTACCGTTTGTCCCGCATCGAGGCTAGACCAATTTACTTCGTCAAATCGCGATGAATGGGCCAGCCTAAAGTTGCTTGGGCTGCTACTCCGCACACTAAGTTGGACACCTTGTGGTTTACCGGGCCGAAAAATATGAAACCCTCAAAGCAGGCGGCCCAAAGTGAAGTTGTGTTCCTTCTCCCCTTTCGTCTCTCTTGCTCTGTGTCGACCTACATTCTTTTATATTCGTCTCCCCTCCACCTTCCGCGACACAGATCGGCCTGGAGGCAGCGCGTCGTACCTCGATCAGCATGCGGAGGCGCCCAGCGGGTTACCTTGGACACACAAGATGATCTGAGGATGGGTATGCGGCGGCTGTGTATCCTTCAGACAACTTGAATCGAAGTTTGCAAACATGGCCGCTGGACAGGTGCACTAATTGTTTCGTGATGCCTAGCGTTAGGTTTCTGATTTTCCCCGGTGGGTTGTGGTTGATCGAAGTGAAGTGTGCCATCCAGAAGACCGACCTGGATTACCCTCGTCCACAACTTGAAGGATACGCCTTCCAATTATCAATGTTTCGGTGCCTGGCTTCACCAGTTGTAATGATTTTTTTGGCACTTAAAAGCAAATCAGTTGTTAGATTGAAGATGAACTTCCATTAGATGCTGTTTTTTTACTCTTAAGAGAAAATCAGTTCTTAGATTGAAGATGAACTTCGATTAGATGATGTTTTTGCTGGTATGGAAGAAAAAGAACGGGCTCTACTGCAGATGCAAGTCAGGTGCTGTTATTGAATCTTGCAGCTCCTACAGAATAAGTATACTATTTTTTTTGCTGTACATGTTTATCTATTAATACTGATCTAACATGTGTATGATGTCTTTACTTTATTCTTCATTCATGTGTCGCTCAATTTGGATTTTTTTTTGGAATTTACTTGTTCGTGTAATTGTGTGCATAAAACTTCAGGTAGTCCACCTTTTTTTGATTTTCCATCCATTATATATTGAAGATTCCTGCTACATCAATAGGATGTCATTATGTGCAAGTATTAGTTTGAACTGCTTCTCTAATTTGTGGTTATTTCAGATCTACCTTATTTCCCTTCCTTCAGAGTTATGTTACCTCAGATCTATTCGGTAGTTTTTCTTTTGACATCAATAAGGGGCAGTGTAGCATGTGTAATGTATATGGATATTTCAGTTGGTCAGGTAATCTATGATTTTTGCCCGACGCAGGAAAACTCTGTATCAATATTTATAGAAAAAATATTCTCAGAGTAGTCGTTCTATGCACTGATGTCTGTTGAGCAAGGATAGCTGCTGCTCATATAAAATAGATATTTTTAAATTGTCTTCTTCAAGGATGAAACATATACAAGCTTGCATACTGAACAAGGACGATGAAACTTTGGTTGGCTACAATGATTTTCAGCTACACTGAAATAAGTTTATATATCCATGCATAGAGGCTAAATATTGCATACTCATGCCAATTAACTATAGCAATAACATTTTCGGTAGGCCCTCTTGGAAATTAAGTGCTTGCTTTATTAAGTTATATTTCCTCTCAGGTAGCTTAAGTTTTGCACCTTGAATAAGTGAGTAAGTTGTAATAGTTGCCTTTTCTTGCCTGCCCAAGGGTTTTGTTAAAATTACATAAAGAAATTAGTTTGCATTTATTATCTGTACGGTGTTTGGCACTGCTATTTTCTTTTTCTTTCAAAAAATCAAGAGAATGTGCGTTGCTTCTTTACAGTAGATGTTGTATTTGCATGTTTAACACCCTATCTTTTCTTTAATATTCAGTTGTTCAACGTGAAAGGTACCATGTCTGCTGAAATGGATCAAGTCATTGCTTTAAAGGATATCCTTGACAGATTTTCTAGATCCACTGGATTAAAGGTTAATTTCAACAAGTCTCTCATTGTGCTTTGAACATGTCTGCCGAAGACACCACCGAATTAGTTAATGCTTTGGGTTGTCAAGTTGGATCCCTTCCCTTTCCATACCTTTGTCTACATTTGGGTACTACAAAGACATCTATCTAGCATCTCTTGCCTGATTGTATTATTTTTTGGAACATGCATAGTTTGTTGATTGTATGTTTTATTTAGAACGAGCAATGTGGTCCTAGCTGTATTTCTCCTTTCCAGTTCATCGTCTTTCCAGGAGGATGGGAACAGACTGAGACCACCAAGTTATTATAGAGCATTATAAAAATTCATATTTAGGTTCCAAACTGATTATTATCTGCAATCACACGCATGGAACTGACAATATATATTGTGCGGGATTTATCGAACTTTCTTGAGGTGCATTGAAACAATTGTCACGACTAAGAGGAGAATTCCCTGAATTCCTGATTGCAATGAATTTCCCTATTTCTGTATGGGCCGTTTAGGTTGTCCTTGGATGCAAAATACAATGTGCATGTTTTATACAAATAAATTTCAACAGCTCTCTCTACCATACACCTCAAATTGACCCCTTGACTACCTGTAAGGAGTGTCTTATTATGCTTTCGTTTATTCCTTCACAAAAAATAGTGAATATTCATTTCTCTTGTCGAAGCTCTTCAATATATATGTGCTCACTATAACACAGAATAGTCTAGAAACAAGTTGTAGGAGAAATTTCTTAGAACCTAGATACTTTTCTTGAGTTTAACGGTCAATTGACTGATATTGCAACATTGAGCCTGCTCCTACAAGGTGTAGGACTCCAAACTCTGAACTGATTGCTGTACATAGGCACAAACGTGAAGGTGCTCATCGGGTAGCTATTTTCCCACTGGAAAGACATTTACCCTCTCTGTCCCAGATGTGGTGAACGTCTTATATTTTCATTTTTACCTCCAATTTTACGGTGCTACCACAGTAATATACTTCTATTAGCGAGTTGGAATCATGTATATATGCAAATGTTATTGTGCCTCCAGAAGTACTACATATCAGACATTTCATGGAGAGAAGAATCTTTAGCACAGGTATATGTGAGATTTATTTTTAGAGTTTTCCTACTTACAACCTATGTTCCCAAATATATAAGATGTTTTGGGAGTACAAATTGCACTCCCAAAACGTCCAATATTTAGGAACGGAGGGAGTATGTATGTAATTATTGCTTCGATATGTTAGAAGGGTTAATAAGCCTTCTTTAATTCTATACAGCTGGTTCGGATATGTAAAAATTATAAAGTCAATCATATTTCTTTGGCTTATTAAAAATTCATATATGGTGTCCAGAAACTAACCAAGAATAAAGGGTACTCTGCTATTGTTGATGCAGTTATGTGTAATGTGGAGCAGGTCTGATGGAGTGATGGTTATCTACTTCGGTTGCAGGTTAGCTTTATGCATACTTCTAAATGAAAGTTTGTTTCTACGATCTTTGCTTCTTGTGCTTGACCAAAATAGTCGAGGGTCTACTGCAGATAGCAACTATGAATGTAATTTTGAAACCAAGAAACAGGTTGCCTGCAATTGCTCATCTTTGTCATATAATGGCTAGGTTTCTTGCATATTTCTCAAATGATTATTTGTGATGGGCGCTAGACTTCTCCTATTTAGGTGTTGCACTTCATATTGATATTCAGCTTTATCCATTATAATAACATGCAGTAGACTGTCGTGGATCCGATCCACCTCAGGCCCACCCATGGCTGAGGGTGACTTCGCGGAGTGGTGGTCGCTGGTGGTGCGGACCGCCCCTCGCCAGCTGCGCAAGGGCACGTCGTCGGTTATCATGCTCACGGCATGGTGGATTTGGAAACACCGGAACGCGGCGGTCTTTGACAATGCGCGACCTTCGGTGGCATCCGTGTTTAACGACATCGCTGCCGACGCGAGGCTTTGGGCGGATGCGGGAGCCCGGGGTGTGCGCCAGCTACTCCCCTAGTCTAGGTTTTTCCTTTTTCTTGGGTCGAGTTGTACGGCGTGGTGTGTCCGTCCCTCGGACTTGTATATAAACTCTGCTTTATCTATCAATGCATCGAAACGCAAGGCTTTTGCGTTTTCGCGAAAAAAAAAATAACATGCAGTAGTGCTCAACAATGCTTCAAACATTCAGTTAGGTCTATCAACTTAACCATAATTGATAATTCTACTCCTAGAAATATTACTACTTTCTATATCGTTTCTCTTGCATACAAGTATGGACATATCCAAATACCATCCACATATGTTCACAATCATCTTATAAAAAAAATAGTTTGCAATGCCTCGCACGACGAAAAAATTGAGGATTTAAGGGACAACTGTTTCGCCTACTAAGGTAGTTAGGTACAATCATATGATTCAACATGATAGGGATTGACTTTGATCGTTTCATCTTTGGTATATTGTTCCAAACGAATGCTTGCTCATTTTATATGTGTTCATATTTTGGATCCATATTTAACTGCTCCTTTTTTCAGTTATTGAAAGCTCCCATTGATTCATATCTGGCAAACCATGTGTTGTGTAGAAAGGAAATTCGTTTTTTGTCGCCAGAGGCATTTCATGTGGTTTGTTGACTGATTGTTCAGCTCTTGATTTGATCAAATGCAGGCTGAATGATCTTTTTTCTACTTCAACATCATAGTATGTCCCACCACCTATATCGATACATTGTATTTCAAAATTTTAATGTCTAAATTTTATTTAACATTATGTAGTTCTTTATTTAAGATGGACGGGCGCGGCAACGCGCGCCTTAATGGTCTAGTACTTTGTGTAATATGTATTGATAGATGCATATTATGTACCCCGTTCTTAAGTATTGGTTCTGATCCAACTTGTATGCAAGAACGTGTGTGTGGTGATGTGTGTGTTAGATGGAATAACATGGTTTTAGTGATTGAATAGTAACAACAAATTCATGATCTATTATGGGTTTGCCTTTTCTTTTGCTATCTCACTGGGGATAAAGTGAATGCATGTGCTATGTTCATTACGTGACAAAAGTAATGATCGTGTTTGTTCAAGATAGCATATTTAATATTTAAACATTATATCAAAGTTTTTATAACTATGCTCTGTTATTCTTAATACAAGATTGATTGAATTTTATTTATATCTTCTGGAGTGTAAGAGAGATCTGTTGCATCATCTCTATGCCAGGACGTGATGTCCATATGGATGCTTATCTTATACATGTAAAAGTTATTGTCTACATATCTTATTGATTAGTTGTTATTGTCCACTACAACTTAAAAGAGAGAATATTCAAGTGAACCCATGAATCTTGGTCCAATTTTAATCATAAGAAACACCTTTTTTATCACTTTTATCTTACTTTTCATTTGCAGCATTATTTTAAACCGAAAATATAAAAATACTTTATTTTTTTATTTGCACTCAAAACCCCAAAACAAACAAACCTTTACCGCTTTTACTTAGTTTATTTCAGTTGCTTAGTTTACTTTACTTTAGTTATTACTTTATTTATTTTTACTTACATGAAACCTTGTGCTTGACAACCACACGGTAGAGTTGGAGAGAAGAAAGGGAGATGTAACTCTTGTGCTAGAAGAAGAGAGGGAGAGATAACTCTTTACGCCATTCCCCGAGAGTTCGATATAAACCCTCGAGTCATCCTTGTGGGAAAAATACTCTCCTGACACAACACTCTGCACTTTGAGTCCCAACGTCATCGAGACATTTTCTGGCGCCGTTGCCGGGAGTGAAAAGTACATCTCACATCCGCATCTTCATCAAGCTAGGAGCACAATAATTCCCACGACAACTGCTAGATATCTTCTGGTATCACCGTTGCCTTCATCTTCAACTTAGTGCAAATACCTAAGCTTGGGGAGGTTGCACCACTCTCTTGTAGATTTTGCAAAATGCTTTATTTGTCTTGTTTTAGTCTTTACTTTCTAGTTCTTATTTTTTTATAAAATAAAAAATACATAAAAATAAAGTAAGCATGAATAGAAGAAATAAGAAGTTAAGTTAGGCGCACAAGCTTGCAACCATGTTTCCAATACAAAAAACCTTAAAGCTATATTAATCCCAAAGTAATGATTACACTATGCACCACACAGTTTGCTAATGGTAACCCATTGGCAGCTGAATGGCATAATTTGGAAAGGATTTGCAAGACCATACAAGTTCCCAATCTTGATCCTATGATTGAAAGCCAAATATTTCCACACTCTTTGACACACATATAGCTAAAATATGGTATGATGATACACCAAAAAGAGATTTAAAATCGTAGTATAATGTAAAGGCTTTGTTTTTGGATACATTTGGTAAATCTACTCTTTACCACAAAAACTTTATATTGGACTTTAAGCAACAAGAGAATGAAACCCTTACTGAAACTTGGGTAAGATTTAAAAAGCTTGCCTTTAATATGAAACATGGGTTAAAAGATTGGATGCTTACAAGTAGTTTTTATTATGGCTTAAATGACAATTCTATGAGTTTCCTGAATAAAGAATCTGTAATCAAGGTCCTGGCTATCTCTTAGAGCAAGGTTAATAATGGGTCGGCTGTAAGCTCGTGCCAGCTCATCTAGCGCCTTCGTATGTACATACCTTAGCTCTTAGTGTAGCTCTAGAAAATATTTAAATGGATATTGAAAGGACACGGATGCCGCCTAGAGGGGGAGGGTGAATAGGCGGTTTAAAACTTTTACGAATATGGCTTAACAAATGCGGAATAAAACTAGCGTTTAATTTGTCAACCACAAAACCTATATAACTAGGGTTCACCTATGTGCACCAACAACTTATGCTAAGAAATTCAAACAACTATGTGATAGCAAGATATATAACTTCAAGCACGAAGGCTATCACAAAGTAAAGTGCATAAGTAAAGAGCTCGGGTATAGGAATAACCGAAGTGGCGCGGAGACAATGATGTATCCCGAAGTTCACACTCTTGCGAGTGCTACTCTCCGTTGGAGCGGTGTGGAGGACAAGTCACTCCAAATGCTCGAAGGCCACCGTATTCTCCTCGAGAATTCCCACCAAAAGGGATGTCCTCGATCCACTATGGAACATTAGGGTGGTCACCGAACCCGCACAAAGCTTGGGGCTATCTCCACAACTTAATTGGAGGCTCCCAATAAATCGCCACAAAGGCCTTGTCCTTGAAGAAACTCCACAACTTAATTGGAGTCCCCAAGAACACCACAAAGACCACAAAGACCACTAAGCCGTCTAGAGTCCAAAGACCTAAGAGGAACAAGCTCCGGGAACAAGCTCCCGAAGTGAATATCGCACGAACTTTCACCTCCACGTATCACCGTGGAGAAGTCAAACTGATGCACCAAATGCAATGGCAAGAACACCACAAAGATGCCCAAGTCCTTCACTCTCAAATTCCAACAAAGCTACTAAAGCTATTGGGGGAATAAGAGAGGAAGAACAAAAGAAGAGGAACACCAAATTTCTCTCCAAGATCTAGATCTAGTGATTCCCTCACAAAGAGGGGAATTTGATTGGTGCAAATGTAGATCTAGATCTCCTCTCTCTTTTCCTCAAAAGTGAGCAAGAATCATAGAGGGATTGAGTGAGGGGAAGCTCTCATATATTCAACAATGGATAAGAGCTAGAGGTAGAAGAAGTGCCAAAAGAGAGAACCAAAAAAGATCTTAAAAGGGGGCTCCAATTTCTGCCCGTTGGAGATGGTGGTCGACCCGGCACGGCGACTAGGAGGCGACCACGTGGCCAGGACGGCCAAGATGCTGCGGGCCGGGAGGGAGGGGGCCGAAGGCTCCGGCCGGGGTACCGGGCAAGGTACCGCCGAGCTCCCCAAGTCCCCTGGCAAACCTTTGATACGTCTCCAACGTATCTATAATTTCTTATGTTCCATGCTAGTTTTATGACAATACCTACATGTTTTATTCACACTTTATAATGTTTTTATGCATTTTCTGGGACTAACCTATTAACAAGATGCCACAGTGCCAGTTCCTGTTTTCTGCTGTTTTTGATTTCATAAAAGTTGTTTTACAAATATTCTCGGAATTGGACGAAACAAAAGCCCACGGCCCTATTTTCCACGGAGTGTTCCAGAAGACAAAAGAGGAGTCGAGGAAGGCCGGCAGGGGGCCCTCCCCATATGGCGGCGCGGGGGGGGGGGGCACTGCCGCGCCGTGACGTGGGGAGGGAGCCCCCTGGCTCCCCCGACGCTGCCCCTTCGCCTATTTATTCCTTCATCCCCGAAAACCCTAGTACCGAGAGACAAAATACCAGAACAGTTCCAGAGATGCCGCCGCCGTCAACCCTAACTCGGGGGGTTCAGAAGATCTCCTCCGGCACCCTGCCGGAGAGGGGAATCATCATCGGAGGGCTCTACATCACCATGCCCGCCTCCGGACTGATGCGTGAGTAGTTCATCCTTGGACTACGGGTCCATAGCAGTAGCTAGATGGTTGTCTTCTCCTATTGTGCCATCATGTTTAGATCTTGTGAGCTGCCTATCATGATCAAGATCATCTATTTGTAATGCTGCATGTTGTGTTTGTTGGGATCCGATGAATATGGAATACTATGTCAAGTTGATTATTGATCTATCATATATGTGCTGTTTATGATCTTGCATGCTCTCCGTTGCTAGTAGAGGCTCTGGCCAAGTTGATACTTGTAACTCCAAGAGGGGGTATTTATGCTAGATAGTGGGTTCATGTCTCCATTGAATCTGGGGGAGTGACAACAACCCCTAAGGTTGTGGATGTGTTGTTGCCACTAGGGATAAAACATCAATGCTTTGTCTAAGGATATTTGTATTGTTTACATTACGTACGTACTTAATGCAATTGTCCGTTGCTTGCAACTTAATACTGGAAGGGGTGCGGATGCTAACCCGAAGGTGGACTTTTTAGGCATAGATGCATGCTCGGATGGCGGTCTATGTTCTTTGTCGTAATGCCCTAAGTAAATCTCATAGTAGTCATCATGATATGTATGTGCATTGTTATGCCCTCTCTATTTTTCAATTGCCCAACCGTAATTTGTTTACCCAATATGTTATTTATCTTATTGGAGAGACACCGATAGTGAACTGTGGACCCCGGTCCATTCTTTTATATCTGAAATACAACCTACCGCAATCATTGTTCTCTTTTGTTTTCTCGCAAGCAAACATCATTTTCCACACCATACGTTTAATCCTTTGTTTTCAGCAAGCCGGTGAGATTGACAACCTCACTGTTAAGTTGGGGCAAAATAGTTTGATTGTGTTGTGCAGGTTCCACGTTGGCACCGGAATCCCTGGTGTTGCGCCGCACTACACTCCTTCACCAACAATCTTCACGTGATCTTCATCTCCTACTGGTTCGATATCCTTGGTTTCTTACTGAGGGAAAACTCACTGCTGTACTCATCATACCTTCCTCTTGGGGTTCCCAACGGACGTGTGCTTTACCGTCACAAGCAGCTACTTTTCTGGCGCCGTTGCCGAGGAGATCAAGACACGCTGCAAGGGGAGTCTCTCACACCCAATCTCTTTACTTTATTTATTGTCTTGCTTTATTTTATTTTCTGTCTTGTTTGCTTTCTTTATATCAAAAACACAAAAAAAATTAGTTACTTGTTTTACTTTATTTAATTCGGTTTTGCTTTATTTATTTGTATTATTGCTAAAATGAGTACTCCTGAGAACACTAAGTTGTGTGACTTCACTAGCACAAATAATAACGATTTCATACGCACTCCTATTGCTCCACCTGCTTCTACAGCAGAATTTTATGAAATTAAACCTGCTGATGTGGGCATTACCCTTCGGGTAACCAGTATTGCCCTATCTGGTATTGACAAATTGGAGGCCCATGAAGATATTTGAAGGCGAGATGGGCCACTAGGTCGGCGCATCAGAAGATTCCTTGACGGGCAAGCCAAGGAAGCGAACAAACAAGGAAAGTTTGGATCTAAACTACTGTAAACCTAGTCGTCCTCGGTTAGCACCCTTGAGACCTGGCCTCCTATATAAAGGCCAGGCGAGGGGCTGTCGAGGGACACGAACAATCTTAGCAACCTTAGCCAGGAAAAGCTTAGAGCTAGGTAACCCTAGCAACATCAATCTCGACTAGATCTCAGCCGAAGTATTCGGCACCCCATTGTAACCTGTTTTCATCATAATCAAAGAACAGACAGGCAGGACGTAAGGGTTTTACCTCATCGAGGGCCCCGAACCTGGGTAAATCGCTCTCCCCGCTTGTCTGTGTACCGATGTCTCGTGTCAGCTTGCAGGATTCCATCAACCCTAAGCCCCTATCGGAGGGCATTGCCGAGGAGCACCCTCGACAATTGGCGCCATCTGTGGGAACCCTGTCGGCACAAGGCAGGACATCGGCAGATCCGATCACGACATCGGCAGTTTCGCCGGCAAATTCGCCGGCAACTCCATCGGCGACTTCGTCGACTCCATCGTCGCCAATCCTGGGAAGCCCGATTCGATTCGGCTCCTACGAGTTTACTCCACACAGCGATTCCTCCCGCTCAAACTTTTCAGATCTACAAGGGAACATGGAGATGACCTTCGGCAGCGTCCACTACAACGTCAACGCAGAAGGAATCCTTCGATTGCTGGAATCTCCCACCTCCGGATCGACGAGTTCAAGCGCACCATCATCACCCGATCTGTCGGCTGGTCTGACAGAATCGACGTGCTCACCAGCGCCCTCGACTCCCCGCTCGGTATCCTCCATGTCGGTAGGGTCTGACGATCCCACGTCTTCGGAATTAACCTCGTACTACTGCCTGAACTGCGACACCAGGCACGGGCTGGGATCGAGCGACACGCCGTTCATCTGCAACGCCCAATATTCGTCGGGAGAGGACAGTATCGACAGCACCGTCCAGGGAATCACCCGAAGACCGGCACACCATCAGGTTTATGTCGCCAATAACACGGGAAACACAAGGCATAGAGGTGACGAGGATCATACCCCTCGTTCCAGTAGAAGGGCGAGTTTTGAGAACGAGCGCCGACGAACCGTGACCGGTGATTACACCATCGCGGATGAGGAGTGGGCAGCAGCAAGGGCAGCAGTACTCAACAATACGCCGCTCCCCGCGGGGACTTCGGTTGGAACCCTCAATGCTTATCGCTCCATACTAGAGAAGAACCGGGAGCACCTGTCGAAAGAGCAAGCTGATACGTCTCCGACGTATCGATAATTTCTTATGTTCCATGCCACATTATTGATGATACCTACATGTTTTATGCATACTTTATGTCATTTTTTATGCATTTTCTGGAACTAACCTATTGACAAGATGCCGAAGTGCCAGTTCCTGTTTTCTGCTGTTTTTGGTTTCAGAAATCCTAGTAAGGAAATATTCTCGGAATCGGACGAAATCAACGCCCAAAGATCCTATTTTCACACGAAGCTTCCAGAACACCCGAGAGAGGTCAGAGGGGGGCCACAGGGCCACCAGACGTGTGCCCGGCGCGGCCAGAGGGGGGGCCACGCCGCCCTGGTGTGTGGGCCCCCCAGAAGTCCACCGACCTTGCCCTTCCACCTATTTAAAGCCTCCGTCGCGAAAACCCTGATACGATTGACGAAACCCGCAGAAACCTTCCAGAGCCGCCGCCATCGCGAAGCCAAGATCTGGGGGACAGGAGTCTCTGTTCCGGCACGCCGCCGGGACGGGGAAGTGCCCCCGGAAGGCTTCTCCATCAACACCACCGCCATCTTCATCAACGCTGCTGCTCCCATGAGGAGGGAGTAGTTCTCCATCGAGGCTCGGGGCTGTACCGGTAGCTATGTGGTTCATCTCTCTCCTATGTACTTCAATACAATAATCTCATGAGCTACCTTACATGATTGAGATTCATATGATGATGCTTGTAATCTAGATGTCGTTATGCTAGTCAAGTGAGTTTTACTTATGTGATCTCCAGAGACTCCTTGTCCCACGTGTGTAAAGGTGACAGTGTGTGCACCGTGTGGGTCTCTTAGGCTATATTTCACAGAATACTTATTCACTGTTATGAATGACATAGTGAAGTGCTTATTTATATCTCTTTATGATTGCAATGTGTTTTGTATCACAATTCAACTATGTGCTACTCTAGTGATGTTATTAAAGTAGTTTTATTCCTCCCTGCACGGTGTAATGGTGACAGTGTGTGCATCCGTGTTAGTACTTGGCGTAGGCTATGATTATGATCTCTTGTAGATTATGAAGTTAACTATTGCTATGATGGTATTGATGTGATCTATTCCTCCTACATAGTGTGAAGGTGACAGTGTGCATGCTATGTTAGTACTTGGTTTAGTCGTGTTGATCTTTCGTGCACTCTAAGGTTATTTAAATATGAATATTGAATTGTGGAGCTTGTTAACTCCGGCATTGAGGGTTCGTGTAATCCTACGCAATGGTGTTCATCATCCAACAAGAGTGTAGAGTATGCATTTATTTATTCTCGTTATGTGATCAAAGTTGAGAGTGTCCACTAGTGAAAGTCTAATCCCTAGGCCTTGTTCCTAAATATCGCTATCGCCGCTTGTTTACTGTTTTACTGCGTTACTACTGCTGCGTTACTACTGCTTGTTTACTGTCCTGGGCAAAGCACTTTTCTCGTGCCGTTGCTACTATTTATTCATACCACCTGTATTTCACTATCTCTTCGCCGAACTAGTGCACCTATTTGGTGTGTTGGGGACACAAGAGACTTCTTGCTTTGTGGTTGCAGGGTTGCATGAGAGGGATATCTTTGACCTCTTCCTCCCTGAGTTCGATAAACCTTGGGTGATCCACTTAAGGGAAAACTTGCTGCTGTTCTACAAACCTCTGCTCTTGGAGGCCCAACACCGTCTACGGAGAAAAGGAGGGGGCGTAGACATCAAGCTATTTTCTCGGCGCCGTTGCCGGGGAGATCAAGACACGCTGCAAGGGGAGTCTCCACTTCCCAATCTCTTTACTTTGTTTTTGTCTTGCTTAGTTTTATTTACTACTTTGTTTGCTGCACTAAATCAAAATACAAAAAAATTAGCTGCTAGCTTTACTTTATTTACTATCTTGTTTACTATATCAAAAACAAAAAAAAATTAGTTACTTGCATTTACTTTATCTAGTTTGCTTTATTTACTACTGCTAAAATGGCCACCCCTGAAAATACTAAGTTGTGTGATTTCACAACCACAAATAATAATGATTTCTTATGCACACCTATTGCTCCACCTGCTACTACAGCAGAATTCTTTGAAATTAAACCTGCTTTACTGAATCTGTTATGCGAGAGCAATTTTCTGGTGTTAGTTCTGATGATGCTGCTGCCCATCTTAATAATTTTGTTGAACTATGTGAAATGCAAAAGTATAAGGATGTATATGGTGATATTATTAAATTGAAATTGTTTCCTTTCTCATTAAGAGGAAGAGCTAAAGATTGGTTGCTATCTCTCGCCTAAGAATAGTATTGATTCATGGACTAAATGCAAGGATGCTTTTATTGGTAGATATTATCCCCCTGCTAAAATTATATCTTTGAGGAGTAGCATAATGAATTTTAAACAATTAGATACTGAGCATGTTGCACAAGCATGGGAAAGAATGAAATCTTTGGTTAAAAATTGCCCAACCCATGGACTGACTACTTGGATGATCATCCAAACCTTCTATGCAGGACTAAATTTTTCTTCGCGGAATTTATTGGATTCAGCTGCTGGAGGTACCTTTATGTCCATCACTTTGGGGGCGGCTACAAAGCTTCTTGATGATATGATGATTAATTACTCCGAATGGCACACGGAAAGAGCTCCACAAGGTAAGAAGGTAAATTCTGTTGAAGAATCCACTTCCTTGAATGATAAGATTGATGCTATTATGTCTATGCTTGTGAATGATAGGACTAATGTTGATCCTAATAATGTTCCGTTAGCTTCATTGGTTGCCCAAGAAGAACATGTTGATGTAAACTTCATTAAAAATAATAATTTCAACAACAATGCTTATCGGAACAATTCTAGTAATAACTATAGGCCATATCCTTATAATAATGGTAACGGTTATGCTAATTCTTATGGGAATTCTTACAATAATAATAGGAACACACCCCCTGGACTTGAAGCTATGCTTAAAGAATTTATTAGTACACAAACTGCCTTTAACAAATCTGTTGAGGAAAAACTCAATAAAATTGATATTCTCGCTTCTAAGGTTGATAGTCTTGCCTCTGATGTTGATCTTTTGAAATCGAAAGTTATGCCTAATAGGGATATTGAAAATAAAATTGTTACTACAGCAAATGCCATCCAAGTTAGAATTAATGAGAATATAAGATTAATGGCTGAATTGCGTGCTAGGTGGGATAGAGAAGAAAATGAAAAACTAGCTAAAGAGAAAAATGTAGCTAAAGTTTGGACTATTACCACCACAAGTAATGTTGATTCTTCACATGTTGCTGCACCTCCTACTATTAATGGTAAAATAATTGGTGTTGGCAATGTTTCTACTCCTAGTGCAAAGCGTACAAAACTGCTCTGAAATTGCTAAAACTGCTGAAATTGCTTGTGATAAAACTCGCTGAAATTTTTTCCAACCTTGGGGATGATGATCCCATTGCTGTAGCTCATAATGATTTAGATTTTGATGATTGCCACATCTCTGAAGTTATAAAGTTCTTACAAAAACTTGCTAAGAGTCCCAATGCTAGCGCTGTAAACTTGGCTTTCACAAAACATATTACAAATGCTCTCATAAAAGCTAGAGAAGAGAAACTAAAACTTGAAACTTCTATTCCTAGAAAGCTAGAAGATGGTTGGGAGCCCATCATTAAAATGAGGGTCAATGATTTTGATTGTAATGCTTTATGTGATCTTGGTGCAAGTATTTACGTTATGCCTAAGAAAGTCTATGATATGCTTGACTTGCCACCATTGAAAAATTGTTATTTGGATGTCAATCTCGCTGATAATGCTAAAAAGAAACCTTTGGGGAGAGTTGATAATGTTCATATTATGGTTAACAATAACCTTGTCCCCGTTGATTTTGTTGTCTTGGATATTGAATGCAATGCATCTTGCCCCATTATATTGGGAAGACCTTTTCTTCGAACCGTTGGTGCTACTATTGATATGAAGGAAGGTAATATTAAATATCAATTTCCTCTCAAGAAAGGTATGGAACACTTCCCTAGAAAGAGAATGAAGTTACCTTATGATTCTATTATTAGAACAAATTATGATGTTGATGCTTCGTCTCTTGATGTTACTTGATTTACACTTTCTGCGCCTAGCTGAAAGGCGTTAAAGAAAAGCGCTTATGGGAGACAACCCATGTGTTTTTACTACAGTATTTTTGTTTTATATTTGAGTCTTGGAAGTTGTTTACTACTGTAGCAACCTCTCCTTATCTTAGTTTTGTGTTTTGTTGTGCCAAGTAAAGTCTTTGATAGAAAAGTTCATACTAGATTTGGATTACTGCGCAGTTACAGATTTCTTTGCTGTCACGAATTCCGACCTGCCTCCCTGTAGGTAGCTCAGAAAATTAAGCCAATTTACGTGCGTGATCCTCAGATATGTACGCAACTTTCATTCAATTTGGGCATTTTCATTTGAGCAAGTCTGGTGCCTCAATAAAATCCATCTTTACGGACTGTTCTGTTTTGACAGATTCTGCCTTTTATTTCGCATTGCCTCTTTTGCTATGTTGGATGAATTTCTTTGATCCATTAATGTCCAGTAGCTTTATGCAATGTCCAGAAGTGTTAAGAATGATTGTGTCACCTCTGAACATGTTAATTTTTATTGTCCACTAACCCTCTAATGAGTTGTTTCGAGTTTGGTGTGGAGGAAGTTTTCAAGGATCAAGAGAGGAGTATGATGCAATATGATCAAGGAGAGTGAAAGCTCTAAGCTTGGGGATGCCCCGGTGGTTCACCCCTGCATATTCTAAGAAGACTCAAGCGTCTAAGCTTGGGGATGCCCAAGGCATCCCCTTCTTCATCGACAACATTATCAGGTTCCTCCCCTGAAACTATATTTTTATTCCGTCACATCTTATGTGCTTTGCTTGGAGCGTCGGTTTGTTTTTGTTTTTGTTTTGCTTGAATAAATGGATCCTAGCATTCACTGTATGGGAGAGAAACACGCTCCGCTGTTGCATATGGACAAGTATGTCCTTAGGCTTTACTCATAGTATTCATGGCGAAGTTTCTTCTTCGTTAAATTGTTATATGGTTGGAATTGGAAAATGCTACATGTAGTAATTCTAAAATGTCTTGAATAATTTGATACTTGGCAATTGTTGTGCTCATGTTTAAGCTCTTGCATCATATACTTTGCACTCATTAATGAAGAAACACCTAGAGCTTGCTAATTTGGTTTGCATATTTGGTCTCTCTAAAGTCTAGATAATTTCTAGTATTGAGTTTTGAACAACAAGGAAGACGGTGTAGAGTCTTATAATGTCTACAATATGTCTTTTATGTGAGTTTTGCTGCACTGGTTCATCCTTGTGTTTGTTTCAAATAACCTTGCTAGCCTAAACCTTGTATCGAGAGGGATTACTTCTCATGCATCCAAAATCCTTGAGCCAACCACTATGCCATTTGTGTCCACCATACCTACCTACTACATGGTATTTCTCCGCCATTCCAAAGTAAATTGCTTGAGTGCTACCTTTAAAATTCCATCATTCGCCTTTGCAATATATAGCTCATGGGACAAATAGCTTAAAAACTATTGTGGTATTGAATATGTACTTATGCACTTTATCTCTTATTAAGTTGCTTGTTGTGCGATAACCATGTTTCGGGGACGCCATCAACTATTCTTTGTTGAATATCATGTGAGTTGCTATGCATGTCCGTCTTGTCCGAAGTAAGAGAGATCTACCACCTTAATGGTTGGAGCATACATATTGTTAGAGAAGAACATTGGGCCGCTAACTAAAGCCATGATTCATGGTGGAAGTTTCAGTTTTGGACATATATCCTCAATCTCATATGAGAATAATAATTGTTGCCACATGCTTATGCATTAAAGAGGAGTCCATTATCTCGTTGTCCATGTTGTCCCGGTATGGATGTCTAAGTTGAGAATAATCAAAAGCGAGAAATCCAATGCGAACTTTCTCCTTAGACCCTTGTACGAGCGGCATAGAGGTACCCCTTTGTGACACTTGGTTGAAACATATGTTATGCAATGATGATCAGTGTTAACCCAAGCTAATTAGGACAAGGTGCGGGCACTACTAGTATACTATGCATGAGGCTTGCAACTTATAAGATATAATTTACATGATACATATGCTTTATTACTACCGTTGACAAAATTGTTTCTTGTTTTCAAAATCAAAGCTCTAGCACAAATATAGCAATCGATGCTTTCCTCTTTGAAGGACCATTCTTTTACTTTTATGTTGAGTCAGTTCACCTATTTCTCTCCATCTCAAGAAGCAAACACTTGTGTGAACTGTGCATTGATTCCTACATACTTGCATATTGCATTCGTTATATTACTCTATGTTGACAATTATCCATGAGATATACATGTTACAAGTTGAAAGCAACCCCTGAAACTTAATCTTCCTTTGTGTTGCTTCAATACCTTTACTTTGATTTATTGCTTTACGAGCTAACTCTTATGCAAGACTTATTGATGCTTGTCTTTAAGTACTATTCATGAAAAGTCTTTGCTTTATGATTCAGTTGTTTACTCATGTCATTACCATTGTTTTGATCGCTGCATTCATTACATATGCTTACAATATTATGATCAAGGTTATGATGGCATGTCACTCCAGTAAATTATCTTTGTTATCGTTTACTCGCTCGGGACGAGCAGGAACGAAGCTTGGGGATGCTGATACGTCTCCGACGTATCGATAATTTCTTATGTTCCATGCCACATTATTGATGATACCTACATGTTTTATGCATACTTTATGTCATTTTTATGCATTTTCTGGAACTAACCTATTGATGAGATGCCGAAGTGCCAGTTCCTGTTTTCTGCTGTTTTTGGTTTCAGAAATCCTAGTAAGGAAATATTCTCGGAATCGGACGAAATCAACGCCCAGCATCCTATTTTCACACGAAGCTTCCAGAACACCCGAGAGAGGTCAGAGGGGGGCCACAGGGCCACCAGACGTGTGCCCGGCGCGACCAGAGGGGGGGCCGCGCTGCCCTGGTGTGTGGGCCCCCCAGAAGTCCACCGACCTTGCCCTTCCGCCTATTTAAAGCCTCCGTCGCGAAAACCCTGATACGATCGACGAAACCCGCATAAACCTTCCAGAGCCGCCGCCATCGCGAAGCCAAGATCTGGGGGACAGGAGTCTCTGTTCCGGCACGCCGCCGGGACGGGGAAGTGCCCCCGGAAGGCTTCTCCATCAACACCACCGCCATCTTCATCAACGCTGCTGCTCCCATGAGGAGGGAGTAGTTCTCCATCGAGGCTCGGGGCTGTACCGGTAGCTATGTGGTTCATCTCTCTCCTATGTACTTCAATACAATAATCTCATGAGCTGCCTTACATGATTGAGATTCATATGATGATGCTTGTAATCTAGATGTCGTTATGCTAGTCAAGTGAGTTTTACTTATGTGATCTCCGGAGACTCCTTGTCCCACGTGTGTAAAGGTGACAAGTGTGTGCACCGTGTGGGTCTCTTAGGCTATATTTCACATAATACTTATTCACTCGTTATGAATGGCATAGTGAAGTGCTTATTTATATCTCTTTATGATTGCAATGTGTTTTGTATCACAATTCAACTATGTGCTACTCTAGTGATGTTATTAAAGTAGTTTTATTCCTCCCGCACGGTGTAATGGTGACAAGTGTGTGCATCCGTGTTAGTACTTGGCGTAGGCTATGATTATGATCTCTTGTAGATTATGAAGTTAACTATTGCTATGATGGTATTGATGTGATCTATTCCTCCTACATAGTGTGAAGGTGACAGTGTGCATGCTATGTTAGTACTTGGTTTAGTCGTGTTGATCTTTCGTGCACTCTAAGGTTATTTAAATATGAACATTGAATTGTGGAGCTTGTTAACTGCGGCATTGAGGGTTCGTGTAATCCTACGCAATGGTGTTCATCATCCAACAAGAGTGTAGAGTATGCATTTATTTATTCTGTTATGTGATCAAAGTTGAGAGTGTCCACTAGTGAAAGTCTAATCCCTAGGCCTTGTTCCTAAATACTGCTATCGCTGCTTGTTTACTCGTTTTTATCGCGTTACTACCGCTGCGTTACTACCGCTTGTTTACCGTCCCGGGCAAAGCACTTTTCCGGTGCCGTTGCTACTATTTATTCATACCACCTGTATTTCACTATCTCTTCGCCGAACTAGTGCACCTATTTGGTGTGTTGGGGACACAAGAGACTTCTTGCTTTGTGGTTGCAGTGGTTGCATGAGAGGGATATCTTTGACCTCTTCCTCCCTGAGTTCGATAAACCTTGGGTGATCCACTTAAGGGAAAACTTGCTGCTGTTCTACAAACCTCTGCTCTTGGAGGCCCAACACTGTCTACAGGAAAAGGAGGGGGGCGTAGACATCACAAGCCTCCCTCGAGAGACGCTTATCTGCAGCGGATCGATCCAGCGAACGACGAAGGGGCTCACAAGGGAGTGCCTCCCGAAACACTCAGGGAGCAGGCAAGCACCGGTCAAGGATATCGAGGCTTTCGGAAGATGACGCCAGAGAGATAACATCGAATCTGACTAAATCCTTTATGACTACGGATACCGCGGGCATGCCACGGCCAAAAACCGTTGCAGGAGCAACGGCCGACCTCGCCGCTTACCTCATCAACCAGCGCCCCGAAGGATCCATGGCTCAAGCTCATCGAGGCGCCCTGGAAAGCCTCGCAATATTGGGGAACAACCTAGTCCCGTCAAAGGAAAAGACCACCTACCAAGGCAGTGGGTCGAAACATCATGCGAGGGATGCTCGAGACGAAATCACTCAGAGCAAGATCGACAAAGCAAGGCGGCGACGCGCCGCTAGAAAGGACGACGACAGTGATTCTTCGGATGAAGACCAGGAGTACGACGGCGAACTCAGGGGAGCCGATTGTCTAAGTTACAAGATCCGCGAAGCAATGCCGCCCAAAAAGTTTAAGCCTACTCCTACCGACGCTGCCAAATACGATGGGCAGCAAGAACCAAGATCCTGGATAGACGACTACTTGCAGACTGTGATCCTGCACAAAGGAAACCAGATAGCGGCAATGCAGTGTTTACAGCTCTACTTGAAAGATTCAGCACGGGCCTGGCTAAGGGGGCTGCCGAAAGGTTCTGTCAAATCATGGGACGACCTAGTAGACGCCTTCGTTGCCAATTTCCAAGCAACATACAAGAGGCCCGTCGGGATCGAAGAGCTACGGAACTGTCGGCAGAAGCTCGAAGGAGTCAATGCGTTCATACATCGGGAGATTCACAAAGCTCCTCAACGCCGCCGAAGACGTATCTGTCGACAGAGCAATCGATGCTTTCAGCGACGGCGTTCAGCGGGAAAGTTACATAGAAGAACTCGGGTGCAAAAAGCCAAAAACCATAACCAAGCTAATGGAAATCGCCAACGTACTGGGCTGATGGTGAGGATAACGTACGAAGGCCACGGCAGCGTAGTGATGACGAAGACGATGATCAGCCGAAGCACGACTCGGGAGGCCGAAGGGATCGTCACAAGAGAAGGAAAAAACCGCAACTACGATGACAACAATCTGGTAGCCGCAGGTGTTGGGGGGATGACCCCCGGTATGCCAAAGGCATGCCAAACCGGATGGTTTGAGCCATCAGGATACCGGTTAGATGTTCATGCCGGAGTCTAAGATGGGCGTTTGGCTAAACAGGCTAAGCCGGTATCCTCATAAGAGGGATACCGGAACCGGATAGAAAAGGTACCGGGCCACCGGAAGGAATGGCTTGTCGGCAAAGCTGGTCAAAGATCCTCTCCAGAGCTAGAAGACAAGGATGAGCTAAGCAAAGTAGCTTTAAACGAAGGGCTGACGATAAAGGAGAAGATGACGGAGAAAGAAGCCGGAGGACGTCAGCCTCCCTGATTAAAGAAGACCCCGGTGTCATCTATGATTAAAGTAGCTTTGTACAGTAGCCTTGTAAAGTAGTTTGTCCAGTCAAAGATGCCATTAGGGTTTCTTGCACTGTAAGCCACCCTCTCCCCTATATAAGGAGAGGGGGCAGCCCTTCTTCACGAGAGAGATGCATGTATGGATGTACGCGCGGAACACAGAGAAAGAAA
>NC_061513.1:133498550-133598097 GCF_022539505.1 Lolium rigidum
TCTATTCATCGGATCCCAACAAACGCAACATATAGAATTACAGATAGATGATCTTGATCATGTTAGGCAGCTCACAAGATCCGACAATGATAGCACAATGGGGAGAAGACAACCATCTAGCTACTCGCTATGGACCCATAGTCCGAGGGTAGACTACTCACACATCACACCGGAGGCGACCATGGCGGCGTAGAGTCCTCCGGGAGATGATTCCCCTCTCCGGCGAGGGTGCCGGAGGCGATCTCTCGGATCCCCCGAGATGGGATCGGCGTTGGCGGCGTCTCTCCGGAAGGTTTTCCGTATCGTGGCTCTCGGCATCGGGGGTTTCGTCACGGAGACTTTTTATAGGCGGAAGGGCAGGTCAAGAGGCGGCACGGGGGCCCCACACCACAGGGCCGCGCGGCCAAGGGGGGCCGCGCCGCCCTAGGGTGTGGCCCCTCCGTGGCCCCTCTTCGTCTCTCCTTCGGACTTCCGGAAGCTTCGTGAGAAAATAGGCCCCGGGCTTTGATTTCGTCCAATTCCGAGAATATTTCCTTACTAGGATTTCGAAACCAAAAACAACGAAAAACAACAACTGGCACTTCGGCATCTTGTTAATAGGTTAGTTCCAGAAAATGCACGAATATGACATAAAGTGTGCATAAAACATGTAGATAACATCAATAATGTGGCATGGAACATAAGAAATTATCGATACGTCGGAGACATATCAGTGATGCAGTCAACGAAAGTATGATAGCATACAAGGAGATGTATAATGAGCTAGAAAAGCTGTTTGATGGATGTGAGGTAAATCATATCAGCAGATTGAGCAATGATGAAGCCGATGTTCTTGCAAATATCGGGTCGCAATGTCTGGCGATTCCTCCAGGCATGTTCTGGGAAGAAATAAGCGAGAGATCCACCAAGCCGATGAAAACAAAAAAGAAGGAAAAGGAAGCAAAACCCTCGGGTGCTGCAAAAGAACCACTAGACGAAGAAGAAGAGGAACAGGAGCTAGTCATGATGGTGCAAATTCCATGGATGCAAGCGTACATATCATACATCCTTAGGAAAACAATACCCGAAGATCCAGTTGAAGCAAGGCGGATAATTAGACGTTCTAAAGCTTTTACCGTGGTCAAAGGGGAGTTGTATAAGTGAAGTATTTCGGGTGTGCTACAGAGGTGCGTCACACCCGAAGAAGGAAGAGTAATCCTGAAGGAGGTACATGAAGGAGTATGCGGCCATCACGCAAGTAGTCGAGCCATCGCGGCCAAGGTTTTTCGAGCTGGATTTTACTGGTTAACGGCAATTGAGGATGCGAAGGAAATAGTGCGAACCTGCGATGCGTGCCAGAGATTTGCCGCAAAGCCTCACTCTCCAGCAGCGGAATTAATGCCAATACCCTTATCTTGGCCCTTTGCTCAATGGGGCCTCGACATGGTGGGAAAGTTACACAAAGCCTCGCCAGGAGGATACGAGTATATGCTCGTCGCTGTCGATAAATTCACCAAGTGGATAGATGCGAAGCCGATAAATTCACCAGATGCAGCGTCAGCAATAAAATTCGTGAAGGGCATCATTTTTCGATTTGGAGTACCTCATAGCATCGTCACGGACAACGGCAGTAACTTCACATCCAAGGAATTCAAGGCATATTGCGCCGAAGTAGGTATCAAATTGCACTTCGCGTCAGTCGCGCATCCTCAAACTAATGGTCAAGTCGAGAAAGCCAACGGTATCATCTGCAATGGCATCAAGAAGCGTCTGTTAGGGCCACTGGAAAAAGCTCGACACACTTGGCCAGAGGAGCTGCCGAGCGTGTTATGGAGCATCCGAATAACGCCAAATACAGCGCCACAGGAGACTCCGTTTTTCCTGGTCCATGGGGCAGAGGCAGTGCTGCCGATAGAAATAGAGCACGATTCTCCGAGAGTTACGGAGTATAATGAAGAAGTCTCCAGGAAAGCATTGGAAGACGACATCGATGCACTCGACGAAGCTCGAGACGAAGTATTATCAAGGGTAACGAAATATCAGCAGGACCTGAAAAACTAGCACAGTCGACGATTACGACCAAGATCCTTTCAGGTGGGAGACCTAGTCTTACGACTCAACCAAGAGCGTACTGAAAAACTCGAGTCACCTTGGCTTGGCCCATACGTCGTCACGAAAATAATCGAAGGAGGAGCATACAGGATCAAAGAGAAGAAGACAGGGGTTCCCGAGAAAAACCCCTGGAACGTGGCACAACTAAGGCGTTTCTACGCTTAGCGGTAAAATATAGTTCTCCTTGTAAAAATACAATGTACTGAAATGCCCGCGAGTTTTCAGACGCACTCTTTTCCTTTTTCGGGGCACCGAGTGGGGCCGGGAAAGGTTTTTAATGAGGCGGGCTCGCGGTGCTGCAATATAATAAAGATAGTGGAGACATATATTTTTTCCATCGACATGCTGAAGTTACAATATATATACAATATAGATGGGTTCAGCTGACAAAGTTATTTCGCCTTGGTACCAAATACCTCGCCAAATAAAGCAAAGATACAAAATAGCAGTCAAAACAGAGCAAAACACTCGGGGGCTAGTACCCGCAAAAATAGCACAAAAACCCGGTTGCTTTGGTTTAAAACCTTGCACATACAACAGAAGGATTTAATATCGAAACACTCGAGGGCTTGAATGAAGAAAAGTATATACAACTTACAATGTACACACAGCGAAGATATAGATCTTATCGACAAATACAAACTCAGTTACGACCCAACAAGTCGTCAATATTTACTCCGGCTTCTTCGGGACCAGCACCCAAAAAGTCGGCATAATGGCCGTCTGAAAAAAAGTCGGCGTCCATCCGAAGAAGATCATCAATTATCTCCTCGGCCTATCGGGGTGATCCGTGCATTGATTTTATCAACACCCCTTCGTCGTTGCCTCAGCTTAGTATGCACAGTCTCCACCACCTTTGTCATATCAAGTTTTGGGTGGTAGATTTGAAGCATAATAAGGGTAACCTTGGCACCAGCTATCAGTTGAGCCCTTACAAAGCCATGGATCCTTTGCACATCCTTAAATTTCTCCATCAGTTCGAGAAGAGATTTTGGTTGAACATTCCGAGGAAACATAGCATTGAAAATCTTGGATAAAGTACTGGAACAAAACTCGAGAAATCCCCGAACTTGGCACGAACAGTCTTGAAACCTGACAATCTGTCGGGTACGTTCTGGAGTGGCCCAGAAAAGAGAACCGTGTTCAAGAGAAAGGTTAACAAGGAGATTTGTCCTTGCATTTACCCTTTCATCTTCTGTAGCAGTGTCGAGAAAGGAACCTATTCGGCGACAGCATAAGAGTCTCGAAAAAGAAATAATGAAGGAGTCTGGGTTTACAAAAGCATACCTGACATGTCCGCACTGGCTTCAATCATCAAATCAAGCATCGAGTTTTCTCGAGTAGTTGCTTTTTCAGCCTCCGAAATAGCAGCTTCCTTGGAAATCATGGCTTCCTTAGCCTGTTGAAGGGCAATCTTTTCCCTTTCGGGTGCTTTCCGAGATTGTTCCATCATCGCAAGAGTTTATTGTTTCATGAACTGAAGTTGTTGGCGAAGTTCTTGCAAATCTTGTGGAGAGTGTTTACTTGAAGAACTTTCGACAAGGTCATCAGCGACAAGTGTTTTCTTTGAGAAGGAGGAAACAGGAAAAGCGTCGACAGGATGAGGATTCGCGGAGTAGTTATCAAAAATCAACTGAAAAAGCAAATTTCAGTATCAATGACCACGCAAAATAGAATTCCATTGATTTTCGAGACATTTACACAGATATTACAGGGGGAATCTTCAAAAGAACTACTACGACAGTGGTAGCCAAAGGTACTATGGTGACAACTTCAGAAGGAACAAGAAAATAAAAAATAAAAACAGGAAAAGATAAGGCATTCTACTAGACCTCCGGCTTTGATGAGCTAGGAGCAGGAGTAGGCTTGAATCCAAGATAAGCGAGGATCTTCTTTGTGTTGGGCTTCGCAGCCTTGATCAGTGATCGCCACTTCGTGGTCTCCATCTCCTGTGTGTCGCCAACTTTGGTCCAGTCGACGTTTTGCTGACTGTCAGCAACCAGGGCGACAGTGCTTTCAACAGTGACCTTCATATTTTCTTGGCGCAACTTCAGTCCAAGATCTTCTGGTGGATTAAAGCACTTGGCAAGAGCAAGAAAAGTCGAGGGTTCCTCTTTCTTCGGGAAGAAGTAGGGGAAGAGCCACGACAGTCCTTCCTTGGCTTGGTTAATGCCTTCACGTGCTTCTGTTCCATGAAACTCAAGGAACGCAAGTGTATCAAGAAGAGGATCATTGTCGGGATCTTCAAGTTCAAATTCCTGAGATGTTGAATCTGTCGAGACAGAAATTTATTGATCAAAAAACAAGTAAAGAAAAGCAAGTCCAAAGAATACAAAATGGTTCAGGTACTCACTGACAAAGCGACGGTTTTGCGACTTCAGACGTTTAATAATCGCCTCTTCACGAGCAGATTGTGCGATTATATGCTCGCTCAACGAAGTCTCGGCATAGTGAAGCCTCTTCCTAAGTTCTTCGACACCAGCAGCATCGGCTTTGGCCTTGTCAGCCTCTGCCCTAGCCTTACTAGCATCTGATTCGGCCTTCTTATGAGCCTCCTCACTTCGCTCTAATTTTTGAGCAAGTGTGTTGGCACGCTCGTTGGCCTCCGCCAGTTTTTCTGCCAAGATAGCTAAATCTTGTTAAAATCATGACAAGAAAGGAGTAAGAAGGCAAGGGTAAAGAGAAGCAGAAAGACATTACCTTCAGCTTTGCTAGCATAATCGCGGTACCCAACGAATTGGGCACCGAAGCGGATGAATTCCTTAATCAAAGGCTATTACAAGAAAGATAGAGAAAGAAAACGTCGGTAAGAAAAAAAGAGTGCGATAGCACAATATCAAAAAGAAGCAACTAATGAAATCATCGACAATGTCAGAAAACAGTTGAGGACTTACGTCATCCAAAAGAGGAGTCGAGGAGCTACCCAATTGCAAGGTAGGCTCCATGATTGTTTCAACCCTTGCCCTTTTTGGAGAAGGGACGAGAGGGCTGGCAGGAGGAATAGGTGCGTCGATGTTTTGTTGAGGAGGCGAAGATTCTTCTCCTTCAACTGGCACTTCAGAAACAACTAGAGTATGCGACGTACTCGTTCGAGTAGGCGCATCAATAGCTGGCACTTCTTCCTCATCACCACTGCAATTACATTGCGGAAGTATAAGAAGGTATATAGACGAAAACTTTCAAGAATTAAAACAGCGAGAGCCACGGAATAACTTACGAACTAATGAGGGCGTCAAGGTATGGATCGAAAGCTGCCTTCTGACGTGAAGGAGCAGGTTCTTCGGCTTTGGAAGTGCCGGAATTTTTGACGTCTGTCTTTTCTTCGACGTCTGCCCTTTTCCTTTTGTTCTTTGGAGAAACAGCAGGAGGAGGAGATTGTGCCGATGCGGTAGCTTCAGAGGCAGCCTCTTTTTCAGAGGATCCCGCAGATTTTCGAGAACCTGCGGGTTCATTCTCAAAGGAAGGAGCATCTTGGTTGTCATCAGTAACAACGGCTCGTTCTTCGACTTCTCCGCCCTCAGGAAGGGGAGGAAGAGAGACAAGGCTTGGATGATTCTATAAAAAAATGAGATGTCAATAAAAGAGTTATGAAAAGGATGTCAAATAAATATGAGAAAGTCGGCAAAGGGTACCTTGGGAAGCGCATTGGTGGCGCTGTAAGGATTTACGCGACAAGAAGAAGGGACAGGATCTTTCTTGCTGAGAGAAGAGATTTTTCGGATAAGTTTTTCTAAATCTTTAACCGATAAATCTACCGATAAACGATCCACATCATCGTCGCCAGTATACTTCCAGAGGGGATTTTTGCGAGCCTGAAGAGGCTGCACTCTGATTCTAAGGAAATACGCTGTGATCTGGATACCCGACAATTCTTTGCCACGGGTGTTTTGCAGATCGTGGATACGGGTCATCAATGCTTCTGTCGCCGTCTTTTCTTCGTCGGTAGCCTCGGCATCCCAGGATCGGCGACGACAGATTTTTTCGGCACCATCAAAAGGAGGGATGTTGTCTTCAACAGAGCCATGATTCTCCTCGTGGATGTACAACCATTTTTTGCGCCACCCTTGAACTGAATCAGGGAATTTGACGTCAAAGTATTCAACGTCAGGGCGGACGCATATCACAACGCCGCCTATGTTATAGGCGACGTTGGGAGAGCCATTACGGCGACAGAAAAAGATACGTTTCCATAGGGACCAGTTAGGCTGGATCCCAAGGAAAGCTTCACACAATGTGATAAAGATAGAAATGTGGAGAATGGAGTTGGGAGTAAGATGGTGAAGTTGCAGTCCATACATGAAAAGCAACCCCCGAAGAAAATCATGGATGGGGGTGGAAAGACCACGGATAAGGTGGTCAACAAAACTAACCCGATATTGCATTGGCGGAGCTGGGTAGCTTTCTTCCTTGGGGAAGCGCAGCGCGTCTTGTTTCCCGCTGATGCCAAGCTTCTTCAGCATATTGATATCCTGTTGAGAGATTTTGGATCTCTCCCACTCCAAGTTCCCCAGATTTTCTGTAGCCATCTGTGATTCTGGAGTACTGTGCCTGATGAGTTTGCGCGGCGGCATCAACAAGCGTGGAGTAGAAGAGCGCAAGGGCGAAGGAGCACAAAGAGATCTGGGCGCAGCGGGGAATTTTCGTAAAGAAAGAACAAAGGTGCGGCGTGAGCGAAAGTGCCAGAGGAAGAAGAAGATGGACCTAAGTAGAGGTGCAGCGAATCGGCGCAACCGTTGGATGAAGGAAATTGTGGGGTAGATGGACTACACGTGGACAAAGGGTAAAAGCGGACTTTTACTAAGAAATGAAAAGACAGGCGGCACAATGCGTGTGCCGGAAAAAAGGACGACGTGTGTCCCCCACCTGCACGACGTGTCAATTGGATAGGAAAATTGGACCCACAAGGCAGAGAGAGAAGCGGTTCTCGCATGTTCCCAATACAGTAATCGTGGTTATCGTCAGCAATGATGTCACCGTAAAAAGAGAAAATTTCGACAAAGACGCATGATAAAACATTTCGACAGCGAAAGATTATTGATTATTTCGGGAGCCTTTGATCAAATACAAGTTTTTGCCCAAATGCTCGGGGGCTACTTTAGAAAAAAATGAAAAGTTTGAGAAAGACAAAATAGAAATGGCAAGAGTCTATGATCAAATACAAGTATTTGTTCATAGCCTCGGGGGCTACTCCCATCGGGAGCGCTGGTCGCGCACCCGATAGATATGAGAAGTTCGAGAGAAAGTAACAATATATCGACAGATGGTATTAATTTTTGGAGCCTACAACCAAGCACAAGTCCTTGGCTGTAGCCTCGGGGGCTACTCCCATCGGGAACGCTGTTCGTGTGCCCGATGAAATTATAAAAAAAAGAAGATAGAAGAATAAGAGAGTATATTTCGAGTTAAAATAACTCTACATATACTCCCATCGGGAAAGCAATATAAGTCATCCGTTGACTCAATAAAATGTGCTATTCCAACAGCCGAATAAGCACTCGACAATATATTCTCAGAGCGCCGAAGTTGCGAATAAATCTCTGAATGCCGCAGAATTTGCGAAGGTAAGACCCCAGATCCGTTCTGTGCGGCGTGGCGCCGTCTCTGACGTCGGTTTGCTACTTTTTTCCGTATCAACAGATACGAAGAAAAATCCTAACGGACGCGTTAGCTACCCGATAAATATGACTGGGACTCGACAGAATGGTAAGACCTTAAGCGGCACCTGTCGAAGTTTACACCAGTATCCCGAGATCATGTCCAGGGACGTGATCTTGAAGTAGGTTTTTGCGGATTGCCACTAGAGCAGTTAACTAGTACCTGATCCGTCAGATGAACTAGCCCCAACTACCATTATCCCTGTACAATATAGAAAGTTGTATGCAAAGATATGTGCGAAAATTCAGAGTTGTCGAATAAATATAAAAGTGGAGATTTTCCCTGACTCTACGATTCAAGCAAAATCTCGGGGGCTACTAACATAGGCACACCCAATGGGCCTGCCGAAAGTGGTACCCGGGGTTTAATGAAGGCCCACGACCCGAAGAATAAGAAGATTCGGAAGCCCAAGATATTATTAAGGAAAGTTTGTAATAGAAGTCATCGTTTGTAATCTTGCGGGACGGGTCAGAAACCCTCCCGGATTCTGTAAACTTGTGTATTACGAAACCCTCGACTCCACCTCCTATATAAGGGGGGGTCGAGGGACAAAGAAAGGATCGAAACTACTGTCAACACAACCCTAGTTTTTACATTGTCGAGCACTTTCGGCTGAAACCTTCGAGATCTACTTGCCCTCTACATCCAACGAAACCCTAGTCTACAATCCGTAGGCATTGACAAGTTAATCCCTTGTCACCTGGAGGCTCCAGCCGTGGGCTGGGTACCGCGAGCGGTACCTTGCCTGGAGGCTCCAGCCATGGGCTGGGTGGAGGCTCCGGCTAGGGAAAGGGTGGAGGCTCCAGCTGCTGGCCCCTCCTCACCATTCGTTTTTTTTCTTCCTTTTAAATTCAGATTTGAAATGCAAATATCTTGTGATTGGAGAAACCAAACGAGACGAAACCAATTTTGTTGGAAAGAGGTCGACAAGTGCTATCCCTACAACAAGTGAAAAACTAGTGGGGGATGATTTTCTATAATTTTTAGAGCGAACCCTCTAAACCCGGAGAACCGCGAAAAACTCCAATGTCGAAAACACAACAAGTGATATACGCGGAATCCATTTTCGATGAGCTAGAGCTTATCATGGAAATAATCAGAAGCTCTAAAACATGACATGGAAAAGATCCAAATAACAACCAAGAAAGATGATGCAAGGATGCAAAGGTTTGACCGCACTCCGAGCGATACGACCAAGTTACTCACTCGAGAGCCCCTTGATAGAATGACCATTATCCTATAAACCGGTCTCCCAACTAAACCACGAGACCGGTAAGAAAGAAACCCTATCAAGAGAAAACCTTAACCTTGCGCCTTCCATTTGTGCTCGATGATGATGATCTTGACCGCAACATGATGAAACACCGTTCTTGATTGTGCTGGCTTGATGAAGATGAGATCTTGCGGATTGCTCCCCCATACTCCATTATGGATGAGCTTCTTCTTCGGTGCAACCTCACATATCCATGAACATATATGGATGGCAAGCTTCAAGTAGTGAGCTCTTCGAGTTGACTCATCTTGAACTTGCACCTTATTTCTTCATATTGCAACCTTGACGCCAACTTATGGTTCAAGCATTGCCTATGGACAACTCCTACACATATAACTCAATGCAACCATTAGTCCATAAGGATTGTCATTAATTACCAAAACCACACATGGGGGCTCTATGCACTTTCAGATATGCTATTCAATGCTTGCATGCACATGCAAGACTACATGGAAGAGAAAGCCAGCCAAAACGCTCACAAGCAAGCTGTAATTTCTCGGTTGTTGCATGTAGCCCGGCTGTAGATGTAGCGTCGGCTCTCTTCTTTTTCTCCTTTCTCTTTTCTGCACCTAGAATTTTGTTAATGTGGAATACATTATAGCCAACTATTGTACTTGCTCTTAGCAAGATACCACCTTTAGAATTGACGCATGGTAGACAGCCTTAGGCCTTTCACATAGATGTCTAAGAAACAATCACCACAATGCATTGTTTCTTAGAGTTGTATCCTAATTTAATGATTTTGGTCTAGAAATTGCTTTTGCATATGACTCCGTGTAAAGGTTGTATCTGAGCTAAGATACAACAACACTCTCTCAACTCATTAACTATAATGCCACATAAGCATTTTGCATTTTTGCTATGATACCATACTAAGAGACTACCGTGGAGGGAGTTGCATATTCCACCACCTTTTGCTCCATATGCTGCACAAAACACTACTTGAAATAATTTTTTGCGGTTTCCACCACTTACTGCTTTAATCTGTTGCGGTTTTCATCACTTGGTCATCTAATCAACCAATTAGCCCATTTGATGGAAAAACGGTAGTTGGGTCTAGCATGTCCATGCATGAATAAATGTACAAAGAAGTTAGACCTTAAAAAGTCCAAAAAAAATCATCTCTAGTAGCGTCCCGCAAATGGCGTGCGATCAAATCACTGGATATGTCAGATTGGGGGACGTTCGTCCAATGGCGCCGCCTTTGAGGTGCAGTCATTTCTAGCCGCGACACCCAGACGTGTCACGGTTTTTTTTTAAATAAAAATGTAAATCAAAATCGACTCGTCGTTTTTAAATAGTATAGTTCAAAGTTCCCACCATCGCGGTGGGCACCGCCTCGAATATTATAGAACCGAGGAAACTGATAAATCTAGAAGAACGGGTCCCAACACCAATGCTGATGCCAAAGACGTAGCCATTCAGTCTGTGGTTTCTTTCAAGATCATGTCACAATAGTACATGTGCTCCACCTTTACCTGAGAGACGGCATCGGGGAGCTGGACACAGTATTGAGCCACAATAGTACATGAAGCTTCGATGGTTTCTTAAAAATAGCTTATATTGTTTTAAGAATCAATTACTAGTGACATGTTAAACAAATCATAGAAAAATATATTTTCATTTAGAGCTCATGAATTTTCTGTCGATTAATTATAGTGTATAACTTATGTATGAATAATATAATTTATGAATAGGTAAATCACACCCTGTAAACCATCTATGAAGAACATAATTTTATTAAGCATAACATTTTACTATGATCTTTTTAGTGAGATACAAGTATTTATGTTAAAATATATGAGTAGATTTTAAAGTAAAAAGTTTGATGATACTTATTGAATATAGTCTATAACATTCTAGAGTGCATAAAAAACATGATTTCTTGAGATTTTTTTTTGGATATTTTAAGTTTTAATTTTTTTGTACATTTATTCAGGCATTAAGATGCGAGATCCAACTATTGTTTTGCAGTTAACCAGCCTAATTGGTTGATTAAATTACCAAGTGATGAAAATCGCAACAGATTAGAACAATACATAGTGAAAACCGCAAAAAATCTATCTAAATGGTATTTTGTGCAACATATAGAGTAGAAGGTGATGCAATCTACAATTCCCTCACCATTGTGAAAGGCCTTACGTCGTTTGTATGTCCATAGCAAAGCAAGGAGGCTCCATTTCCATAGGTAACCGGTCCCATGCCTGAAAATCCATTTCCGCTTTACTGAGACGCATATACAGCGAGAGGACGGTCCAGTCTGCCTTCTCCCGTCCCGTCTAGATCTGGCTTCCTCCAAGAGACAGCCAGCTTTACCTCCCGTTCCGCACTCGCCGTCCACCCGGACCAGTGGCCGCCGGCATTGAGCTCCAGCCGGAGCGTCTCACCCATCTGCTCTTCAGGTTAGGCCTCGCCCGACTCATCATTTGCTACTGCTGCTCCTCCCTAAGATCCACTCTGCTTAATGCTTTTGGCCAGAGGAACACGTTTTTCTTTTCTTTCTTTAGAACGGTTAGAGGAACAAGTGCGTCAAGAAATTTCCGTTGTGGCCTTCTCCGACTGGGCGACGGTCGGCTCTTGTTCCCGGCCCGACGACCATGTCGAAGAGCCAAGAGCTACAACCTCTTTCCTCGTTGCTCTTGTAGCAAGAAATGCATTAAACGACAGCGTGTTTTTTTTGCCACAGGACATTAGTAGAAAACACATATACGGTGCCACTTTGGCTCAAATTACTAGAAAGTACGTACGCTTATTTATTTTTCTTCTTTTCCATGTCTGGGCCCACACATCATTTCTTTTAGGACGATTTTACCCTCGGGCCGGTCGTTTCACCTGGTCTGGTTCGATCGAACCTTGCCTGGTCGAACGGAACGACCGGAGGCGAAGAACAGCGCCGCTACCTCGCCGTGCCTCCTCCCCCGCGCACCACCCGTTCCTCTGGCCGCTGGGGGATCTGCCGCCGTCTCTCTGCTCTCAGGAGAAGAGACGGTCGCGTGCCTCCGCGTGTGGCCTACGTTCGCCAACTATGGTGAAGGGGCCGGGTTATTAGCTCTAAGGGTAGTATCAGTATGTATTCCACCTATGTGCCATATTGTAGTTGGTTAGGTCTATATAAGCCACTACTCCATAGCACTACTAGTCTCTGACACCCTAGCGCGCCTCGGTCTTCCCTTTGACAACTACAAATGCACCAACAGACTCAAGGTAGTGGCGTCTCGCACCCCGGTTCGTCGGACCTCTTCTCCTATCTCTTGCCGAATATACAGTTTATGGTCTGTGTCTACTTTCTTGTTGCACATGCACACCGTTTTTTTTTCGAATTTTTTGGGGTTCCCCACCTGAATATATTGAAAAAGGGATAAACGCCAGGTTTTTACAGCAACAAGGTAGAGAGGTACAGAGGAGGGAGGGAGGGAGAAAAATCACACAGGTTCAGTACAAAGAGAGCTGTGCCAATCCTCAACGGCGGAGTGTAGGTCAGGGGAAATCTCCCATACCAGAGAGGGGCATCGTCGCGGCACGTTTTCAGCAGCAGCCGTAGCGAGGGGCGGGCATCGCAAAAAACAGTGGCATTGCGCTGCTCCCACAGGTGCCAGCAGCAGAGGAGAGCGAACGCCGGCACATGCACATGCACATGCACAAAGTTGTACTAAATCAACGACAATTACTCCGTAATATGGATTGGAGGGTATCTATTTTCAAGTGGTAGCAGTAGCATACTAGAGAGAAAGGATTCTTGCTATTTTGCAGGTGTGTCATACTAAAAGCTTCTGATTGCTTCGGCAAAAAGAAAAATATGGTACTGAATTATTTAACCAATTGTATCAAACAGGTACGTGGTCCGAGACACAGGAAATCGAGATGGGGAGTATCAAGGAACTATTTTACGAGTGGGAAATCCAGGTGCTTGTTCTCCTCAGCTTCATGCTACAAATGTTCCTCTTCTTCGCTGGCAGCCTTCGGAGGCGTAGCCTCAACTCGTTTCTTAGGTTCCTCACTTGGATAGCTTATCTGGGCGCAGACTTAGTAGCAGTTTACACCCTGGGCTACCTCTCACGCCATGAGGACGCGACCACTGGACTATCTTTCTTCTGGGCACCATTTCTTCTCATCCATCTTGGTGGACAGGACACCATTACTGC
Organism: Lolium rigidum; assembly: GCF_022539505.1. Taxonomy (NCBI): domain Eukaryota; kingdom Viridiplantae; phylum Streptophyta; class Magnoliopsida; order Poales; family Poaceae; genus Lolium; species Lolium rigidum. The sequence goes on from NC_061513.1 coordinate 133,511,712, forward strand.
TTTCGCCATGGAGGACAACAAGTTGTGGTTGAGGCATTTATTGACTCTGTTTATGCAAGTTGTCCTAGCTTTATATGTTTTCTGGAAGTCCATTGACAAACACGACGTGGAGCTTCTAGTTTCAGATGTCTTTGTGTTTGCTACTGGAATTATCAAGTATGGAGAAAGGATATGGTCTCTCAAGTGTGGGAGCTTTGAAAGCTTCGAGGGTTCCACTGGACAACAGTACAAGCAACAGGTGCCGGGGGAGGTTGCCGAGGATCCCTATTCTCACATTGTGTGCGCTGCCCTGCATCGTATGCCACGTGTCTTTCGAATCTTTACAGCACGATCAGGTGATAGTGGTACAACTATCCAAGAAAACCCAAGCAATTGGGTGAAGCGGATGAGGCTCGAGCTTGGCATGATGTACGATGATCTGTATACTAAGTCATGTGTGCTCAGAACAAGGAGTGGCATCATATTGCGATGCATCTCTCAGGTATCTATTATGATTGCCTTGGCGCTCTTCCTCACGAGCGACACACGGAGGTACAGTAGAGCGGACATTGCAATCACCTGGTCACTCTTCGTAGGATGTTTTTTATTGGAGGTATGTGCAATGTTTATTTTGATAATGTCACCATGGTCCTGGGCGTGGTTGAAGGTGCGAAGGTGCACCCTGCTTGCAAGCTTGTCCTGGTTTCTCTTGTGCAGTGGCATTGGATGGCCAGAGAGGAAGCCATATCTGAATTCAATAGGGCAGTACAACTTCCACAGGTGGTTAGATGCAAGCAGCAACCAGCCAAGGTCATATAGTAGACGAGCGATGACAACCGTTATCAAAAGCTTGGTGAATTTGGTTGGTGTCAAAGAGGATAAAATATTGTTCTGGATTAGCAGGTTGTTAGACACCGAGCACGTGCAGGCAGATAAGGAGACGATGGAGTGTGTTGTTAGGGGAATTACTGACTTCCATGCTGAAATCAGCAGAGTTCCCCGGCAGTGGCCAAAACTTGGCGGCATAGTGCAAGAGCTACAAGATATTCGTGAAGATTTTGGTGGGAAGGTTGCTTTAGTGCATTTTATCACAGAGGCACACTTGATAAAATATCCTCTTCATCCTCCTTCGGACATGGAGACGGCCACAGGTACCAGCTGCAGTGTCATGGTGGAGGTATGCCGGAAACTATCCAACTACATGGCATACCTTTTGGTTACCCACCCTTCCATGTTGCCGCTCAATGACAGCGCTCTATTTACACTGGAGAAAATGGTACACTTGTTTCCACATCTCATAGATGAGCAGCAGGATTCTGAAGGTTACTTCAGCATCGAGCCAAGCATGGAAACACTGCAGGAGTTGGTAGACATATGGACGAAGCTGATCATCTATGCCGCGGCCAAGTCCCGGCCAGAGATGCACGCGGCGCACCTGGCCAGAGGAGGGGAGCTTATCACCTTCGCCTGGCTGTTCTTGAGCCACAACTTTTTGGGAGATGCTGAGGTGATCAAGGTGCAGCTTACCAATGCCAATCAAAGAGGGACGATAGCATACGTCTTCAGAAATCCTACACCAAGATAATAGCATCATATCCAACGCATCATATCCAATACAAGCCCTGTAGAGTACAAACTCCTCCGTTCTTCATTCGATTACTCCTCTTCTGTTCGCGTTTGTGGCTTCAATAATTGATTGAAGTGTGAAGTTTTTATACAAGCTTCAGTACTATGTGCTAAAAAATCATTATAAATGCTTTTATGCGCCCTAAAACAGACTGGAAATTCTCGTTTGCAATAAAAGTTTGACATTTTGTCATGATACACTCCCTCGGTTAGGCCAACTCCAACCGGCCGATGCATTTAGTCCGCGTATAGAATCAATTGGCCAGAAAACGCTGTACAATGCGCTGAAGCAAACAGACGGCATAAATTTAAGCCGAGTTTGCATCGAGCGGGGCTCTAGCTCCGCACCTAACCCTCCTCTCACGTCCCGCACCTAACCCTCCAAAACCCTAGTCCCATCCTGCCGCCGCTGCCGGCGGCGCCGCCGGGCAAAGGCTATGGGGCGTGGCGGCGGCGGGCTTCCCTCTTGCCGCGGCGGGGACGGCGGCTGGGCACTCTCCTCGAGGCTGCGGCGGGGGACCTCCTGCCTCCCATGTGATGGCAGGGCGGCGGCGGTTGGAGGAAGGAGGGGCGACGGTGGCCATGGTGCTGCGGCCTCCCCTGCCTCCCGTCCGTGGCACACCGGTGGTGGCTGGTGGTGGGACGGTTTGCGCCATCCCCTCCGCCTCTCGCCGGTGCGGGGTGGTGACCTTGGGTTTCTCCCGCGGTTCGAGGACGCCCGGGGCAGCAGCCTCGGGTTCGACGGCGGCGGCATCCTTCTTCTTCGTCGGAGGTGGTCGGCCAGGCTGGTAGTCCTGTGTGGGGGATCATGGGATCTCACACAGGTTTTCGGCAATGGTGATCTAGTCCGGGGTGTCATGGCGGCCAGTGAAAACTGAGCCTCGACCTCGGTCTTGGCGGATGATGGCGGCGTCGGTCGATGTCGTTACCTTGTCGAAGGCGTCATCTTTGCCGTCTTGGCACTACGCTCGGCGAGTTGGGATGCGCGGCTGCCGGTGAAAACCGTGCTCCGACCTCGGTTGGCGGACGATGGCGACGTGTCGCGCCGCTACCTTCTTGAAGGCATCGTCGTCGCAGTCTGCGGTTTTCTCACTCGTGCTGCTCCGGGGGAAACCCTAGGTCCGGGTCTCCCGGATCGGACGATGGCGGCGCGGCCTGCGTCGTTCTACCTCTTGGGGCATCGTTTTTGGAGCAGCTGCTGGATGTTGGCGGTTTTCGGCGGAGTGGTGTTCATCTACCACATTGTTGGCGCTGAGTCTCAGCGGCATGGTGTTGCAGGGTATCGACGACAGATGCGGGATGATGTATACGTGCAAGATGGTGGAGCCGTCTGGCGTCATGGTGGCATCGACGGCAGGTCTTGCAAGGTTAATGCGATGATCTCTCTTGAAGATGGAGTCGAGAAAAACGGCGGGAGCAACTCATATGGCGTGTGCGTTGGCGTGCGCTGAGAGTCTGCTTGACTGGATGTGATTCTCACTTCCTATTGGGCGATTTGGGAAGGCATTTAGTTTTGGATGATGTGAGTTGGTGTATTGTCACCCTCTTCATCCCACTGTAGGTATAGTAAGGTTGCTTCGAGATTGATCTTTTGAATTGTTTTTTGTAAGGTTTCGTTATGCCTGTAATTGAGCACGTTAGCGGTGGCCCACCAAGTGCCCGCCTGAGCCTATCAAGGTAAACGGAATGCCGCTACGTATCCGTAATAATACGTTCATCAAAAGCGGCGTTCGTGTATACCCGCTAGCGTCAGGCAAAAAATAGCTACTGTAGCTGCGATTCCCCCAGCCTCGTCAGGAACAACCAGCGATCCCTCTCTGTAGGAATGCTTGGCGCCGTGACACCTCCCTGAGAACCTCGCCAAGAACCTCGCCGGCCGCCGGGATCCCCAAGAAAACACTGGAGGCGGGCAATGGCCATGGGGAGGACGAGCTCGATGCGACGGATCTACAACTTCGCGGTGGAGGGGAGCGGCGAGCGGCGGAGGCGTGCGAGTCCAGGGAGAAGCGGAGTGGACGGAGGGAGAGGGAGGGAGCGGATGGAGAGGGGGCGGACCGGCGGACCATCGCCGTCTCGCTAGCCATGGCGCGGCGCGCGACGAAGGGGAGCGGAGCGAGGAAGAAATCGTGGAGCGGCGGCTGGTTGCGGTAGGGAAACGCGTAGCGGAAGCCCACCCAGGTTTTTCCCCTGACCGTGGGTGTCCGATATTAAGTTTTAATCGGGCTGGGCTGGCGGCACCGTGGACGTCCCGTGACCACCTACAGGCTGAGGTTTCGTGAATAATCTAATAAAAAAAGCCGTGTGCATCCATCCTTTGGATGGTTTCGTGAATAATCTAATAAAAAAAACAGTATGCATCCATTCTTTGGATGCAGAAGCTCAAACGATATTTCCCCATTTCGAAAAAAAAAGAGTTTGCATGGAGCGGAATCCCATGGCGCCTTCCCATGTCCTTCCTTGGTCCGGCCGTCCGTGGCACATGTAGCTCATTCTTCCCCCACCCCTTCCATGCACAACAGTACAACACCCTGCCTCCTCGCCCTCCCTCTGTTGTACTTCCTTTGCTACTAAACTTCCAATAATGAATTAATCATATACTAACAATACTACAGTCTATGTATTGGTGTACCTATTATGTGTCCTATATATAGTTATTAAGATTAAAGACTTGTAATTCTAAAAAAAAAAGATTAAAGATTTGTTAATTCTTCTAAAACTGCACTTAGAGCTAGATCTCGTAACTTTAACTTTATTTCAGAACCTTCTATTTGTTTCACTATCCACTCAAATAATTAATCATCCCTCATCTTATCGTAAATGCATACCTTATAACTTCCTACTCTGTAAGCTGTGAACCAACCAAAAGGCTTATCCAGATTCAACGTCAAACAAGTAGCATAATATGGTTAACAGAAAAACATCTTTTCAGAAGAAACTGAATGTAATATTCACTTACAACGCTTCCGCAGTTCCAGGTACCTCTGCTGCCAAGATAACACTAACCCCCTCCAGTACAACCGCCTCAACCTGCAAACTAAATTTAAACACGGATCTATGAAGCAATCAAACCCAAAGAGCAAGCAAATATCATCTAATACCCCATTTCGAAAGAAAAAAATCATCTAATAGACAAAAAGAGCACCTTCACTATGGACAAAAACATACCAGTTTCTGAAGGTACAAAATATTGCAGATGTACATCACAAAACCTAAGAAAAACTGAACTACGATATAACTGACTTGGCATATTGGTTGCATGATAAATGGAACCAAGGGGGTTGAAACCCCCTTTCATCTAAAAAAAAACTGACTTGGCATATGCATGACCAAAATTCAGAGAACCCGGTGAGGCTCAGTAATCAAGCCAAAAAAAGGGAATTAATCTTAAAATCAGAACATCAATCTATGAAGATGGAGACCTACATTATCCGTGGAAGAAGAAAACATGCATAACATTGTTTTTGTAGAAAGACTGGATCCCAACAAGGATGGACGCACTGGTGGGTGATTACGGGAAATTGAATACTATGCAGAATCTAAGAAATTAGGATATACAAAAACTGAATATCTAGTGCGGCCACAATCTACGCATATTATAATGAGCTGACAACCAACTGTCATGTTGAACTAGAATGTGTCTGGGATATGCGAAAACATATAAAAACTAAATTCAGCAAAAAAAATAACTCTTAGTCCTGTTGACTCACATGCTATTTCTGAAGGAGGTTTACAAATATTATTTCTAATTATACTACTTTTGCTACTATTCAAAAATAGGAATTCTAAACTATGCTAATTTCTTTTGTTGGTGTTTTTTACAATAGCCGACAATAGTGAGCAGAGCGGAGGTGTGGTCGAGCAAGACAAATAGCAAGACGAAGGGAGTAGAGTGGGCGAGTAGGAAAGCCTCGGGGTGATTCCTCCTCGAAGGCGATGTGCATGTACACGACGGTATGTGTGGAAGGAAGTGACCCGCAGGAGCAACACCACCCCTCGAAACCCTAGATTGGGGGAGAGGGGGAAAATGAAGCACAATAGGTGGTAGCTGGCGGACACAAACATTCTTCGCATTCTGACACGTGCAGCCCCTCACAACTCCATACGTGTATATATTGATGTCCTTAATATTCCAATCTAGCTCTGCCACTTTGTGAACAATATTATTTTTATATAAAGCATCAAGTACTATTTCCTACTTTCCCGTAATTATGTTGGATATGTGCCCTAGTGGAAAATAAATAAAGATGTTTTCCTTTATCATATCGGTGTTTGTTCGTAATAAGTTTTATGCCATGCTATAATTGTATCAAGAGGAACCATTAATGCATGTGTGGTACTCAAGTGGACCAATGAACGTGCCGGCACGCAATGGTCATCGATACTTCGTGACTTTCACTGACGACTTGAGTAGATATGGGTTTATCTACTTGATGAAACACAAGTCTGAAACTTTCGAAAAATTTATGGAATTTCAGAGTGAAGTTGAGAACCAACTCAACAGGAAAACCAAGCATCTTCGATCTGATCGAGGAGTTGAGTATTTGAGTCACGAGTTCAACACACATCTCAAGGCATGTGGTATTGTACCACAGCTCACGGCAGCAGGAACACCACAAAGAAATGGTGTGTCCGAGCGATGTAACCGTATACTATTGAATAGTGTGAGAGCTATGGTGCCCATTACTGATCTGCATGTAACATTTTGGGGTCTAACATTAGAAATAGCCGCGTTCATTTTAAATAGGGCTCCATCCAAATCCGTAAAACAATGCCCGTATGAGTTATGGCATGGCAAGAAGCCAAAGTTGTTGTTCTTGAAAGTCTGGGGTTGTGAGGCTTATGTTAAGAAGCTACAACCCAACAAACTTGAACCAAGAGCGGAAAAGTTTATATTTGTAGGTTATCCAAGGGAAACCATTGGGTACACCTTCTACAACAAAGCCGAGGGCAAACTGTTTGTCACGAAGAACGATACTTTTCTCGAGAAGGAGTTCCTCGCGAAAGGTGTTAGTGGAAGAAAGGTAGAGCTGGATGACATTCTTGATCCCACTCTCCAAGTGTCGAGTAGAGCAACAGAACTTGTTCCGGAGCTGTCCTCTTCAGTGGGAGTGTAACATGTTGATAATGAACAACATGAACAAGATGATCCTAATCATAATAGGTTCTATCATGTATGCCATGATGTGCACTCGCCATGACGTGGCCCTAGCGGTTAGTAGGACTAATTGTTTCCAGAGTAATCCCGGAATGGAACACTGGACATTTGTGAAGAATATTCTGAAGTACTTGAACATGACTAAGGATATGTCTAGTCTTTGGAGGAACTGGTGAAACACTCAGTTTAAAGGATTACACCGATGCCAATTTTGATACTGATCCGGATGATTCAAAGTCTCAATCTGGATATGTGTTTATGGTGAATTGAGGAGCGGTGAGCTGGAGGAGCAAGAAACAAGCCACGACTGCTCAATCTACGATGGAGTCGGAGTACATAGTTGCTTCATGTGCGGGAAATAAAGTTGTTTGGCTGAGGAAGTTCATCATTGAACTTGGTGTGTTCTCAAATATGCATGATCCCGTTATTCTCTACTGTGATAACACGGGTGCCGGCCATCGCTAATACGAATGAACTAAGGGCACACTCAGTGGCAAAACATATTCCCCGGAGATATCATGTATTATGTACGTGACAAGGAAGTAAATGTGTACAAAATACATACAAATATGAATATCGCTGATCCACTAACGTAGCCTCTACCACAAGCAAAGCATAATAAGCACCAAAAGTCTATGGATGTTGTAGCATTGCCGGATGTAAACTAGTTTATTTGTAATACTAGTGCAAGTGGAAGAGTGTTGGATATGTGTCCTAGTGGCAAATAAATAAAGATGTTTTCCTTTATCATATATGTGTTTGTTCATAATAAGTTTTATGACATGTCATAACGGTATTAAGCGAAAACATTAATGCATGTGTGGTATGTAAACAAAACACCGTCCGTATTGATATAGTACATGTTGATTAATAAGATGATCAAGGTTTCCTGACCATGTGACTAAGTAGTCATTAATAATGGAGTCATGTTAGTGAACATGATGGACGTACACCCATTAGGTATTGCAATGTGATCAAGTCACAAAGTTCAACATTGCGTTACTATCACGAAATGTTGTAACCTAATCCTTAGACCGTGAGACTATATTTAGTCACTATCACCTGCAGCCGCTTTGATATCATCAACCGCAATTCCGTAACAGGGTAGTCATAAAGGTGGTGCTGTACTCGATTATGCCAATGAGATGGGTTGAGGTGTATGAGTCAAGAGCAGAATTTGGAAAATCCTGCGATGGATAGATACGACAATGGGTCCACTTGGTAATATCATATCAACATCGCTTGCAAGCAAGTGTCTAGGTCACAAAGGATATGATGTTATGATGACGAGTTGAATTGTGTTTGTCGTTAACGAGATAGAACAAAAGTATAGCGGATACCGAAAATCAAAGTCTCGGACAAACAAATGTATCATGTTACAAAAGGAATAGGACTCGATGTTGAGGATCAAACGATAAACTTAATTCGTAGTTGCATAGGGATCGTTACGGTTTTCCAGAATCCCATGATGGTCATTAATCGGAGAGTCGTCTCGATCATGTCTACGCATTTCCGAACCCGTAGGGTGGCACACTTAAGGGTGTATGACGCTTCGAGATAGATTCGGTATTGTTCGACAATAGGAAGAGAACCCCGGAATTGTTCCGGAGAAGAATCAAAATAAGTTCCGGGGTCAATGAATAGTTCGTAGACTTAAATATTGTTGATTATTTAATTATATGAATTAAATATAAAAGAAAAATAGAGGAACCCTACTTGCGCTATGACATCCTGGCCCAGGGCTTAATAGGATTGATAGGATACTCATACCAATAAGTTGCAACTTCTTTTCTAGAAGCTCATCAACAAAGAACTCCGAGGTTAAGCGTGCTTGGCCCAGAGTAATTTGAGGATGGGTGACCAACCGGGAAGTAGTTCCCGGGTGCGCACGAGTGAGGACAAAGTGCGCAAGAAAAACATGTGTTGGTCTGTGGGGCTAGTCTAGAGATCCTAGAGAGCTTCTAGGGGTAATAGGCCCGACCGGGGGGGGTGGGCCGGGGTGTTACATTTGGTATAAGAGCCGACCTTTGCGGTTACACGGACGTGTGCGGGTCAGGGGTTCGTGCATGTGGCGCATGGCTGGTGTGGCCCGTTGTGGCACACGACATGCCACATGTGCCAGCACTGGACGCATATGCGTGTGCCAAGAGGGGACGTTCCTGGCTTTGGGCTGATCGATGAGGGCGTCGATCTTCTAAGGGGGGATGAGTGTGGCATCCTGGCCCAGAGCTTAATAGGATTGATAGGATACTCATACCAACAAGTTGCAACTTCTTTTCCGGAAGCTCGTCAGCAAAGAACTCTCAAGATGGGTGACCGACCGGGAAGTAGTTCCCGGGTGCGCACGAGTGAGGATAAAGTGCGCATGAAAGACATGTGTTGGTCTGTGGGGCTAGTCTAGAGATCCTAGAGAGCTGTAGTTCCCGGGTGCGCATGAGTGAGGATAAAGTGCGCATAAAAGACATGTGTTGGTCTGTGGGGCTAGTCTAGAGATCCTAGAGAGCTGCCAGGGGTAATAGGCCTGGACGGGGGGGGGGGGGGGCGGTGGGCTGGGCTAGGGTGTTACATTTGGTATAAGAGCCAACCTTCGCGGTTACACGGACGTGTGCGGGTTAGGGGTTCAGGCATGTGACGCATGGCTGCTGTGGCCCGTCGTGGAACACGGCATGGCACATGTGCTCACACTGGATGCATAGACGTGTACCAAGAGGGGACGTTCCTGGCCTGGGGCTAATCGACGAGGGCGTCGATCTTGTAAGGGGGATAAGTGTGCCACCTAGGCCCAGGGCTTAATAGGATTGATCAAGTTGCAACTTTTTTCCGGAAGCTCATCAGCAAAGATCTCCGAGGTTAAGCGTGCTTGGCCCGGAGTAATTTGAGGATGGGTGACCAACCGGGACGTAGTTTTCCCGGGTGCGCACGAGTGAGGACAAAGTGCGCAGGAAAGACATGTATTGGTCAGTGTGGCTAGTCTAGAGATCCTAGAGAGTTGCCAGGGGTAACAGGCCCGTCTGGGGGGGGGGCACCGGGGTGTTACATGAGCCACCATTGGGCAGCCCAATAAGGGGGCCGGCCGGACCACTTGAGGGAAAAGGAAGGGGGCCAGCCTAGGTGGGGCTAGCTCCCCCCAAACCCTAACCCTAGGGCCGGCAACGACGACAAGGATGGGGGCGACGGCTATGAGATCGGGTCGAGAACAACCCAGAACTTCAACAACGATGAGACATGTTGCCGTGACCTCGATGGCCACGCTGCCAAGCACGACGAGCGGGGGTTGAGGGTGGAGAGGCTGACCTCTTTGGAGGGTGGGGCGTGCGCCGGTCTTTGGGGGATGCGTGGGGGAGTGATACGTCTCCGACGTATCGATAATTTCTTATGTTCCATGCCACATTATTGATGTTATCTACATGTTTTATGCACACTTTATGTCATATTCGTGCATTTTCTGGAACTAACCTATTAACAAGATGCCGAAGTGCCGCTTGCCGTTTTCTCGCTGTTTTTGGTTTCGGAAATCCTAGTAAGGAAATATTCTCGGAATTGGACGAAATCAAAGCCCAGGGGCCTATTTTCTCACGAAGCTTCCGGAAGTCCGAAGGAGAGACGAAGAGGGGCCACGGAGGGGCCACACCCTAGGCGGCGCGGCCCCCTTGGCCGCGCGGCCCTGTGGTGTGGGGCCCCCGTGCCGCCTCTTGACCTGCCCTTCCGCCTATAAAAAGTCTCCGTGACGAAACCCCCAGTACCGAGAGCCACGATACGGAAAACCTTCCAGAGACGCCGCCGCCGCCGATCCCATCTCGGGGGATCCAGGAGATCGCCTCCGGCACCCTGCCGGAGAGGGGAATCATCTCCCGGAGGACTCTACGCCGCCATGGTCGCCTCCGGTGTGATGTGTGAGTAGTCTACCCCTGGACTATGGGTCCATAGCAGTAGCTAGATGGTTGTCTTCTCCCCATTGTGCTATCATTATCGGATCTTGTGAGCTGCCTAACATGATCAAGATCATCTATCTGTAATTCTATATGTTGTGTTTGTTGGGATCCGATGAATAGAGAATACTTGTTATGTTGATTATCAAAGTTATATCTATGTGTTGTTTATGATCTTGCATGCTCTCCGTTACTAGTAGATACTCTGGCCAAGTTTTTGCTATTAACTCCAAGAGGGAGTACTTATGCTCGATAGTGGGTTCATGCCCGCATTGACACCGGGACGAGTGATGAAAAGTTCTAAGGTTGTGTTGTGCTGTTGCCACTAGGGATAAAACATTAGTGCTATGTTCAAGGATGTAGTCACTAGTTACATTACGCACCATACTTAATGCAATTGTCCGTTGTTAGCAACTTAATACTCGGAGGGGGTTCGGATGATAACTCGAAGGTGGACTTTTTAGGCATAGATGCAGCTTGGATGACGGTCTATGTACTTTGTCGTAATGCCCAATTAAATCTCACTATACTCATCATGATATGTATGTGCATGGTCATGCTCTCTTTATTTGTCAATTGCCCAACTGTAATTTGTTCACCCAACATGCTGTTCGTCTTATGGGAGAGACACCTCTAGTGAACTGTGGACCCCGGTCCAATTCTCTTTACTGAAATACAATCTACTCGCAATACTTGTTCTACCGTTTTCTCGCAAACAATCATCTTCCACACAATACGGTTAACTCTTTGTTACAAGCAAGCCGGTGAGATTGACAACCTCACTGTTTCGTTGGGGCAAAGTACTTTGGTTGTGTTGTGCAGGTTCCACGTTGGCGCCGGAATCACCGGTGTTGCGCCGCACTACATCTCGCCGCCATCAACCTTCAACGTGCTTCTTGACTCCTACTCGGTCCGATTAAACCTTGGTTTCTTACTCGAGGGAAACTTGCCGCTGTGCGCATCACACCTTCCTCTTGGGGTTCCCAACGGACGTGCCAACCACACGCATCAAGCAAATTTCTGGCGCCGTTGCCGGGGAGATCAAAGCACCAATACCATGTAAGCTCTTAGCTATGAATGATGCATTAGAAAATAACTATGCTTGGCTAGTTCCTGAAAATTTGTTTGATGAGAGTAGCACGCCTAAGACTAATGAAAAGGGAGATGCTGAAACTTATGTATCCAATATACTATGCCTGGTTGAGAAAACTCCACACCCCGCTGAGAATGCATCACCCTTCGATAATACTTGATACACACTTTCTGCGCCTAGCTGAAAGGCGTTAAAGAAAAGCGCTTATGGGAGACAACCCATGTTTTTACCTACAGTACTTTGTTTTTATTTTGTGTCTTGGAAGTTGTTTACTACTGTAGCAACCTCTCCTTATCTTAGTTTTGTGTTTTGTTGTGCCAAGTTAAGCCGTTGATAGAAAAGTAAGTACTAGATTTGGATTACTGCACAGTTCCAGATTTCTTTGCTGTCACGAATCTGAGTCCACCTCCCTGTAGGTAGCTCAGAAAATTAAGCCAATTTACGTGCATGATCCTCAGATATGTACGCAACTTTCATTCAATTTGAGCATTTTCATTTGAGCAAGTCTGGTGCCATTTTAAAATTCGTCAATACGAACTGTTCTGTTTTGACAGATTCTGCCTTTTATTTCGCATTGCCTCTTTCGCTATGTTGGATGAATTTCTTTGATCCACTAATGTCCAGTAGCATTATGCAATGTCCAGAAGTATTAAGAATGATTGTGTCACCTCTGAATATGTCAATTTATATTGTGCACTAACCCTCTAATGAGTTGTTTCGAGTTTGGTGTGGAGGAAGTTTTCAAGGATCAAGAGAGGAGTATGATGCAACATGATCAAGGAGAGTGAAAGCTCTAAGCTTGGGGATGCACCCGGTGGTTCACCCCTGCATATATCAAGAAGACTCAAGCTGTCTAAGCTTGGGGATTCCCAAGGCATCCCCTTCTTCATCGACAACATTATCAGGTTCCTCCCCCGAAACTATATTTTTATTCCATCACATCTTATGTGCTTTTTCTTGGAGCGTCGGTTTGTTTTTGTTTTTTGTTTTGTTTGAATAAAATGGATCCTAGCATTCACTTTATGGGAGAGAGACACGCTCCGCTGTAGCATATGGACAAGTATGTCCTTGGTTTCTACTCATAGTATTCATGGCGAAGTTTCTCCTTCGTTAAATTGTTATATGGTTGGAATTGGAAAATGATACATGTAGTAATTGCTATAAATGTCTTGGGTAATGTGATACTTGGCAATTGTTGTGCTCATGATTAAGCTCTTGCATCATATGCTTTGCACCCATTAATGAAGAAATACATAGAGCATGCTAAAATTTGGTTTGCATATTTGGTTTCTCTAAGGTCTAGATAATTTCTAGTATTGAGTTTGAACAACAAGGAAGACGGTGTAGAGTCTTATAATGTTTTCAATATGTCTTTTATGTGAGTTTTGCTGCACCGGTTCATCCTTGTGTTTGTTTCAAATAAGCCTTGCTAGCCTAAACCTTGTATCGAGAGGGAATACTTCTCATGCATCCAAATACTTGAGCCAACCACTATGCCATTTGTGTCCACCATACCTACCTACTACATGGTATTTTCCGCCATTCCAAAGTAAATTGCTTGAGTGCTACCTTTAAAATTCCATCATTCACTTTTGCAATATATAGCTCATGGGACAAATAGCTTAAAAACTATTGTGGTATTGAATATGTAATTATGCACTTTATCTCTTATTAAGTTGCTTGTTGTGCGATAACCATGTTCACTGGGGGCGCTATCAACTTTTCATTGTTGAATTTCATGTGAGTTGCTATGCATGTCCGTCTTGTCCGAAGTAAGAGAGATCTACCACCATATGGTTAAGCATGCATATGTTAGAGAAGAACATTGGGCCGCTAACTAAAGCCATGCTCCATGGTGGAAGTTTCAGTTTTGGACAACAATCCTCAAATCTCAAATGAGAAAATTATTAATTGTTGGTATATGCTTATGCATAAAAGAGGAGTCCATTATCTCGTTGTCTATGTTGTCCCGGTATGGATGTCTAAGTTGAAGAATAATCAATAGCGAGAAATCCAATGCGAGCTTTCTCCTTAGACCTTTGTACAAAGCGGCATAGAGGTACCCCTTTGTGACACTTGGTAAAAACAATGCATTGTGATGATCCGGTAGTCCAAGCTAATTAGGACAAGGTGCGGGCACTATTAGTACACTATGCATGAGGCTTGCAACTTATAAGATATAATTTACATGATGCATATGCTTTATTACTATCGTTGACAAAATTGTTTCATGTTTTCAAAATCAAAGCTCTAGCACAAATATAGCAATCGATGCTTTTCCTCTATGGAGGACCATTCTTTTACTTTCAATGTTGAGTCAGTTCACCTATTTCTCTCCACCTCAAGAAGCAAACACTTGTGTGAACTGTGTATTGATTCCTACATACTTGCTTATTGCACTTATTATACTACTCTATGTTGACAATATCCATGAGATATACATGTTACAAGTTGAAAGCAACCGCTGAAACTTAATCTTCTTTTGTGTTGCTTCAATGCCTTTACTTTGAATTATTGCTTTATGAGTTAACTCTTATGCAAGACTTATTGATGCTTGTCTTGAAGTGCTATTCATGAAAAGTCTTTGCTATATGATTCACTTGTTTACTCATGTCATATACATTGTTTTGATCGCTGCATTCACTACATATGCTTTACAAATAGTATGATCAAGATTATGATGGCATGTCACTCCAGAAATTATCTCGTGTTATCGTTTTACCCGCTCGGGACGAGCGTAACTAAGCTCGGGGATGCCGATACGTCTCCGACGTATCGATAATTTCTTATGTTCCATGCCACATTATTGATGTTATCTACATGTTTTATGCACACTTTATGTCATATTCGTGCATTTTCCGGAACTAACCTATTAACAAGATGCCGAAGTGCCGCTTGTCGTTTTCTGCTGTTTTTGGTTTCGTAAATCCTAGTAAGGAAATATTCTCGGAATTGGACGAAATCAAAGCCCAGTGGGCCTATTTTCTCACGAAGCTTCCGGAAGTCCGAAGGAGAGACGAAGAGGGGCCACGGAGGGGCCACACCCTAGGCGGCGCGGCCCCCTTGGCCGCGCGGCCCTGTGGTGTGGGGCCCCCGTGCCGCCTCTTGACCTGCCCTTCCGCCTATAAAAAGTCTCCGTGACGAAACCCCCAGTACCGAGAGCCACGATACGGAAAACCTTCCAGAGACGCCGCCGCCGCCGATCCCATCTCGGGGATCCAGGAGATCGCCTCCGGCACCCTCGCCGGAGAGGGGAATCATCTCCCGGAGGACTCTACGCCGCCATGGTCGCCTCCGGTGTGATGTGTGAGTAGTCTACCCCCGGACTATGGGTCCATAGCAGTAGCTAGATGGTTGTCTTCTCCCCATTGTGCTATCATTGTCTGGATCTTGTGAGCTGCCTAACATGATCAAGATCATCTATCTCGTAATTCTATATGTTGCGTTTGTTGGGATCCGATGAATAGAGAATACTTGTTATGTTGATTATCAAAGTTATATCTATGTGTTGTTTATGATCTTGCATGCTCTCCGTTACTAGTAGATACTCCGGCCAAGTTTTTGCTATTAACTCCAAGAGGGAGTACTTATGCTCGATAGTGGGTTCATGCCTCGCATTGACACTCGGGACGAGTGACAGAAAGTTCTAAGGTTGTGTTGTGTCGTTGCCACTAGGGATAAAACATTAGTGCTATGTTCAAGGATGTAGTCACTAGTTACATTACGCACCATACTTAATGCAATTGTCCGTTGTTAGCAACTTAATACCGGAGGGGTTCGGATGATAACCCGAAGGTGGACTTTTTAGGCATAGATGCAGCTTGGATGACGGTCTATGTACTTTGTCGTAATGCCCAATTAAATCTCACTATACTCATCATGATATGTATGTGCATGGTCATGCTCTCTTTATTTGTCAATTGCCCAACCGTAATTTGTTCACCCAACATGCTGTTCGTCTTATGGGAGAGACACCTCTAGTGAACCGTGGACCCCGGTCCAATTCTCTTTACTCGAAATACAATCTACCGCAATACTTGTTCTACTCGTTTTATGCAAACAATCATCTTCCACACAATACGGTTAACTCTTTGTTACAGAGAAGCCGGTGAGATTGACAACCTCACCGTTTCGTTGGGGCAAAGTACTTTGGTTGTGTTGTGCAGGTTCCACGTTGGCGCCGGAATCACCGGTGTTGCGCCGCACTACATCTCGCCGCCATCAACCTTCAACGTGCTTCTTGACTCCTACTGGTCCGATTAAACCTTGGTTTCTTACTGAGGGAAACTTGCCGCTGTGCGCATCACACCTTCCTCTTGGGGTTCCCAACGGACGTGCCAACCACACGCATCAGGGAGGAAGGAAGGGCGACTGGGCGAGGTGGAGGAGGTAGGCGGGGGTGGCCAATGGGTGTTGGGCGACCGAGCCAACCTCGGGGAGGCCACCAACAACATCTCGAGGCACTCGTCTAGGAGATTAGGTCGAGGACGGCCTGGAGCTTCACACTGTCGAGATGACTGACTGGGGTTTGAGGGAGGAGAAGCCGAGCTAGTGTAGCATGGGGGCACCGTTCTTTGGTACGGGTGTAAATGGTTAGCATAATTTTGCACCAAAATCGGCACCGAATCCGTTTTAAGGTGTCCATATATGATTTTAAAATAATCCAACGGATAAGGATATCCGATTCTGAATGGTACTCCGGATACGGTATAGGATATGATATAGAAAATAGCGTGCAAATATGGATCATCCGAAATTTAATTAGAAAATTCGAAGGTTTTAAACCGGATAATGCGATTTTTGAGTCAAAAGCCAAGGCCAATCTCACAAGGTTAGTATTGAATGGATCGTAGCGAACAAGAGGGGGGGGTGAATGGTTGCTACGTCAAGTTTTAAGCTTTTTCAATTTTAGTGCAACGGAAGGTAAAGGTGATTGCTTTAGTGGTGTTGGTGATCCTACAATGATCCTAGAACAAGTGCAACAAGCAAAGGAACAATCACAAGATAGTAAGAGTAAGGAGCGGGACAACCGGAGGGCGCGGAGACGAGGCGAGGTTTGTTTCCCGCAGTTCCTCCCACAAAAGGGAGTACGCCTGCGTTGAGGAGGTGCTAGCCTCACACAAGAGGCTAGACGGCCACACCACGAAGGAAGGCCTCACCTTCTTCCTCGAGAGAGCTCCACGAAGGTGCTCCCCCTTCTCCACTAAGGCACCGGTCGAGACGGTGATTCCTTCACAAGGTTGGGGCGAGCTCCACACCACAAGGAGGCTCCCAACAACCCATGGAGCTAGTACAACACCAAGCTAGCCTCCATGGATGCACTTCCTCCAATGTCCCACAATAGGAACCCTAACACCAAGATCCACTAAGGAATAGCAAGTATTGGTGAAATCTCTCTTGGTAGAAATATAGATCGGGGTCTCCTCCACCACTCCTCAAAATTTGAGAAAGATTGGTTGGATGGTTGGGGTGATCCTCAAGGATTAAGCTCAGCAACAATGGAGGAGAGAGAGAGAGAGGAGATAAAAACGAGTTGGGGAAGAAGGGGCCCTTATATAGGCTCCTCCAAATCCAACCGTTATGTCCAGTTTTCGCCTAAGCGGTACTACCGCTTTTGGGAAGCGGTACTACCGCTCTGAGTTTGAAATCCCCAGATCTGGTCCACGTGGACGCAGAGCGGTACTACCGCTAGAGGTACCGCTCGAGGTACCGCAATGGGGTCCAAACCTTATCGGATCCAAAGCGGTACCGGAGCGGTACCGGAGCGGTACCGCCGTAACTAGTTACGGTACACGGGCGGTACTGTGGGCGGTACTACCGCTCGTGAGCGGCACTACCGCTCCAGTACCGCGGAGGTACCGCAACTCGTACTGGGGGACAATTCCAGCGCAGAACTCAGAGCGGTACCGTGGGGCGGTACCTATAGGGGTAGCGGTACTACCGCTACAGGTACCGGTAGTACCGGCCTGGCTAAAACTAGTTTTCTCCCCTTTTCTCTCCAGCCACGTCACCTCGCGATACACACACAAAACCAGAAAACCTATAACTACGCTTCAGTCCTCCGATCTTGACGTGTCCAGCGAGGTCACCGTGCACTTGCAAATCTAGCAATGATACTCAAGGCACACGGTGAGATAACTCAAGTGTTGTCATCAAACACACAAAACACGGGGTTTAGACTTTGCTCTGTCAATCTCCCCTTTTTGGTGTTTGATGACAACACAAGACTTTTCAAAAGCATATGATATTATGATGAGATTCTTAGATTTGCAAAAGCTCGACGGAGCTCCCCTAAACGTGTGCATATTTTGAATATGTATTTGAATACAAATACACACGTCTTAGAGGCATAACTCCCCCTAGATTTTACAAACCAAGCACACATGCAACAAGGATACAAGATCATGTTCAAATAACATATGCGCAATATGGAGGCAACATAAGATCATGTAAGGACATTTGGGTGAAGTTATCATACCATAGCCTTGAGAATACCCAAACTCACTGTAAGATACCTCCATAGAGTTGTTGATGTAGCCACAAGACAAGATAAGCAACTAGGATCACAAGGCTACAAACAACAAAGGTCCCCATCCACATAGGAACTTCTCCCCCTTTGGCATCGGAACACCAAAAAAGGAGGGTAAAGAAACTAGAAGGATGAAAAAAAAAGAACATACAACCAAGCTTGCAAAAACCAAAAGGGAGAACAAGCTTGAATGAGGTTCTCCAAAAACATGAAGAAAAAAAATAGCAAAGAAGAAAGAAAAAAAGAAGGTCACAAAGAAACACAAAGAACCGAAAAACTCCTCAAAGAGGAGGTTGGTGGCCGAAGCCACCGTGTAAGAGTGTAGTAGTGTGAGGTCGTGTAGATGTATCTAGGACTCACGGACTACAACTCAACATGAAGCTCATAAGTCACTCAATTGACGAATAGCACATGTTTTGGATTTCTTTATGCATTATGGGGGGAGGGATAGCTCAATAGATTTAAACCGCACTCCCCCTATGTTCATGCGTGCCTTTCATCTAGATATATAGTTTGAGAGTGGAGTGTGCGCACGATGGTCAAGCAAAGTTCGACGGATCAATGATATTTAGCTCATGCCTCAACTCAATGAAACGCTTCTCGTCCAAGGGCTTCGTGAAGATGTCCGCCAATTGCTCCTTGGTGCCAATGAAGGATAGAACAATATCTCCACGTGCAATGTGGTCCCGGATGAAGTGGTTCCTTATCTCAATGTGCTTCGTCTTGCCATGAAGAACCGGATTGTAGGCGATCTTGATTGCGCTCTCATTGTCACACAAAAGAGGCACCTTGCTATACTCGAGTCCATAATCCCGCAAGGTTTGCCTCATCCACAAGATTTGAGCACAACTACTTGCCGCGGCAACATACTCGGCTTCCGCAGTGGAGACGGAGACACAATTTTGCTTCTTTGAGGACCAACACACCAAGGATCTTCCAAGAAAGTGACAAGCTCCGGATGTAGACTTCCTATCAACCTTGTCACCCGCCCAATCGGAGTCGGTGAAGCCAACCAAAGCAAAGTACGTGTCCCTTGGGTACCATAGTCCGAAGTGTGGGGTATCAACTAAATATCGAAAGATCCTTTTGACCGCCACAATGTGGCTTTCCTTCGGGCTTGCTTGAAACCGTGCACACATACCAACGCTTAACATTATATCCGGGTGAGAGGCACAAAGGTAAAGAAGCGAACCTATCATCGAACGGTAGAGCTTGGGATCCACCGCCTTGCTGGTCTCGTCAAGAGAGAGTTGACACTTGAGATGCATTGGAGTTCCAATCCCCTTGGCGCCCTTCATGTCGAAGCGGTTGAGCATGTCTTGGAGATACTTTGCTTGATTGATGAAGGTGCCTTGTCCCATTTGCTTTATCTCAAACCCAAGGAAGTACTTGAGTTCACCCATCATTGACATCTCAAACCTATTTGTCATCAACATAGCAAACTCATCATTGAATTTTGTGTTAGTCGAGCCAAATATGATGTCATCTACATAGAGTTGGCATACGAAAAGCTCCCCATTGACTTTCTTAGTAAAAAGAGTGGGATCAATTTTCCCCACTTCGAAACCACGGTCTTCAAGCAACTCCTTTAGGTGCTCATACCAAGCTCTAGGAGCTTGTTTGAGTCCATATATGGCCTTTTTGAGCTTGAAGACATGGTCCGGGAAATGGGGGTCCTCGAATCCCGGGGGTTGCTCCACATACACCTCCTCATGTAGAGGACCATTAAGAAAAGCACTCTTAACATCCATTTGTTGCAACTTGAAGCCATGATGAGAGGCAAAGGCCAAAAGGATACGGATGGACTCAAGCCTTGCAACGGGTGCAAAGGTTTCACCAAAGTCCACACCTTCAACTTGAGAATAGCCTTGTTCCACCAATCTTGCTTTAGGGTCGCTTCATGAGAGTCCACACATCATTCCTCTTGAAGTTGTTGAGTTCCTGTTGCATTGCATTCAACCAATCGGGATCTTCAAGAGCTTCATTAACTTTGAGTGGTTCCACCATAGAGACAAAGGCGTGGTGCTCACAAAAGTTTGCTAGTTGCCTCCGGGTGGTTACTTTGCTCTTTAGATCACCAATGACATTACTCAAAGAATGGGACTTGAGGCGCAAGTGTCTTGTAATAGGATCTTCACGGCGAGTGACGGCTAAAGGAGTAGATTCTTGTGGATCCTCTTGGCTTTCATCACGGTTTAGGTCCTCGCCTTGACCTTCATTGTTGTTGAAGTGGGCATCATCATCATGAGATCCGGATGACTCGGGGGTACTAGGAATGGTATTGTCCATAAAGATCATCCCCGAACCATTTGGAGAAGAACTTGAAGCTTGGCCTTGGTCACTTGATGTCGGTTGTTGTTGTAGATGAGCTCGTGGTGAGTGTTGTTCTTGAGCTTGTTGAGGTGAGCTTGTACTTGATTGTTGTTGTAGATGTTGAGGTTGAACTTGAGGTTGTGGTAGAGGTTGGCTTGCATTTGTAAGATCAACAGAAGAAGCTTGGCCTTGTGGTGTATATGGCTCCACTTGGGTGGAACTTGGTCCTTCCTCGGTACTCATAGAAGGTAGCTCTTGAGGTCGGCGAATGCCAACACCCATCCTTCCTATGGCATCCGGGGGAATTGCATCTCCTTTCTCACAAGAAGCACTTCGCTCCTCCAAAGACCTATCATCTTCATCGAATGTCACGTCACAAGATTCTACAACCCGCCCATTTGACTTGTTGAAGACTCTATAGGCGTGAGAATCCGTAGCATAGCCAACGAAAATTCCTTCTTGAGCTCTTGAATCAAACTTGGATAGATGTGTGTCCTTGACAAGCACATAGCATTTGCATCCGAAAACCTTGAAGTATGACACATTGGGCTTGTTGCCGGTGAGAATCTCATATGGTGTCTTCTCTAGGCCTTTGCGAAAGTAGAGAGGATTAGTAGCATGGCATGCGGTAGAGATAGCTTCCACCCAAAAATTGTAGTTAGACTTGTACTCCATCATCATGGTTCGAGCGGCTTCGATCAAGGTTCGATTCTTCCTTTCGGCGACCCCATTTTGTTGGGGAGTATATGGCGTGGAGTATTGGTGTTGGATTCCTTCTTTGCCGAGGAAGTCATCCAAAGTATAGTTCTTGAACTCCGTTCCATTGTCGCTCCTTATTGCGAGGATCTTGTTGTCGTACTTGTGTTGAACTTGATTGGCAAACTCCATCATGGTCCGTTGAGTCTCACTCTTGTACTTGAAGAAGAATACCCAACAATAGCGTGAATAGTCATCAACAATGACGAGGCAATACTTCTTTCCTCCAAGACTTTCATGAGACGGTGGACCGAAGAGATCAACATGTAAGAGCTCCAAGCATCTTGTGGTAGAGATGATAGTCTTGGCCTTGTGAGGAGCTCCATGCATTTTTCCTTGTACGCAAGCCCTACAAACACGATCATTACAAAAAGAGACATCTTCTTTTAGTCCGAGAATGTGGCCACCCTTGTGGAGACTTTGCAAAGTCCTCATGTTGACATGGGCTAGTCGGCGATGCCATAACCAACCCTTGTCACCTTTGGCGAATAGGCAAAGAGCGGAAGATGTTGTCTTTCCGGAGAAGTCAACAACATATAATCCGTTCTCTACATATCCGACAAAAGCTACACGGAGTGTCTTGCTCCACAAGAGGACCACCATATGTTCATCAAAGAAAGTACATAGACCCATGCGAGCAATTTGATGAACGGAGAGTAAGTTGTAACCAAGGGTCTCGACAAGGAGGACATTCACAAGTGAGATGTCTGGTGTTACCACCACCTTGCCAAGACCCAATACCTTAGAGCATGTGTTGTCGCCATATGATACGGTAGAGTAAGAAGGCTCGAGGTCGACAACAATATTCTTGCTTCCGGTCATATGACTTGTGGCTCCACTATCAACCACCCATTTAGCACCACCGGAAGCATAGTCCTACAAGGAATCAAGTCTTGGATTTAGGTACCCATTTTTCAATGGGTCCTAGCATGTTAGTAACAAGGGGTTTGGGAACCCAAATAGTCCAATAAACATTGTCCTCTTGAGGACCAATAAAGTGAGCACGAATATGTCCATAGTAATCAACAAAAAGAACATGAGAAGGGTTGTTAGAGCCGGCGAAGCCCTTCGAGGCGGAGGTGAGTACTCCATCCCTTCTTGAGCTAGCATCGTTCTCCTCAAGGTTGATCTCCATGTTCTCCTTGTTCTTCTTCTTCTTGGTCCTCTTATTCCTCTTTCTCTTTGGCTTGGTAGCCAATCCTCCTTCATTGTAAGAGCCCTCTTTGGCTCCATCTTTAGCTTCAATGACTCCTTCCAAGTACTTGGCTTGAACTTGGAGTCTATCAACTTTGGCCTTCAAACGATTGACTTCATCTTCATGCTCCGGATGAGGGTGGCAAATATCAATCACTTGGACTTCCTTTGCCCTGTTCACCCGGAAGTGTTCCATCAAGGCTTCTTCTTGGAGAGCGTTCATCTTCATGAGTATTCGCTTGTTACTCTCCAACTTGGCAATGTCACTTTCATGAGTGCCACACGCACGGTCCTTGCTCAAAGGAAAATACTCCTTCAATGCTTCCTCTTGCATGAAATTGACCTCAATGAGTCTTCAAGGCGGCTATTTCTTCCTCATGATCACAACAAGTGGCCTTCTCCTTGCTCATGCGGAGACATTCCACCAAAGACTCTTCTTGCATGCTACTCAATCTCAATAGCTTGGCCTTGGTGGTCTCAAGAGTGGCAATTTCTTCTTCATGGTTGCAACATGAGGTCTTCTCTTTACACAAGCAGTAATATTCATCCAAGGCTTCTTCTTGAAGAGCATTGACCTCCAAGAGAAGAGCATTGTGCTTTCTCAAGGAAGCAACTTGATCAACAAGCTCGTCATGGCAAGAGTTGGGGTCTTCATCATCTTTCTCTTTGTTAGCTTCCTCAAGAGAGAGCATCTTCTTTTTGAGCTCACCCATCAAACCAAGAGCATGGTCTCGGTCCTTGATGAGTTGGGAGACAATAGCCTTGTTGGAGTCTTCAAGGACGATGACACTAGCTTCAAGAGACATGCGCAAATTTTGTTCATCTTCAAGCTCTTCTTTGAGAGAGGCAATCTCATTTGCCGCTTCCCTTTCCAACCTCTCCTTCTCCTCTATAAGGTCTTGTGCCGCACCAAGTTGGCTCAAGAGAGCCCCAACATGAGTCTTGGTATCCCCTTGCATGTTAATGAGAAAAGAATCCAAACCCATAATCTCATGTTTAACGGTGAGACTAGTGGCATCATCAATATATAGGGCATTAGTCAAGGATGATGGCTTGGAGGGGGATTTTACCTCCGAGGATGCCTTTGCCATAAGGCAACGAGCATTGTTGGTGGTGAGGTTCTCATTTGGAGAGTCGAAGAGGGAGATAGAGGGAGTGGTAATGGCGATGGCGGCCACTCCCTCTCCTTCCTTGTTGGAGCTCTTGTCCCCACGTTCTTCATCCTCATCGGAGGAGTATTCTTCTCGAATGATGAAGGCTCTAGGATTCTTGGTGAAGGAGACTTTGTCGTCATCGGACTTGGGGGAGAACTTGGAGAATCCTTTGGAGAGTGACTTGAACTTTTCCTTGCGGATAAGCCTTCCACCATGATCTTCTCTTCTCTCAAACATACAATTCGCGACAAAATGATTCTTGTCACCGCAATTGTAGCATGTTCTTCCCTTTTGCCCCTCCCTTGGGCTCTTGGAGAAACTTCTTGGAGAATCACGTGATCTTCTTGGTCTTGTGCTTCGGGACTTGTTTCCATCCCAAAATTTCTTGGCGGCGAGAGCCATGTGCTCATGATAATTGATCTTGAGATCATCCGGTCCCCACTCAATGGGATCCTCATCGCTTTCACTAGCCTCATGTACCTTCATCTTCAATGCAAGGTTGGGCTTGCGTGTGTTGTGGGCGCGAGCAACAAGATCCTCCGCATTCTTCTTGGAGATGTCGAAAGCGATGACTTCGCTAAGAACTTCATCGGATGTCATAGCACGGAAGGAGGCGTTTTGGCGGATGGCCGTTGAAAGTGCATGGAGCCCCCATGTGTGGTTTTGGTAATTAATGACAATCCCTATGGACTAATGTTTGCATTGAGTTATATTTGTAGGAGTTGTCCATAGGCAATTCTTGAACCATATGTTGGCTTCAAGGTTGCAATAAGAAGAAATTGATGAAGGATATCAAGTGTCAAGTATGTCTTGAAGATGAAGATGAAGTGAGCCCTCAAGTTACTTCAAGACATCAACATGATGAAGAATGAAGAAATGAAGTGCAAGTTCAAGATGAGCCATCTCGAAGAGATCCTTTGCTTGAGTCTTGCCATCCATATGGTGATCATGGATATGTGAAGATGCGCCGAAGAAGAAGCTCTCCCATGGTGGATTATGGGGGAGCAATCCACATGGTGGTCATGGTTATGTGAAGATGCGCTGAAAGAAGTAGCTCTCCCATGGTGGTTTATGGGGGAGCAATCTACAAGACTTCGTCAAGCAAGCACAAGCAAGAAAGGCGTTCCATCTTGTTGAGGTCAAGATCGTCGTCATCAAGCTCAAGTGGAATGCGCAAGTATAAGGTTTGCTCTTGATAGGGTTTCTTTCTCACCGGTCTCATAGTGTAGTTGGAGACCGGTTTATAGTTTAGTTGCCGTACTATCAAGAGGGCTCTCGAGTGAGTAACTCGATCG
Source organism: Lolium rigidum (assembly GCF_022539505.1). Lineage (NCBI taxonomy): Eukaryota > Viridiplantae > Streptophyta > Magnoliopsida > Poales > Poaceae > Lolium > Lolium rigidum. Next base: position 133,536,735 of record NC_061513.1, read on the forward strand.
TATCGTTCGGAGAGAGCTCAAACCTTTGCATCCTTGCATCATCTTTCTTGGTTGTTATTTGGACCTTATCCATGTGATGTTTTAGAGCTTGTGCTTATTCTCATGACAAGCTCTAGTTCATCGAAAACGGATTTCGCATAGATCACTTGTTGCGTTTTCGAGTTTGGTTCATCATCTTTCTTGGTTTTATTTGGATCTTATCCATGTGATGTTTTAGAGCTTGTGCTTATTCTCATGACAAGCTCTAGTTCATTGAGAATGGTTTTTGCATGGGCAACTTGTTGCATTTTCGAGATTGGAGGTTTTACCGGTATGTCTTTTTTAGATAGGTCAAACCTTTCATCATTTGTTTCTATCCTAACTTGTTGGACTATGATGGTTTCCTGCATGATCTTGTAGAGCTTGTTCCTAGCTTCAAAACAAGCCCAAGATCATCAAAATCGGAGTCCGGATGCTAAAGTTATGCCCGTTTTAGTTTTGGTGTTTCGCAGTTTTGCCGGGCCGGATATTTCAGAAATATCCCCCCCCCCCGAAATCGGCTAAGGACCGGAAGAAAAGCAGCTCTGGATAGGGGCCGGATTTTTGGCCGGATTTTGTCCAGGTTTTGTCCCTGAGGCCGGATTATCCGCCCCCCGGATAATCCGGCCCCAACTTGGGCCGGAATATCCGGCCCTGGTTTTGCCCAAACGGCTCGATTTTCTTGGGGGGTATAAATACCCCCTTCTTCCTCCTTGGGCTGTAGCTTCTTCTACTCTCTCTCTCCTCCATTGTTGTTCTTGAGAAGCTTGCCCTTTCTCTCTATCCCTCCATGATTCTTGCCCCATTTTGAGGGAAAAGAGAGAGGAGATCTAGATCCACACTTTGACCAAACCAAATCATCTCTTTGTGAGTGAATCTTTGGGATCTAGATCATGGAGAATTTTGTGTTCTCCTCTTTGTTCTTCCTCTCCTATTCCCCCAATAGCTTTTGTAGCTTTGTTGGAATTTGAGAGAGAAGGACTTGAGCATCTTTGTTGTGTTCTTGCCATTGCATTTGGTGCATCGGTTTGAGTTCTCCACGGTGATTCGTGGTGGTGAAAGCAAGAAGGTTGTTACTCTTGGGTTCTTGGAACCCTAGACGGATTCTACGCCTTTGTGGCGATTTGTTGGGAGCCTCCAATTAAGTTGTGGATGTGTGCCCCAATCTTTGTGTTAGGCCCGGTTTCCGCCTCGAAGGAAATCCCTTAGTGGAACCGTGACCTAGGCCTTTGTGGCGAGGGTCACCGGAGATTTAGGTGAGGCGCCTTCGTGGCGTTCGGTGTGTGGTGTGAGTACCGCATCTTGGGGTGAGGCCTTTGTGGCGTTGGTGTGCATCGAGCAACCACACCTCAAGGTGAGCCTCTTGTGGCGTTCGGGAGCACTAAGCAACCGCACCTCTCCACCGGAGATTAGCACTCGCAAGAGTGTGAACTCCGGGATAAATCATCGTCTCCCGCGTGCCTCGGTTATCTCTATACCCGAGCTCTTTACTTATGCACTTTACCTTGTGATAGCCATCGTGCTTGAAGTTATATATATCTTGCTATCACATACTTGCTTGTATTGCTTAGCATAAGTTGTTGGTGCACATAGGTGAACCATTGCTTAGAATAAGTTGTTGGTGCACATAGGTGAACAATAGTATATAGGCTTTGGGCTTGACAAAGTAAACGCTAGTTTTATTCCGCATTTGTTAAGCCCATCTCGTAAAAGTTTTAAATCGCCTATTCACCCCCCCCCTCTAGGCGACATCTGTGTCCTTTCAATTGGTATCAGAGCAAGGTCTCTCATTCTTAGGCTTCACCGCCTTGAGAGTAAAGATGTCGGTTAGGGGTTTAGCGCACAATAACTTGGTTATATTTGATGGCACAAATTATGATCTATGGAAAATTTATGTGCTTAATATTTTGCGGCGTATGTCCCCGGACATGGAGCGATTTCTTGACATGGGTTTTTCTTCTCCTAAGGATCCTCAAAATTTATCTCTTGAGGAGGAGAAAAACTCTTGCCTCGATGCTCTTGCTTCTCATGTGTTTTCCATTGTTGTGAGCAATGTAGTTACTTCGTCAATCATGCCTTTTGGGAGCTCTCATGAATTATGGACAAAGCTTCAAGACAAATATGATGTGTCCAATATTATTAAGGATGATTGTATTGCTTCCACTTCCGGCCGTGATGAGTTCTCATCTTCAACCACTTCACCAAAGTGTGGTAAGACACAAGGTAATGATATGGTGAGTGGTGATGAAAATTGCAATATTGATATTGAGCTTACTATTGATGATTCTTCATCTCTATGTCATTGCAATGCTTCATCTTTGGACTTAAACACATCTAGCACTAGAAATGATTTACATGCTTGTGTTGATAGTCCTTGCATATCATGTGTAAGTTGCTTGAAAAAATCTAATGATGATATGTTTGCATTGTCTTGTGGCCATGATAAAAATGATTCTATTTCCTCTAGTTGTTGTGTGTCTAACAATGTAGAGGAAACCAAAGATTCTATTGGTCAAGACAAGATCTTGAAAGGAGCCTCAAGTAACTCCTCATCTTTATCTCACGGTCCTCATATATGCCTTATGGCCAAGGGTTCCACGGTACCTCCTACCATGGAACCTAATATGTCTCGTGGTGATAAGAATGAGGATGAATATGAAGAAGAGGATTGGGTTGTCTCTCTATGCGATAAAGGTGAGAGTGTGTTCAAGGTTCTTTACAAAGATAAAATTGCTAGCTCTCACTTCTTTGAAATCTTGACTACCGCTATTGAGAGCCAAAAACTTATTTGGATGCATGAGAACACCATTGATAAAAAGGGTGCTCTCGAACGAGAGTATGCCGATGATGTAGCATCATTAAAGAATGATCTTGAAGAAGAACAAGAGACCGTGGCCTCTCTTGAGGAGCAACTTCAAACCCTTGAGGTGTCTCAAAATGAAATATTTGCTAAACTCACTAAAGAAAGAGACCATGCTAAAGCTAAATTAAAATTGCTTAAAAATGAAAAGTTCAAAGTTGGTGTTGGTCATGATAAACTTGTTAAGGATCTAGATGATCTAGACAAGGCCCACAAGGCCTTGGAGAGCGAACACTCTATCCTCACCAAGTCATATGAGCAACTACAAGCTTCATATTTAAAAGAGCATGCTATGTTACCCTCTCTTCTTGATATGTCTTGTGATGCTGCTTGTGCTACTAACTCTACTTCTTGTGAAGCATCTATCTTGAAGGAGAATGTTGAGCTAAGGGCTCAACTTGATTTGCTAACTTGCAATTATGGGAAATTGGAAGAAAATCATGGAAAGCTTTCTAGCTCCCATGAGGATCTTCTAGCCTCTCATGATAGGCTAAAGTTAGCTCATGAGGCTATCATATCTAAGGCAACACCTTGTGAGCCTCATGTGGGTACTAGCACTACTACTCAAAATGTTATATTGCCATGTGCTAGTCCTAGTAATTCATCCACTCATAATATTGCTAAATCTTGTGATGAATTATCTTCCTTGCCTTGTTGCTCTAACAATGAAGGTTCTACTTCCTCTAGTACTTGTGTTGTTACTAACCATGTAGAGGAAATCAAAGAGCTCAAGGCCCAAGTCACTTCTTTGAAGACCGACTTGGTAAAGAGTCATGAAGGGAAATGCAAACTTGACACGATGTTAAGTGTGCAACAATTCCCCAATGACAAGAGTGGACTTGGATTCAAATCCAACAACAAGAACAAGTCCAAGAACAACAACAACAAGAAGGGCCAAGTACAAGTCAAAGACCCGGCCAAGATTGTTTGCTTCAAGTGCAAAATTGAAGGGCACCATGTTAGATCTTGCCCTTTGAAGAAGAAGCAAAAAGGGAAGCGGCCTCAAGCTCAAACTCATATTCAACCTCAAGTTGAAGAAATTCCACTTCCCAAGAAGAATCAAGCCAATGCTCCCATTGTGGAGAAATCTAGTGAGAAGAAGGAGAAGAAAATAACTTGCTACATATGCCGTGAGAAGGGCCACATCTCCTCTTTTTGCACTATTGGTACCTCATCCAACTCTATCTCCATTGATGATGTTTATTCTCTTTGTAAGGATGAGGGTGGCAATGTGTTTGCCAAATATGTTGGTGCTCAAAGTGGTGTCAAGAAAAGAACCATTTGGGTTGCCAAGCCTATTGTGACTAACCTCTTAGGACCCAACTTAGTTGGGGACCAACAATCCAAAACTTGATCAATAGGTGCTTTTTGGAGGGCATTGGAGACTTGGCTACATCATGAAGAATTAAGGGATCTTCATCATTTATATTATATCAAGCCAAGTCTTTTGATTATCTTGCTACAATCATATATCCAATGTTCCTCCTTGCGGTAACATGTTCTCAACTCATTTATATTGAAAGTTACTCGCCCCTTTGCATGTGTTAGTTTTGTTCCTAACATGTGTTTGTATATGTTGTGCTTCCTAATAGTTTTGCTTGAGAAATCAAGTCTATGAATGTTGGGTTGCACACCATGTATTTATGTTTGTGTTGGAGCCTCTTTGCATCTTGTTGTATCTTATATGGCTCTTATGAGCGATTAATGGACAATCCCATTTTGGGGGAGTGATATTCCTTTGGGAATTTCATGATCCTAAACAATGTGTGTACATGAGGAATATCACTTAGAATTGATATTGCGAGATTATCTAGTCGCTATGTGGTATGTCATCTTCATGAGAAATTCAAATTCTAATGTCCATTAATATCTCTACTTGGATCTTATTTGCCTCTTGTGAAAATAAATTTCTTATCACATTATGGGGAAGTAATAAGCTTTGTGCATATTACAAGCCTAGAAAAAGTGAACATTTGAGGTTGTGTCACATAGAATTGATACCGTAAATTATCTCTCTCCTATGTGGCATGTTTGCTCAAACAAGCTCCAATTTGCTTAAATGGCTTCATTGCTAATATCTTTGTGGATCTTATTTGTGAAAGTTTTTCTTGGCATGGTTTTTCACAACGTGTCCCTCAATACATTTTTGGAAAACCATGTGCTTCAAGTCATACTATTAATTGCTTTGCATGTTGGTATGAATACTATTAATTGCTTCGCATGTTGGTATGAATACTATTAATTGCCTTGCATGTTGGTATGACTAAATGAAGCTATCAAGAAACTATCTTTGCATGATGGTTAACTCTTATCTTTTACCATATGCTTTGTTCGTTGTAAATATGATCTTATGTATACTTACAAACTACCACCGTGAAATATTTCCTAATACCTCTTGTCCTAGGACATTTGGTAATCAATTATGAGGTAGATATTTATTGATCATATCTACATTGGCTCTTGTATTTATATTGCCTTATTATTGCCATGAATTTGTTGTGCTTTGACTCCCATGTGTCTTCCTTGCATCTTATGGATCTAAGTTGTCTATTCAAACTTTCTTAGCATTGTTAGAAGATATAGGTAGCGTGATGATCCTAGTTTTGTGCATTTTGTATTCATATAAAAAATCCTAGATAATGCACCAATCTTGGGGGAGCTCTTCTATATTTATTAGAATGCTTAACATCTCTTGATCTTTATCAAAAATTTGGTTTTGGGAGACATAAAATTTTTTTTTTGGTACTTTGTGCCATCATAAAAAGTTTCGAGGGTTTGGTTTATTTGTTAGAACCTTGCTCTCTTGGGAGTTGGTTATCTCATTCCTTTGTGTTTAGGTTTAATTAGCTTCTTATAATGAGATAATTCTTTGGAGTCAATCTTGTGTTGATTTGATTCTTTGATATATTTTGGACAACCATTGTCTCTTGGTTTATTTGGTGTTTTGTCCAAATTGTATCTTCCTTTGGTTCTTGAAAGTATTGTGCATGTATATTTAATATATGTATATCTTATGGCATGTGTCACTTTCTTTGATCCAATATATAGGGTAAACTCCATCAAATCCTAATTTGGCTAAGATGTGCATGAAATTCAATTTCATATCTATATGCACATAGAATTGTGGAGTTTGTCCTATATGTTGTAGTGTCTAACTACTTCGGACCCAATTAGTCTGGGGACCATTTTTTTACTTACCTTTGTGTTAGGTACAATGGATATGCATTGAATGCTTGTCTCACTCTTGGAAAGAAGTGGTGACTCAATGGTAACTTGAGGCAAGCTAGGATGGTCAACGAACACATATCTACTACATCCACACCAATGCTATCTTGGTAACAAGTATCTTCTCATGCATACTTTTCTTGTATCCAACCTTATTGTTGCATCTTGGCATGAATCTCTTGATTTGCAAATGTTGTGCTTCTTGCAAAAGTCTTAATGAAATCTCTTTATCGTGAATGTGAGTAATTTGAGATGAGTGCATTTGTTGGGAAGTATTTTAAATCATGCTCATGATTCATCCATCCCAACTATGCCTATCTAGCAATTTTGTTGCATATCAATTCCTCAAGGCTCTCACATGTGCAATATAGATGAAAGTGCAAATTTAGTTACTTCTTTTGGTATCCCCGTTTGTGATACTTGTTGCCTTTCTCAAATGCATCCCAACTATCTTCTTTCCCTTGTTGATATTTGTGATGTATTTTAGATGTTTGTGGTTGAAGTTCATGAATGTACAATAAGATAAAATTGAGCCTTTGGCCATGCTATTAAGCAAAAATTCTTATTGGTATATTGCATGACTTCGTCTTGGATATCATGCTATTTTTCTTGCGTATCTATTTTGTGTGTGCATGTTTCTTTGTGGATAAATATCTTTGTGATATTGCCCACTTAGAGAAACTTATACACATAAGAGATGATACATCTCCTTTTGATATCTTATTTATTTATTGCATGTTGATTGGTCATGCCAAGCAATATAACTCATTGAAGACTATGATGATGCTTTTTGCTCATCCTTGTAATAGTCTTATAATATGCTTTATCATGCCTTTCACATATCCTCTTGGTTGAGCCTTTTTATTATGGTGCCTCTTACTTGTTGCTCAACTATTTGTTTGTTGCAAGTGTTAAGCTTATTGTTCTATCTATGATCTATTGCAAATGTTTGTGTTTTAAATGGTAATAAGGAGTGAGGATTCCATGTTATGCATATTGTATTCAAATACAACATTTTAATTTATGCATGTACCTTGGGGAGCTTCCTCATTTGATTTAGAGCACTATCTTGTGGCGATCATTAGAGTTTGATTCACTTGGTATCTTTTGTTTTTGAATGATATTATGGAAGTGATGATTCCATGTTTGTGCACTTTATACTCCAATGCAAATTGTCTAGTCTTGTGCACAAACCTTGGGGAGCTTCCTCATATTATTTAGAGCAATCTTCTTGATCCTATCATAATATCTATCTTTCTTTTGGTATCCTCTTTGTGGTTCATTTGGTTGCTTGCTTCATTTGTTGAAGCTTCTTGACTTTGTTATCTTTTTGCAATCTTTGATCCTATCTATAGTGTGATTCCTTCCGAATATTCGTCATTGGATATGTGCATTTGATTCCACTCAAATTATGAGAAATGCACACGCTATGGAGGAACTCTCACTATATTGGCCTTCTAAATTTTTCACCCATTTCGGCAATTGGTGCCAATGGGGGAGAAGTTTGGAGGGTTTAAGGGAATTTGGTTATGTCTTTGCTTTGTGCTTAAGCATGTGCCTTTATTGCATTGCATCTTGTTGCTTTGCATAGTTCAATATTTAGAGGAAACTCCACTAGGCTTTGAATGCCAATATATGCAATGAAAGTCAAGATCATTCACACATGCATATATTATGGGGGAGTTTGCTCTATATATTCAACTTATTTGTTACTTAAATTCCTTATATAAACCCTCTCAAAGAGATTGTCATCAATTACCAAAATGGGGGAGATTGAAAGTGCATGGAGCCCCCATGTGTGGTTTTGGTAATTAATGACAATCCCTATGGACTAATGTTTGCATTGAGTTATATTTGTAGGAGTTGTCCATAGGCAATTCTTGAACCATATGTTGGCTTCAAGGTTGCAATAAGAAGAAATTGATGAAGGATATCAAGTGTCAAGTATGTCTTGAAGATGAAGATGAAGTGAGCCCTCAAGTTACTTCAAGACATCAACATGATGAAGAATGAAGAAATGAAGTGCAAGTTCAAGATGAGCCATCTCGAAGAGATCCTTTGCTTGAGTCTTGCCATCCATATGGTGATCATGGATATGTGAAGATGCGCCGAAGAAGAAGCTCTCCCATGGTGGATTATGGGGGAGCAATCCACATGGTGGTCATGGTTATGTGAAGATGCGCCGAAGAAGTAGCTCTCCCATGGTGGTTTATGGGGGAGCAATCTACAAGACTTCGTCAAGCAAGCACAAGCAAGAAAGGCGTTCCATCTTGTTGAGGTCAAGATCGTCGTCATCAAGCTCAAGTGGAATGCGCAAGTATAAGGTTTGCTCTTGATAGGGTTTCTTCTCACCGGTCTCATAGTGTAGTTGGAGACCGGTTTATAGTTTAGTTACCGTACTGATCAAGAGGGCTCTCGAGTGAGTAACTCGATCGTATCGTTCGGAGAGAGCTCAAACCTTTGCATCCTTGCATCATCTTTCTTGGTTGTTATTTGGACCTTATCCATGTGATGTTTTAGAGCTTGTGCTTATTCTCATGACAAGCTCTAGTTCATCGAAAACGGATTTCGCATAGATCACTTGTTGCGTTTTCGAGTTTGGTTCATCATCTTTCTTGGTTTTATTTGGATCTTATCCATGTGATGTTTTAGAGCTTGTGCTTATTCTCATGACAAGCTCTAGTTCATTGAGAATGGTTTTTGCATGGGCAACTTGTTGCATTTTTGAGATTGGAGGTTTTACCGGTATGTCTTTTTTAGATAGGTCAAACCTTTCATCATTTGTTTCTATCCTAACTTGTTGGACTATGATGGTTTCCTGCATGATCTTGTAGAGCTTGTTCCTAGCTTCAAAACAAGCCCAAGATCATCAAAATCGGAGTCCGGATGCTAAAGTTATGCCCGTTTTAGTTTTGGTGTTTCTGCAGTTTTGCCGTGCCGGATATTTCGGAAATATCCGCCCCTCCCCCCGAAATCGGCTAAGGACCGGAAGAAAAGCAGCTCCGGATAGGGGCCGGATTTTTGGCCGGATTTTGTCCAGGTTTTGTCCTCGAGGCCGGATTATCCGCCCCCCGGATAATCCGGCCCCAACTTGGGCCGGAATATCCGGCCCTGGTTTTGCCCAAACGGCTCGATTTTCTTGGGGGGTATAAATACCCCCTTCTTCCTCCTTGGGCTGTTGCTTCTTCTACTCTCTCTCCTCCATTGTTGTTCTTGAGAAGCTTGCCCTTTCTCTCTATCCCTCCATGATTCTTGCCCCATTTTGAGGGAAAAGAGAGAGGAGATCTAGATCCACACTTTGACCAAACCAAATCATCTCTTTGTGAGTGAATCTTTGGGATCTAGATCTTGGAGAATTTTGTGTTCTCCTCTTTGTTCTTCCTCTCCTATTCCCCCAATAGCTTTTGTAGCTTTGTTGGAATTTGAGAGAGAAGGACTTGAGCATCTTTGTGGTGTTCTTGCCATTGCATTTGGTGCATCGGTTTGAGTTCTCCACGGTGATTCGTGGTGGTGAAAGCAAGAAGGTTGTTACTCTTGGGTTCTTGGAACCCTAGACGGATTCTACGCCTTTGTGGCGATTTGTTGGGAGCCTCCAATTAAGTTGTGGATGTGTGCCCCAATCTTTGTGTAAGGCCCGGTTTCCGCCTCGAAGGAAATCCCTTAGTGGAACCGTGACCTAGGCCTTTGTGGCGAGGGTCACCGGAGATTTAGGTGAGGCGCCTTCGTGGCGTTCGGTGTGTGGTGTGAGTACCGCATCTTGGGGTGAGGCCTTTGTGGCGTTGGTGTGCATCGAGCAACCACACCTCAAGGTGAGCCTCTTGTGGCGTTCGGGAGCACTAAGCAACCGCACCTCTCCACCGGAGATTAGCACTCGCAAGAGTGTGAACTCCGGGATAAATCATCGTCTCCCGCGTGCCTCGGTTATCTCTATACCCGAGCTCTTTACTTATGCACTTTACCTTGTGATAGCCATCGTGCTTGAAGTTATATATATCTTGCTATCACATACTTGCTTGTATTGCTTAGCATAAATTGTTGGTGCACATAGGTGAACCATTGCTTAGAATAAGTTGTTGGTGCACATAGGTGAACAATAGTATATAGGCTTTGGGCTTGACAAAGTAAACGCTAGTTTTATTCCGCATTTGTTAAGCCCATCTCGTAAAAGTTTTAAATCGCCTATTCACCCCCCCCTCTAGGCGACATCTGTGTCCTTTCAGCCGTCAACTTCACTTCCTCATAAGGGAGGAGAGCGTTGTAGAACTTGCGCTTGATCCAATGGTCATCCACAAATGTTTCTCCAAGATCTTGCATTTGTACGGCAAGAGCGATGAGGCGCCGGTACATTTCCTCGGGGGTCTCTCCTTCAATCATGACGAAATTGTCGGCCATGTTGTTCACTTCATCTTGTTCGGCCATTCGCCACACCCGCATCTTGTTCGGCCATTTCTTAGGCGGTAAAGCCCGAGCAAGAAAACCTCGCTCTGATACCAATTGAATGGATCGTAGCGAACAAGAGGGGGGGTGAATGGTTGCTACGTCAAGTTTTAAGCTTTTTCAATTTTAGTGCAACGGAAGGTAAAGGTGATTGCTTTAGTGGTGTTGGTGATCCTACAATGATCCTAGAACAAGTGCAACAAGCAAAGGAACAATCACAAGATAGTAAGAGTAAGGAGCGGGACAACCGGAGGGCGCGGAGATGAGGCGAGGTTTGTTTCCCGCAGTTCCTCCCACAAAAGGGAGTACGTCTGCGTTGAGGAGGAGCTAGCCTCACACAAGAGGCTAGACAGCCACACCACGAAGGAAGGCCTCACCTTCTTCCTCGAGAGAGCTCCACGAAGGTGCTCCCCCTTCTCCACTAAGGCACCGGTCGAGGCGGTGATTCCTTCACAAGGTTGGGGCGAGCTCCACACCACAAGGAGGCTCCCAACAACCCATGGAGCTAGTACAACACCAAGCTAGCCTCCATGGATGCACTTCCTCCAATGTCCCACAATAGGAACTTTAACACCAAGATCCACTAAGGAATAGCAAGTATTGGTGAAATCTCTCTTGGTAGAAATATAGATCGGGGTCTCCTCCACCACTCCTCAAAATTTGAGCAAGATTGGTTGGATGGTTGGGGAGATCCTCAAGGATTAAGCTCATCAACAATGGAGGAGAGAGAGAGGAGATAAAAACGAGTTGGGGAAGAAGGGGCCCTTATATAGGCTCCTCCAAATCCAACCGTTATGTCCAGTTTTCTCCTAAGCGGTACTACCGCTTTTGGGAAGCGGTACTACCGCTCTGAGTTTGAAATCCCCAGATCTGGTCCATGTGGACGCAGAGCGGTACTACCGCTAGAGGTACCGCTCGAGGTACCGCAATGGGGTCCAAACCTTACTGGATCCAAAGCGGTACCGGAGCGGTACCAGAGCGGTACTACCGTAACTAGTTACGGTACCTGGGCGGTACCGTGGGCGGTACTACCGCTCGTGAGCGGCACTACCGCTCCAGGTACCGCAGAGGTACCGCAACTCGTACTGGGGGACAATTCCAACGCAGAACTCAGAGCGGTACCGTGGGGCGGTACCTATAGGGGTAGCGGTACTACCGCTACAGGTACCGGTAGTACCGGCCTGGCTAAAACTGGTTTTCCCTTTTTCTCTCCAGCCATGTCACCTCGCGATACACACACAAAACCAGAAAACCTATAACTACGCTTCAGTCCTCCGATCTTGACGTGTCCAGCGAGGTCACCGTGCACTTGCAAATCTAGCAATGATACTCAAGGCACACGGTGAGATAACTCATGTGTTGTCATCAAACACACAAAACACGGGGTTTAGACTTTGCTCTTTCAAGTAGTTATTTAGTTACCGAATTCATTTGGCGGGCACGTTTAGCTACAAAATTCTATCAATGCTTGATTTTTAGCGTAAATTGTTTCTTTTTTCTTAACTACACAAAACTGAAAGTTTAGATCTCTCTTAAGATTTGCAAGAACTATATCTATTTACCGATGAGATCATATATATAGTTTTGTTTCCGGTCCGAGTACACCCCGTTTCTGATTCGAATCTGCAGTCAAGTATATCCACATTCTAATCCAAAACCAGCGGTGACATCCTAGCCTAGGGCTCAATAGGATTGCTAGGATATGCATATCAACAAGTTGCAACTTATTTCCGAAAGTTCATCTCCAAAGAACTCTGAGGTTAAGCATGCTTGGCCCGAGCGATTTGAGGATGGTTGACTGACCAGGAAGTTGATCCCGAGTGCGCATGAGTGAGGACAAAGCGCGCAGAAAGGACATGTATTGATCTGTGGGGTTAGTCTAGAGATCCCAGTGAGCTACCAGGGCTAACACACTTGCTGGACGATGGTCGGCGTGGGGGATCGTCAAGGTGTTACATTTGGTATTAGCGCCTACCTTGGCAGTTACACGGGCGTGTGAGAATTAGGGGCTCGGGTATGTGGCGTATGGCTGGTGTGGCCCGTTGTGGCACACAACATGGCACATGTGTCGGCATTGGACGCATGGACGTGTACCAAGAAGGGACGTTCCTGGCCTGGGGCTGATCGACGAGGACGTCGATCTTATAAGGGGGGAAGATTATGACATCCTAGCCTAGGGCTCAATAAGATTGCTAGGATACTCTTATCAACAAGTTGCAACTTCTTTTTCGAAAGCACATCTCCAAAGCACTCTCATATTAAGTGTGCTTAACCTATAGCGATTTGAGGGTGACCGACCAGAAAGTTGATCCCAGCTAATGGGTGCTAGGCCAACCAAGCCGACCTCTGTGCAGGTTTTCCTTTCATAGCCAATCACTATCTCCCCTCCATGTAGGGCCAAGGAAAATAACATGCCGATCACCGAGAGCTTAGAGCTCTTTTGAGATATTACCTGTTTTATATTGATATGGCATATCATTGATCTTTATGCAATACCGTATAAATTTTGTCAAAAAATTGTATGAACCAAGATTAGTTGTAATTTGATAAAAACTGAAAAATCCAAATTATGTGGAATCCATGAAGGATGGTTTTCAAATAACAAGATTTAAGTATGGGTTACGGATCACGAGGATCGGTGAATCTTTGACCGAGAGGCCGGTGCCCCTAGAAAAATCGTGTCAGTAGCCACATCTGTAGACTGAAGTCATACATATAAATCTATTTGAGTAAGATCAGGATCATTAAAGTACATGTATAATGATCTTTTTGCGTATAGTATATACTCATGTATAATGCTAGTACTATATTATGTATCTGTTACATTGTCGGATAGTGTTTTTGATACATGGACACTAATGTTCTCTTCACTTTTAGATTTTTGAAAATATTAAAATCTCATGTTTCTAAGTTTCAAAAAAATAACATTAAATATATAGATCGACATATACGGGTGAGGTGTATGCAAAAAAGTCCCGTGAAAAATACTTTATATTTTGAACAATATAAAAAAAGATAAATTTATGACCGTAAATGGCAGTAAAAAACTATTACAATAGTGTATCCTTTTGACAGAATTTTTTTATATTTTCCAAAATTTAAAGTATTTTCAGTGGGACTTTTTGGCATACACTTTTCATGAACATATATATCTACATATTTAATGCCATAGTTTTTAAAAAACATAAAAACATGAGATTTTAAAATTTCAAAAAAACTAAAAGTGTGCAAATTGTAACCATCCTTGGAAGCAAAACAGTCTTGATTTTAATGCCGAGAAGGCAAAGCTCACTAGTCAGTTGGGGCTCTTGTCGCTACCGCCTCTCTTCTCCTTGATGAGCTTCAGGAGGCTGGGCATCACCTTCTTCTTCCTCTTGATGGTGAACGACGGCGACTTCGGGTTCCAGTTCGCCGCTGACACTGACGACCGTCGCGCCTTGGACCTCCTCGACGTCATCGAGACCCTGCTCGACCTCCGCCGCGGGTAGGCGCACTGCAGACCCACGCTCTCCGCCGTCGCGTTCAGGTCGTACAGCTCCTGCTCCAGCGCCTTCTGCTCGCCCGTCGTCTTCTCCGCCTCCGACGCCGCCTGCGCTTCCCTGGGGCCCATCTCCCTTAATTCGCGCTCTACCGCCTCGGCGCGCATCGCGGCCTCCTTTTCACCGGCCTTCAGCGCCTGCACCCACGCCTGCGCCGCGGCCACCTTCTTGTCGGCCACCACCCGGACCAGCGCCGCGCGCCCGCTGAGGTACTCGTACTCGAACCGGGACACGGTCACCGTCCCCTGCCGCCGCGATGCCCTTGCCTGCATCGTGCTCTCCGCGGCGGCCTTGAGTTTCTTCATCGCCGACGCCTCGGACGCCTTCGCCGCCTCCAGCTCCTTCACCGCCTGCCTGATCCTCTCCTCGGCCGTGGCCATCTCCCTGGTGACGTTCTCGGCCTCCGCTACCACGCACCGCTTCTCCAGCATGGTCAGCTCCTCCTCCTTGCTCGCCGCCTCGGTCTCGGCATGCAGCTGCTGCATCGCGGCCGTGAGGTTCGACACGATCGCCTTGGACCTCTCGTCGGCGGCCGTCACAGCCTCCAACTGGGCCCTCGCTTTGAGGAGCTTCGTGTTGAGCTGCTGCACCTGCGCGTCCGCGTTCTTCTCCTGCGTCCTGAGCCGGTCGATCTCCTCGACGACGCGCATGAGCTCGGTGCGGGTGCGGTCCATGGAGGTCATGAACTGGAACCCTCCCGCCTTGATGCTCTCCAGCTCTTCCTTGGCCGCGCCTAGCTCCGCTTCCGTGGCCTGCAGCACCGCCCTGTCCTGCGCCTCTTCTTTCTTCTGCCTCGCGGTAGCCTCCGCCGCCCCATCGTCGACGTCCGCGACGTGATTCTTCTCCATGGCGCGCACCAGCTGCATCTCGCCCTGCAGGACCTCCACGTCGGCCTTGGTCGCTTCCAGCTTCGCCTCCAGCTCTCTCACGCGGCTCACCTCCCTGCGCGCCGCCTTCACCTTGGCTCTCGTGGCCTCGATCTCCTTGGCGAACCGCTCGGCCTCCGCGACGCGCTGGGCTTCGAGCTCGCGGCGCTCCCGCTCGGCCTCGATGCGCGCGAGCTCGACCAGGACGTGCTCCTCGTTCGCCTCGTCCACGCGCCGCTTCATCTCGTCGGTGGCCTGCAGGCTGGACTGGATCTTGCACACCGTCGTCACGACGTCGCTCTCGGCCTTGGCCTTGGCCTCTGCCGCCGACTTCACCTCCAGCCTCAGCTTGCGGAGCTCCCTCTTGACGCGGTCCAGCTCTTCCGCCACCTCCCCGTCGTGTGCGTCCGGCGCTTCCTGGGCCTCACTCTTCCGTGTCCTGGTCGCCCGCACTGCTTGCAGCTCCGACCTCTGGGACGTCACTTTGGCCTTGGTCTGGTCGATTTGGCGCTCCAGCTCCTTGGCCATTGCCCGTGCTCTCGATAGCTCCGACTCCGCGCCCGCTCGCTCGTTATCCACAGATGCCTTGCGTTCATTCAGCTTGTCCATGCTGGATTTCGCTATCTGTTTCATTTCAGAAGACAGGTTCTGCACACAGCAAGACAGATATGAGGGGGGATTTTTTTTCTTTTCTTTTCCATAGAATGATACTTGCTCTCCAAAGACATGGAAGCAATGCCAAATCTTAAAGTGCACGAATTCAAACTTGAGAGAGTACCTCTTGAGCTAGAGCATGCCCTCTGTTCTTCTCTGCCTTTCTCCCACTGATGCTCTCGCCAAAGATGCTCATTGTAGCTCTCACAGATCCGCTGTCCATGGCAGCCTCCATTTTGCTCCAAACGGACGCAACCTAGTATGATGTATGTAGATGCAAGCTACTGTATCCTCACCAGGCAAGATTGTAGGTTTACTAACACACAAACCATGGGAAATTCATTGGTTGGTAAGGGGAAGAGGCAAGGGGAGTTTATGTGCTGGTAAACGATGACAAGTGTTTCAGTCTCAGCTCTATCCTTCTTGGCAGGACTCAGAGGAGCAGAGCTCACTGCTACCACACAACACAGAGGCTCCAATTTTATCCACGTTGTTCCTGTCGCAGCCTCCTATCAAGCTTTGCTAATTGTCTCTAGCAAATAACTGACAGCTCTCGTTCAACTTAGCTTGCCATTTCGACTGTAGCATTTCTTCTTTGGACATGGGAGTAGCACGGAGTGGGATCTTTGTTGATCTTTTCTAACCACATATATTGCATGTGGCCCGTGTTGCGTTAAGCCGATGGGTCAATTGCATTGATACCACTACAACTTTCACGGGTTGGAAAATACTACTTCCTCCCATCCATATTAGTTGCCACTAATATAGCTGTATCTAGATATATTTTAGTTCTAGGTATATTCATACTAGTGGCAAGTAATATGATTCCGAGAAAGTATTAGAAAACATAAGTTGGAAATATGTCACTACAACTCTCTCCTACTTCCATCCATTTCATCTTCTTCAATTAAAAGAATAACAATTTAGAAAGTACATATATTTCGATGTACATAAGTTTTTTTTTTAGATAAGGGAGCAATAAGCCCCAGCCTCTGCATGTACATAAGTATTGACTATACTACCACTATGGAAAAGCATGCACATCACTTTCGGGTCCTTAAAATGCAACACAACTTAAATTCTAGCAAAAAAATTTGAGGTACTAAAGAAAAATCTGATAAAATACAGGAAATCAAACACACTAATATGTGTGTACTGAATAGATTTACTAGTCATCGTGCACGTGGCACGTGTAATTTTAGGAGACAAATATCATATTGGCCAGATCTAGACTTACATAATGCAAGGTTGATCAAAGTCACCACCAACAAAAAAAATAAGGAATACCTATTTTGCATGCTAAGCTATGGACATCCACCAATATAATGCACACTCCATTTATGTGCATGCTTATTATGTTTCCTCGGTTAAGACTGTAGGGATTCGTAGCATAGAAAATAAAAAATTCCTACCGCAAGAACGAATAACAAGGCAAGATCTAATCTAGTAGATGGTAGCAACGAGGTGAAGATAACCGTACCTTCGAAGATCGCGTGGTGGATGTAGTCGATCACTTGTCGCTTGCAAAAGCGCGTAGAAGATCTTGACGGTGCCACAATCGGGCAGCACCTCCGCACTCGGTCACACGTACGGTGTTGATGACGACGTCCTTCTCCCCGTTCCAGCGGACAACGGATGTAGTATATCCTCCTCGGAATCCCGCCAACACGACGGCGTTGTGACGGTGGTGGTGGAGATCTCCGGCAGCGCTTCACCGTAAGCACCGCGGGAGAAGGAGGAGGGAGTAGCTAGGGTTTGGGAGAGAGGGGGCTTGGGGCGCCGGCCTGGGAGCCCCTTGTTGGTGCGGCCAAGTGGTGACCAGCCCCTCCCCTCTCCTCCCCTTTAAATAGGTGGAAATCCCTAGGGTTTACCCCAAAACCACATTGGAGTCCAGCTCCAAAACTTACCAAATTTAGGAAACCTAGACAAGGTGGGATTCCTCCCCTTCCTTGTGATGTGGCCGGCCACCTTAGTGGAGTCCACCATGGACTCCACCCTCCCACTTGGTGGGTTGGCTAGGGCTGGTGGAGTCCCTCCGCCTTCCATAGTGATTTATTCCGGATGATTCTAGAACCTTCTACAACCTTCCATAAATTCACCGGACCACTCCCAAACTTGGAATGTGACTTCCCATATATGAATCTTATTCTCCGGACAATTCCGAAACTCCTCGTGATGTCCTAGATCCCATCCGAGACTCCGAACAACATTCGAACTCCATTCCATATTCCATATATACTTAAAACGACATCAAACCTTAAGTGTGTCACCCTATGGTTCGAGAACTATGCGGACATGATCGAGACTCTTCTCCGATCAATAACTAATAGCGGGACCTGGAGATACATAATAGCTCCCACATATTCAACGATGACTTCGTGATCGAAAGAACCATTTACATAAAATAACAATTCCATTTGTCTCGCGAGATTTTACTTATCCGAAGTTTGATCATCGGTATCTCCATACCTAGTTCAACCTTATACCGATAAGTACTCTTTACTCGTACCATGATATGATATCCCTTGTGAGCCAGTCACCTGCATGCAAGCTAATTGGATGTCATTCCACCGAGAGGGCCCAGAGTATATCTATCCATCATTTGGATGGACAAATCCCACTCTTGATCCACGTGCCTCAACCCATACTTTCCGAACACTTAATGCCACCTTTATAACAACCCATTTACGAAGTAGTGTTTGGTGTCATCAGAGCATCCATTCGGTGTAGGTGATTAACATGATCTCATGGTCGAAGGATTAGGTTACTATGTATATTTAAAGCTTGAAGCACAACAAACTTAATGACTTGATCATATGCTACGCTTACTATGGGTGTATGTCCATCACATCATTCACCTAATGATATGATCTTGTTATTAATAAGATCCAATGTTTATGATCAGGAAACCATGATGATCTATTAATCAACAAGCTAGTTTAACAAGAGGCTTACTAGGGACTCCTTTATGTTTACAAAACACAAGTATTAATATTTCCGGTTAATACAATTATAGCATGCGATGTAAAAATTTATCATGAACACTAAGATATAATAATAAACACTTTTATTATTGCCTCTTGGGCATATATCCAACAGTCTCCCACTTGCACTAGAGTCAATAATCTAGTTTACATTTGTAAAGATCTAACACCTTGGCCTTCTGGTGTTTATCATGTTTTCTTATGGGAGAGGTTTCAATCAACGAATCTGACATTCTCAGAAACATATGTATTTTGCAACATCTCTACGCATTACTCAGTTTTTCAAAATGAGTCGGCATCAATCGTATATGTTTGGTCTTCTGGTGGAAGCTTAATTCTGCGGTCTGAAATATGTTACCAATATTATCACATACAATATAGTTTCATAGGTCTGACACTACCGGAACTACACCAAGTTCTCAAAGAACTCCTCGACTGAAACACCCTCGGTCATTGTCAAAACAATGAGATACTCTGCCTTCGTTTGTAGAATCCGTCACAATATTTAGAACTCATCTAAATCTAGCATAGACTCTTTCTAGCCCACTGTGCTACCTTTTAATGAACACATTAGCTTAATTGAGATTGAAATTAATTTTTATATGTGACCAAACTAATATCAGTGTAACACCGACCAAACTAATATCAGTGTAACACCTTACAGTGATTCATTTGCCATTACCCCATATAAAACTACATATTTATATCCTCGGCTCTGACAAAGCACTAAGGGATATTCTTACTGTTGCCCAATGATCATCTTATGAATCATTATGATATATGCTCGTAACACCTTAGAGCATAGGACATCTGATTGTGTACATATTATTCGTGATCAAAAATCACTCATGTGTTTTACTCATTGAGTGTCAAATACACTCAAGTCTTGTTTAAACCTCTAGATGAAAAAGAACACCTTCTTAACGTTTTCATATTGAACTACTTCAATATTCATTCTATGTACTTTGACTTAAACTTATTATGCTTTTCAATCTATCTTCATAGATCTTGATGCTAAATATGTTTTTAGTCCATATCGTTTTATTGAAGTTAATTTTCAATGAAACCTTCTAATCACATCAAGTACATGATTATATTATTTATAATCAACGATATATCATCTAAATAAAGTATTATAAATATGTCTCAGTGCTCCCACTTAATTTCTTGCAAATGCAAGTATCTTCATCGTTTCTGATGAAATCAAAACTCTTTGTTTATTTCATCTGGTGAAGATTGCAACTCCGTGATACTCACTTCATTCAGTGAAGTTTGTATACCTATCTAGTATTCTATGACTAGCAAAACTCTCAGTTGTATCTTGTATACACCTTTAATACATACTTCTATTAAGGAATGTATTTTGCCATCCTACTAACATATCTCACAAAAGAAATATGTAGCGATTACTAGAACAATCCATATAGACTATAAGCATCGCTGCTGAATATCTAATCTTATCGCAGTCAACTCTTTGAACTTTGTCGTAAACAATCTTTTGACAATTCGAGCTGCTTCAAGGATATTATATCCAAGTCTATTAATTTTATAGATCCATTTACTTTCAAAAAGTACTATTCCTTCAAAAGGTTTATCAAGCTCCAAGCTTGGTTTTAGATACTATCTTGGATTTCATGGCTCTTAGCCATTTTATCGAAGTCAGGGCGCATCATAGCTTCTTTGTATGTAGTTGGTTTGTCATTGTTCAAAATGAATCCTTTGTTCACCAATCATTTATTTGATCAAAAAGTAAACCATACCTACAAGGTTCAATAGAAACTTTGTAGACATGGGAGCCATGATCGCCGTGGCCGCTTCCGAAACCATTTCCGATGATGCCCTACTCTGATCATCATGCTCACGTTCACCAACCTTATCAAGTTCCATTGTCCTCCCACTCAAATACTTCGCTAGAAACAATTTCTTGGAAATAAGCAAGTAACATCGACAAACACTTTTGTCTTTGACTTCATAGTGGAAAGAATTCCCAATTTGTTCTCTGGGACAACCAACAAAGACATTCATCCGATTTTGGTTGTAAACTCATTTACTTATGCTATGCATACCAAAATTTAAGACATGACTATTAGGGTTTATACCCATGCCAAAACTCATATGGTGTCATTTCAATGGATTATGATGACGCTCTATTTAGTGTAAAAGTGGTAGTCTCTAAAGCATAATCCACAAAATATAATGGAATTATTTTATTTTATCTCATCATTAATCCAACAAGGTTTGGGTACGTCTTTTGAATACTCCATTATAACTATGGTGTTCCAAGAAACGTGAGTTGTGGAACAATTTCGTAGCTCTCTTAGATGTTCGCTAAAACTCGTAATTCAAATATTTCCACCATGATCCAATCATAGATATTTGAATTTTCTATTACGATGATTTCCAATTCATGCTGAAACTTATCTGCATCTATTCAAATGTTTCAGATTTCTTCCTCATCGAATAAATATATCCCTATATATATATACTCAATTCATTGTTGGAAATTTTTATGAAGTAGAAGAATCTTCCGCACACAACTATGCCCAATGAACCACATACATCATCATGTATGTTTCCGCTAAGTTAGTTGCCCATTCAACTCTTAGCCTATGAACGCTATTTCAGTCATTTTCTTTAGAAAAGAATTGCATGTGCCAAACAATTCAAAAATCAAATGACTCCAAAAATCCATTTGCATGGAGTTTCTTCATGCGTTACTTTTTAACATGACCTAAATGGTGATTCCACAAATAAGTGGAATTCAAATCATTTGCAATATGGCATTTTAGCGTCAGTGTTATGCATGTGTGTTTTACCATTAAGATTTATAATAACTTATCCATCGTATATTGAGTAAGGTCATAATTTGAGCAACTCATTGTTTTCATTGGACCAGAGCAAAATAACAATTATTAAGTTCTTTATGATAAATCTGAAAAGCTAGGTAGAATGCCAACGACGAACACAATAACACTTTATTTTGTTCCAGACGTGCATTATTACCACATTCCTTGTCAGTCACTTAGGCCATTGTATTCTTGTATTGCATTGTGTTGTATGACATCTCATACCAACCAATATGGTACAAATACCCAAGAATTTCATTGTGTGGCCAATCAAATAATATATTCATAACATGTATATCATCTATATACACTTGAGCTAGACTTTCTAGTCTTTTCTTTCTTTCTGCCAAAATCTTTTTGTAGTTTCTCTTTCGAATTTCCTCATATTTCAGAAAACACTTCAACATCAATAACTTCTAGGCTTGTTGGTCAAATACCAATAACCTTGAGGTTCTCACTTTGAAGTTGATCATCACATGACAAGTGTTCCGGATTTCATTATTAGTAACTTTTTAATGTGATGAACAATTTCACTCATAATTTAATCCATCAAATCATGAAAACTTCATGATGAACCTACTATGGCTTACATGGATATGCGAATAACGTTAATGCCCAACTAGTTGGAGGATCGGGACGCCTAGCGTCTTCAACCTTCGCACATTCCCATAAAACTTATGAGTTTATGTAGTCTCACTAAATTATATTCTATTATCTTGTAATAAGGTTTTAGATATCACATATATCTCACACCTTGCTTATTTCTGAAAACAAACTTTTCAGCTCCTTACTTTTCAAACGGATTTGAACATCAAGTTTCACGAAGACAAGATAATTTTAGATACTAATTGAAACCATTGCCTTCGAATCAGTAATTTGAGGATTACCAAAAGTTTGCTATAGGAGTTAATCATTTCTTGATTATTTAACAATTCGGTACTAGTCTGTAAAGTTGCTTGTCAGATTCAACAATATTTCTATCTCAATTACAAGCCTAGTGTAAAGTAGAAAATAGATGGAAATTCTACAAAATTTAATTGAAATACAATTTAGACTTTGTTCAGGATAAATTTGAGTTTACTATTAATAATTAAATTAACTAGGTGAACTCCCACTCAAAACAACATCCCTCATGTTGCCTTAGTGATTACACGAACCAAATCCACTACACCAAGTCTGATCATCACGAGAGTTGATGTAACTTCAATGGTGAACATCAACATGTTCATCATATCATCTATATGATTCATGCTTAACCTTTCGGTTTGCCGTGTTCTGATGCCATGTGACAAGGGATTAACTTGTCAATGCCTACGGATTGTAGACTTAGGGTTTCGTAAGAAGTAGAGGGCAAGTAGATCTCGAAGGTTTCAGCCGACAAAGGTGTTTCGACTAAAGTTACGGTGGCTTTGTTGACAAATAGATTCGATCCTTTTCTCTTCCCTCGGCTCCCGTTTATATAGGAGGTGGAGCCGAGGCTTTTCGTGCCGTATAACTTACAAACTACGATAGGCGTATCAAGCCTTTCCTCTATTGCTACATCATTCCTAATCCAACTCTATCTTCCTTATCCGAAGTTTGCTGGGCTTCTGGGCTTCCAAAGCTTCGGGTCGTGGACCTCACGTCTTCTCGAGATAACCCGGGTACTTTATTTGGCATGCCTATTCGGCATACCTATGTCAGTAGCCCCCGAGATTTTGCTTGAATCGCAGAGTCGAGTAAAATCTCCATCGTAAAACTGAGTCGCATATTTACAAAACCTTCGAATCATAATGAATATTTTGCTCAATGTCTATTTTGTACAGGGATAATGGTGAATGGGGCTGGTTCATCTGACAGATCAGGTACCAGTTAACTGCTCTTGTGGCAAACCTGCATAAACCTACTTCAAGCTCAAGTACATGGACTCGAACCCAGGATACTGGCGTAATTCGACACGCGCCGCTTAAGGACTTATCGTGAATCGAATCCCAGCTGTGTTTTATCGAGTACCGAACGCGTCCGTTAGGATTTTTCTTTGCATCTGCTGATATGGATAAAGTTGGAGAGCGCATTCAGGTGCGATACCACGCCACACAGGACATATCCCGGGGTCTTACCTTCGTAACCTCTTTCGAGTTATGGTATTCAGAATTTTTACCGCGGCGGACACGCTATGAGAATATTTTGTCGAGTGCCTTTGTCGGCTGCTGGAATTTTGTATTTATTCGAGTTGACTCGTGCAATAATATCTTGATCTCCCGATGGGAGTACATGACGAGTTATATGTAATTTGAGGATGTACGAAAGAAGTTCTTTGTTTGCACTTCTATATTGACTTGTTACTTTCTCATCTTTGTTCTTCTTCATATTTCATCGGGTGCGCGACCAGCGCTCCCGATGGGAGTAGCCCCCGTGGCTACAGCCAAGTGTTTGCACTTGGTTGTAACCTCAACTTTTATTATTTTGATCAACTCTATATTTTTTCCTTCACCAAGTCATCTTATCAGAAGTATGCACAATACTCCTGATAAGAGTAGCCCCCGAGCATATGAATAGGTGCTTGCATCTGGGCATAGGCTCCTGAATTTTCTTTTTAACCGTACATTTTTTCATATCTCGAAGTTATCTTTCCATTATATTTTGCTCCATTACTCGAAGCTTTTTTGACAATGACGTCGTTGCTGACGACAGCCACATATGGCCACCTTGGGAAGTCACGACTCCTGGCAAACCACTGTTCCGTGGGTCCAAAGCTCTGCACTTCCAACACTTCGCGCGAGTGTGGCGCACACGTCCTCCGAAATTCCCGGCACGCACGCGGTAAGTTCCCTCCAATAAAATTGAAGCGTAAAGACCATTCTACCCCTTGGACACCCGTAGGGTTCAGAATTATTCTCTTTTCATCCGACGGCTGAACGCATCATCTTCTTCCTATAAATTGGACCCTTGTCCTCACTTTTCCCCCTTCGCTGAGCCGCACAACTTCTCTCTCTCTTCCCTTCTTCCTCCTCGAGCACCTTGCGCATGCACTCTGCTTCCTCTCTCTTTTCTCCACCGTGCCTTTCGCCATGGCTCCATGCTCGAAGCAATGCAAGAACCGTGCCCCAGGCACCGAAGAGCGCGTGGAGAAGCCCAAGATCTCCGGATGGGAGAGGTCAAAGCTCTCCGCACAGGACAAGAAGCTGCTGAAGAAGATGGGCCTCCTCAGCAATGAAGCCATGAGGATGCCAGGAGACGAGAGTTCTCCCCATACTCCTTCCGGTTTCCGGGTAATCTTCATTGACTTCCTCATTCGCGACCTCTATGTTCCTATCCATGAATTTCTTCGTGGCCTCCTCTTTATCTACGGGATCCAGTTGCACCAGCTGACCCCAAATTCTCTCCTTCATATCTCCATCTTCATCACTCTCTGTGAGTGCTTCCTGGGCATCCAACCTCACTGGGGCCTATGGAAGCGCATCTTTTACCTTCGCCGCAACAACTCGAAGAATGCCATCTACAACGTAGGTGATGTGTGCATGTACGTGCGCCCAGAGGTCGGCTATTTTTATGTGAAGTTCGCCGACTCCGTCCAAGCTGGCGCAGGAAGTGGCTTTACGTTAAGGACGAATCTTTGGATGCTCAGGAGTATGGTCTTGCCCCCTTTGATGCTTCCGAAGATATTCAAAGGCGCAAGTCTTGGGATGCGAAGGCTACAACCGAAGAAAAGGCAGCCACTGACGCTCTTATTGCTCGCATCCGAGAGCTTCAGAAAAGGGTGAGGAACAAAATCGGCGAGATCAGGTTGGACTCGTTTACCTCCGTCCATCGCGTTGCTTGCAGTAGATGATGATGTTGACGATGCCATCGAAATCAGGACCTTGTGACCTCCAATCCCCACAGACGGTGCCAATTGACAAGGGATTAACTTGTCAATGCCTACGGATTGTAGACTTAGGGTTTCATAAGAAGTAGAGGGCAAGTAGATCTCGAAGGTTTCAGCTGACAAAGGAGTTTTGACTAAAGTTATGGTGGCTTTGTTGAAAAATAGATTCGATCCTTTTCTCTTCCCTCGGCTCCCCTTTATATAGGAGGTGGAGCCGAGGCTTTTCGTGTCGTATAAGTTATAAACTACGAGAGGCGTATCAAGCCTTTCCTCTATTGCTACATCATTCCTAATACAACTCTATCTTCCTTATCCAAAGTTTGCTGGGCTTCTGGGCTTCCAAAGATTCGGGCCGTGGACCTCACGTCTTCTCCAGATAACCCGGGTACTTTATTCGGCATGCCTATTCGGCATACCTATGTCACCATGTTTGTACATGCTAGGCTCGTCAAGTTAAACCTTAGTTTCCGCATGTGCAAATCTGGCTTGCACCCGTTGTATGCACACGTTGAGTCTATCACACCCGATCATCACGTGATGCTTCGAAACAACGAGTCTTAGCAACGGTGCTAACTAAGGACGAACACTTTATTATCTTGATTTTTAGTGAGAGGGATCATCTTATAATGATACCGTCACGATCTAAGCAATATAAGATGCATAAAAGGATTAACATCACATGCAATTCATAATGTGATATGATATGGCCCTTGTGTCTCTGCGTCGTTGATCTTCATCTCCAAAGCACGGACAAGATCTCCATCATCAACGGGCATGATCTCCATCATCGTCGGTGTAGCGTCAAGGTCAATGGCACCGTCTTCATGGTTGTCCACCATGTGTAGCTACTATTACAACTACTTTGAAATACAACTACTACATGAAATATAAAGACAACCATAAGGCTCCTGCCGGTTGCCACAATACAATAAGGATCATCTCATACATCAAATATATTCACAATCACATCACGGCCATATCACATCACCAAACCCTGCAAAAACAAGTTAGACGCCTCTAATTTGGCTTGCATATTTTACGTGGTTTAGGGTTTTCGAGTAAGATCCAATCTACCTACGAACATGAACCACAATGCTGATACAAGTGTTCTCAATTGAAAATTGTAAATTGAATCTTAACTATGGTGAGAGAAATTGACACCCGCAAAGCCACTTATGCAATACAAGTTGCATGTCAAGCGTGGAGCAAGTCTCATGAACGCTGTCATGTAAGGTTAGCCCGGGCCGCTTCATCCCACCATCCCGCAAGATGCAAAGTACACGATAAACAAGCGACAACAAAAGCATCAACACCCACAAAACCATTGTGTTCTACTCGTGCAACCAATCTATGCATAGACCCGGCTCTGATACCACTGTACGGATTCGTAGCATAGAAAACAAAAAATTCCTACCGCAAGAACGAATAACAAGCCAAGATCTAATCTAGTAGCTAGTAGCAACAAGGTGAAGATCAACATAACCTCGAAGATTTCTAAGCAGTAACGAGATAAATCTCGTGGTTGATGTAGTCGATCACTCACCGCTTGCAAAAACGCGTAGAAGATCTTGACGATGCCACAATCGGGCAGCACCTCCGCACTCGGTAACATGTACGGTGTTGATGACGACGTCCTTCTCCCCGTTGCCGAGGGCAGCGGATGCAGTATATCCTCCTCGGAATCCCGCCAGCACGGCGGCGTGGTGATGGTGGTGGTGGAGATCTTCGACAGCTCTTCGCCTTAAGCACCGCGGGAGAAGAAGGAGGAGGGAGTAGCTAGGGTTTGGGGGAGAGGGGGGCTTGGGGCGCCAGCCTGGGAGCCCCTTGGTGGTGCGGCCAAGTGGTAACCAGCCCCTCCCCTCTCCTCCTCTTTAAATAGGTGGAAATCCCTAGGGTTTACCCCAAAACCACATTGGAGTCCAACTCCAAAACTTACCAAATTTGGGAAACCTAGACAAGGTGGGATTCCTCCCTTCCTTGTGGTTTGGCCGGCCACCTTGGTGGAGTCTACCATGGACTCCACCTTCCCACTTGGTGGGTTGGCTAGGGCTGGTGGAGTCCCTCCGGGACTCCGCCTTCCATAGTGATTTATTCTGGATGATTCTAGAACCTTCTACAACCTTCCATAAATTCACCGGACCACTCCCAAACTTGGAATGTGACTTCCCATATATTGATCTTATTCTCCGGACCATTCCGGAACTCCTCGTGATGTCCTGGATTGTCAACACCCTGATTTGTAAGTCCAGATGCCTATTATGCCATACATCGCAATCCTAGGAAGATTGTTTTTGCGAGACATAATAAGTTCATATCATAGCACATCATTCATTACAACCCATAATAGTCTTACATCAAAGGATCACATGATCCAGTCTTAATACAACAGATGATCTAAGGATCAATTACAAAACACATAGTGGAAATACGTAGAAGTGGTCCATCTATCCCACAGGCAACACTTGACGTCAGGAGACGAGCCTAGTTGTCATAGACGTCCTGCTGTCCATCATCCTGATACTGCTGCTCTTCTTCATAGTCTGGCCATTTGAATAGTCAGGGACAAAGCCATGAGTACTTTAAAGTACTTGCAAACTAATACTAGAGTAAGCACTTTTAATTATAGCAATGGGGTTCTAAGATCTAGGTTTATTTGCATAAAGCCAATTTTATTTCATAAGCACTTTAATAAAAGACTCCTCATTTGCCTAACTTAACTCAAGTGGGAACATTAGTGTCATTCCCACAACTTTGTTGTGATCAAGTTAAATTCACCTTTCAATTCATCATTCATTGTTAGAAAACATCTGACAACGGAACAGTATGGCCATCCAATCGTCCATAACCGCGGACACGGCTATTCGAATAGGTTTACACTCTGCAGAGGTTGTACACTTGTGCCACAACATTTGATTGCATCCGTCAGGGATAGCCCTGAATAATCATACTCAGTATGCGGATCATCAACCATTCACCTTTCACTTACATACCCTAGTATAGGCACCTCTGATACGTCCAAAACGTATCTACTTTCCCGAACACTTTTGCTACTGTTTTGCCTCTAATTTGTGTATTTTGGATACAACTAACACGGACTAACGCTGTTTTCAGCAGAATTGCCATGGTGTCTTATTTTTGTGCAGAAACTCAACTTTCAGGAAAATCCCCGAAAATAATTGCGAAGGGCCTATTTTCCCAGAAGATTCACGGAGCCAGAAGGGCAGTCCTTGGGGAGGCCCACGGCCCCCACACCATAGGCCGGCGCGGCCAAGGAGGGGGGCGCGCCGCCCTATGGTGGCGTCGCCTCGGCCAGCCCCCGACGCTCCCCTCTGGACTACTTAAGGCTTTCGACCTAAAAACGCACGGGGGTTCGACCATATTTCCAGAAGACATCCAGAACTCCGCCGCCATCGCGAAACTCCGTCTCGGGACCAGAAACTCCGTTCTGGCACCCTGCCGGGACGGGGAATTGGAGGAGATCATCGCCATCATCACCACCGACGCCTCTCCATCGACCATCCATGCTTCCCCCATTCATGTGTGAGTAATTCCCCCGTTGTAGGCTGAAGGGGATGGTAGGGATTGG
This sequence comes from Lolium rigidum, assembly GCF_022539505.1. Classification (NCBI taxonomy): domain Eukaryota; kingdom Viridiplantae; phylum Streptophyta; class Magnoliopsida; order Poales; family Poaceae; genus Lolium; species Lolium rigidum. Next base: position 133,565,597 of record NC_061513.1, read on the forward strand.
ATGAGATTGATCATGTAATAGTCATAAGATTGTTAGGGCATAGTGCCTAGTATCCGTTGTTGGTACTTTTATGATATTGTTGCAACTTGTTATGCTTAATGCTTGTCACTAGGGCCCGAGTGCCATGATTTCAGATCTGAACATGTTGTTGATTCATGAAGATATTCATTGTTTTATGATCTTACCTGCAAGTTGTATACACATATTGCTGTCCGGAACCCGAGGCCCCAAAGTGACAGAAATTGGGACAACCGGAGGGGAAGGCTATAATATGAGGATCACATGTGTTCACGAAGTGTTAATGCTTTGCTCCGGTACTCTATTAAATGGAGTACCTTAATTACCAGTAGTTTCCCTAGAGGCCCGGCTGCCACCGGCTGGTAGGACAAAAGATGTTGTGCAAGTTTCTCATTGCGAGCACGTACAACTATATACGGAACACATGCCTATGGTTATTTAGTACTTGGATACTGTTTCATTACTATCTGCAAATGCCCTGCCTTGATTGTTACATGAGTTCTCTTATCCATGCAGCGTCCGTTCATCCATCCCTGTGCCTACAGTATTTTAATCCTGCTGTTTACTATAATCACTACTGCTGTCTTTGTTACACTACTGCTTATATTTCACTACTGCTACTGCTATAAAACTGTTGCTACTGATAAACTCTTGCGAGCAAGTCTATTTCCAGGTGCAGCTGAATTGACAACTCCGCTGTTAAGGCTTACAAATATTCTTTGGCTCCCCTTGTGTCGAATCAATAAATTGGGTTTTACTTCCCTCGAAGACTGTTGCGATCCCCTATACTTGTGGGTCATCAACCTCCCCCATGAGTTTGGCCTCCCAGTGATAGCAATCTGCTAGCCTGGGAACTGCACAGGGCTTGGGTAGGACATTCACCTCATATTCACGTCATTTCACATTTCACGGAGGCAGCCTCGGCATAACCCCTATGACGCTTGTTTAGAGGGAACCCATACTAAAGTGCATAAGTTTCTAGTCAAGCCCTACCCATAATCAGGTATTGCGGGGGTACTCTAAAATTGGAATGGTATCGCATCCGAACCCAATCGTCAGTTTTTGTCAAATTCATCATGTCATTCAGGTCATATTCACCTTCAAAATCTTTCAATAGAATGACTCATCATTCCAAGGTTTTCAAAGTCATTTGATTTCACATGTTCCCATCTAGAGTAATCAATTTTAGTTTTAGCACTAGCATCTAGTCATGAGGGGTGCTAGCTAACTTGTAGCTCTCTAGGCTAAATTTGATACTCTTGTAGTACTCTATACTTAGACCAAAGTTAACTATAAAAGTAAGCTTTGATACCCAAAGTAAAAGCTTGCAAGGATAAAAACTTGGGATTGGATCATTAAACATAACGTAATAGTGCAATGGTGCCTTGCTCTAGGAGAGCTTTGCATTAGGGTAGCTTGCAAGAGTATAGCTTGCCTTGAGTGGTACAGTGATCAAAGTTTTCTTCTTCTTCCTCGTAGAAGACTTCCTCCTCTTCGAAGCCCTCGGTACCAGTGTCTATAAACAGATACGAGGTATACAATCACCAAACAAATCTTAAGCACTATACTTTAACACACAAAGGGATCACACAAACAATCCTATCATCTCAACATTATTAACATGGTGATTGGTTTTATTTTCTTTTTAAGAAAAATAATTTCCTCTCATTGAAAATATTTATGAGAGTTTCTATTTATTTCCTTTGAGAAATAATTTCCTCTCATTGAATCTTATTAAGGTTTAATATCCTTAAATGATAAATCATGAACATATGTTGACCAAGGTCAACACTTCATATTCATCCATTTGAGGAATTGATTTAAATGAGATCTATATCTCATACAATTTAAATACTATCTGGAATAATTTAATATCACAAAGTAACTAAATATGAGATTCTAACTACTAAGCTATTATCTCATATTGAATTACTTGAGACAATGATTTAAATGAGAGAATACCTCTCATAGTATTTAAGAAATAACTTTGGGTAATTTAAATGGACTAGAAATGGCCACATAGCCATTATTTTGCTCTAGCCCATGATCATGGTAAGCACCACTGTCATATTTTTACATATTCATGTAGAGTATTGGAAATGTGAATTTTGAGAGTTGGAATCAACTCAAAATAACTCATGGTTGTTTTTTAATAAATATTTGAAGTTTGAAAAGGAACTGCCATGTTATTTTTACTACATGAATTCTACAATGAATCTAGGGTTGAGACCAGTGTAGTTGGCTAGATAATTTTATTAGCTTTCCAGAGATATAAAATTCATCCAATTTGGCTCAGTAGATTTTGTTCTATTCAATTTTGAATATGGCACCAGTATTGAATTCAAACTAAATGATTTAATTCGAATTTGAACTGGAGGGCTCGCGTGGGAAAATTAACGGGCCAGAGAGAAAAATAAGAAAAGGGCCGGCCCACTGCGTGTCTCGCATGAGCAGGCCGCCTGACAGTGGGCTCCACTGGTCAGTGAGTCTTAAACAGCGAAACGGTAAGATCAAATGAGCCGCAGGATTAGACGACGATCAAACGGCTCACGCTCGTCGTCGTCGACGGCGAGCGCAACCTCACTGACGGCGAGCACTAGGGGGTCGGCGGCTCACCGGAGATCCGGCGGTCGTCGGCGTTGATGCAGGGCGGCGTTGTCGATGACGGCGAACCTCCTGGTACCGGCGGCGTCTCCTGGGGCCGCTCCTAGCTCTGGCTCCTTCTGCGGCGGCTCCACGGCACTCCGGCGACAAATTGATGGGCTACGGTGTAAATTGGGGCGTGGCTGTGCTCGAGGAGGATCAGAGATGAGAGGAGAAGCGAATGGGGTGAGGAATTGAGGCGGGGGTGGCCTCCTTTAATAGTTGCGAGGAGGTCCCGAGGCGCATGGATGAGGTCGACCATGGCGACGGCGTTTGGAGCTGCGTAGGGGCAAAGCATGGACGCTGCGCTGTGCACAGTGTCATGGCGAGCAGGACAGGCGTCATGGTGCAGGAAATGGCGGTCTCCTGCGATGGTGAGGTCATCATGTTCTGGCAGGCCGTGGCGGACGACGGCGACGAGGGCGACGGTGACAAGGCACGGGGGAGAGAGAGGGCATGTCTGGCGTGTTGCTGGTGTCATGGTGACTCTCCGGGCGGGCGCTGATGGCGAGGTGCGGTCGGAGCTAACGGGGCGACGTCGCGCTCTGGACGCCCGTGCGTCGCGACCATGTGCGCACTGGCGTCACTGGCGGTCCTGGGCGAGTCCTGTGCTGGCTTCTTCTCGGTCAACAACGTGGACGAGCAGGTGCAAGGGAGTGAGGGGAGTCTCCAGGACATGGTGCTGCAGGCTGGAGAGGGATGGAGAGGGAGATGGCCGGGTGTGTGCATGTGCTCATGGCATGGCCGGTTACGGTCATGTCTCTACCTTGACCAAGGGTGCAAGTGGATGGTTCTGTCCAGGGATGCCAGAGGGAGTGAGTGGTGACTTGATCATAGATGGTTTAGTCCAGAAACCAGTGGATAAAAGAGTGTATTAAGTTTGCAGTTTTGTGCACACCAAGTGTTCGACACAATGGCCGCATGAAGCAAATTTTTGAATTTGGCCAAAATATTTTATGGAGATGATTCAAATAATGTTTGGCAAATAATGGTGGTCTTTGTTTGCAAAGTGGAGGTGATTTGTGAAAATCCAAAATAGGCATGATCTTAAATCTGCTTTGATGTTGAATCTTGGCTTGATCATATTAAGTAATTGAGAATGAATTTGTTATGTTGGTCTTTACCAAAGTTGTTCATCTTGATGAGTTCTTGGATGAGGTGCAAAGAGTTGAGAGAGTTTAGTTTAAAAGTTTCCTAATACAGGGGCTCAAAGTGGGTACCCTGATATAAAAACCAGTTTTGACCATTATCACATGTTGCATCGTTTTGAATTTTCTTTTGATTTGATTTGGGTTTCTTTGACTCAAAAGGTATTCTTTTGAGTTTAGTTATGTTTCCAAACCATTGGCACAAGCTAAGATGGCCTAGGTTAGAGTTTTGCAAAAATAGCCATAGGCTCATATGTGAGGTTATTATTTGCATTTTCTCCTTTTCTTCTTTGCTTCTCTTTGATCTTAAATGATCATGGTTTAGGTTTTAGAGATATTGTCAGGCACTTCAAACACATATCATGGAAAAACACAAGAATCAAGCATGAACACTATGCATAGCACATTATCCAATTTAAGTTTTTGTTGGTTCCAAATTTTGGGTAATAGAATCTCCTTCTCTTTATTGATTTGAAACTTTTGGGATGTTACAAACCCTTCCCCCTTACAAAAGATCTCGTCCCGAGATCTTAAAGAAAACAAGGAACTATAGAGATCTGGGAATTCAGTCCTCATATAATCTTCTCGTTCCCAAGTGGCTTCTTCTTCGGTATGGTTGCTCCATTGAATCTTCAGAAACTTGATACTCCTGGTGCGGGTGGTTCTGAAAGCTTCTTCCAGGATGCGAATAGGTACTTCGCGATAGGTCAAGTCCTGATTGATATCCACAACTCTGTGATCGATGTTTTTGAAAACCTCGGTCTTCTCAGGAACTTCCAAACATTTCCGAAGTAACGACATGTGAAACACATCATGCACAGCGGACATTTCCTCTGGTAGTTCTAGTTGATAAGATACTTCTCCTCGGCGACTCAGAACTTTGAAGGGTCCAACATATCTAGGTGCAAGCTTTCCTCTGAGTTGTACTTTGAGATACACAAAATCTCCGATATTAAAAGTCATTTCTCGGCGTCTCTTGTCCGCATAACTCTTCTGTCTAGATTGGGCAGTCTTGAGGTATTCGTGGATCTTGTGAACCTTCTCTTCAGCTTCTCGGAGAATATCTGGTCCAAAGACTTGACTATCTCCGACTTCTGACCAGTTCAGAGGGGTACAACACTTCCTTCCGTACAACACTTCCAAACATTTGCAAACTGGCTTGATAACTGTTGTTGTATGAGAATTCTGCATAGGGTAGGCAGTCTTCCCATTTAGATCCATATTCTAGCACACAGGCTCTCAACATGTCCTCCAGTATCTGGTTGACTCTTTCGGTCTGTCCATCAGTCTACGGGTGATATGCTGTACTGAAATTCAGACGGGTTCCGAGTCCTTCATGTACCTTCTGCCAGAATCTTGAGGTGAATTGGGATCCTCTATCCGACACAATTGACTTTGGTGTTCCATACAGGCTCACTATTCTGGAGATATATAACTCTGCTAGTTTGGGGCCTTGATAGGTGGTCTTGACTGGGATGAAATGGGCTACCTTGGTTAATCTATCAACCACTACCCATATAGAATCATTTCCTCTATTCGAATTGGGTAATCCAGTTATGAAATCCATTCCTACAGAATCCCATTTCCATTCAGGGATCTGTAATGGCTGCAATAATCCTACGGGTCGCTGATGTTCTGCTTTGACTCTCTGACAGATATCACACTTGGCTATGTAGCTTCCAATTTCTCTCTTCATTCCATGCCACCAAAATTGTTCCTTCAAGTCTTGGTACATCTTGGTTCCACCGGGGTGAATGGAGTAAAGGGTATCATGAGCTTCCTTCAAAATGACTTGTTTCAACTCTGAATCTGCTGGCACACATAGGCGTCCATTGTACCAAAGAACTCCTTCTTCATCTTCGGCAAATCCTGGTGCCTTTCTTGCAGTTATTTGGCTCTTGATTCCAGAAATGCTGGCATTTCCTTTCTGTGCTTCCTTTATCTGACTAATCAAGGTAGGCTGGAGCTCTATGCTTGCTAGGAATCCTTCACTAACTAGATCCAGTCTAAACTGCTCAAATTTTTGATGCAAACTAGGTTGCTCTTCTGCGATCATGGAGTTCAATTGACACGGCTGTCTACTCAGGGCATCCGCTACCACATTGGCCTTGCCGGGGTGGTAGTGAATTTCCATGTCATAATCCTTGATTAACTCTATCCATCTTCTCTGCCTCATATTCAGTTCCTTCTGAGTGAAAATGTACTTCAGGCTCTGATGATCCGAATAGATCTCGCATTGATTACCCATGAGGTAATGACGCCATACTTTCAAGGCTAAAACTACTGCTGCTAGCTCTAAGTCATGGGTTGGATAATTCTGCTCATGTTGCTTCAGTTGCCTAGACAGATATGATATCACTTTGCCTTCTTGCATCAACACACATCCAAGACCAATCTTGGAGGCGTCACAATAGACGTCAAATGGCTTGGTGATGTCCGGCATGATCAGTATTGGGGCTGTGGTTAATCTGCTCTTGAGCTTCTGGAAACTCTCTTCACATTTATCAGTCCATTCAAACTTCTTGTCTTTCTTCAACAGTTGAGTCATTGGTCTTGCTATGCTTGAAAATCCTTCAACAAACCTGCGGTAATATCCCGCTAATCCAAGAAATGCACAGACTTCAGTCTGAGTGGTTGGGGCGTTCCATTCTGCAACAGTCTTGATCTTTGCGGGGTCAACGGCAATTCCTCCTGCAGACAAAATATGTCCCAAGAACCCTACCTCCTTTAACCAAAACTCACATTTGCTGAACTTGGCATACAACTTATGCTCCCTAAGGGTTTCCAAAATTATCTTTAGGTGTTGCTCATGCTCTTCTTCTAACTTGGAGTAGATTAGAATGTCGTTGATGAAGACAACGACAAACTTATCCAAAAAGTTCATAAAGATCTTATTCATGAGATTCATGAAATAAGCTGGGGCATTGGTTAATCCAATGACATGACATTGTACTCATACAATCCATATCTGGTTGTGAAGGCAGTTTTGGGGACATCCGTTGCACGAATCTTCAGTTGATGGTAACCAGTCCTAAGATCAATCTTAGAGAACACTTTGGCACCGGTCAGCTGGTCAAACAGGTCTTCTATCTTTGGCAAGGGGTATTTGTTCTTGATGGTGACATCGTTCAACTTACGGTAATCCGTACATAAACGAGTGGCACCGTCCTTCTTATCCACAAACAAAACTAGGGATCTCCAAGGTGACACACTTGGTCGAATCAGACCTTTGTGCAGCATGTCATCCAGTTGCTTCTTCAGTTCCACTAACTCTGCTGGGTTCATACTATAGGCTCTCTGAGCTATGGGTCCTGTTCTAGGGATTAACTCAATGATAAACTCGATATCCCGATCTGGGGGTATACCGGGTAGATCATCAGGAAATACATCGGGGTATCTACAGACGACCCTGATCTGATCCAAAGTTGGCTTGGCTAAACTCTGGTTGCAGGTGAACTTTCTGGGCAGTCTTTCAAACACGTGTTCTACTAACACTCCGGTGCTACTAGTCATGGTGATGGCCTTCTTGGCACAATCAATCAATCCATGATGTTTCTACATCCAATCCATACCCAGTACTACTTCCAAACCTTTTGTTCCGAGAACAATCAAATTTGCATAAAAATCTATTTCATGAATTCTGATAGGCACATCTTTGCAATTTTTTCTAGCTTTTGTAGTTGAACCAGGTATTTGAACTATCATAACATGCTTCAAACTGATTGGTTGAATCTTACTAGTGCATGCAAAATCTTCAGTAACAAACGAATGCAATGCTCCAGAATCAAACAACACTCTTGCAGGTACTGAATTAACAGAAAACATACCCAGCACGACATCTGGCGCTTCCTGGGCTTCTTCGGCATTCATGTGAAAGAGGCGGCCGCTGCGGTTGTTCGGGTTGCCTGGGGCAAACTTCCTTCCAGTTGAGACACGTCGTTGCTGCTGAGCAGGTGCAGCGGTATTGGGGGCAGTCTTTGCTAACCTCTTGGGACACTCATTGGAGTGGTGACCCACAATTCCACATTCATAACAAGTTATTGTTGACTTGTCCTTGGGGGTGATGCGAACAGCATTGCTCCCAATACTTGGAGCAGTGTTGGTGTTGTTGTGGTTGCCGGGGGCTCTCATCGGGGCACGGTTGGAGTGATTATTGTTGGCATGGTTGTTGTTGTGGTGGCCTCCTGGCATTGGGTGTCCTCCACTCTGATTGGGGAAACTCGGACATGACATCGGCATCGGGGGCTTGTTGTTTGTTGGAGCAAATCCTCCGCTTGAGTTGGGGCGATACCTTGGGGTATTGCTAGGCCCACTCTGGTTCATCATCTGGCGCTTGCGGTTCTCATTGGCTTGGTGGAGTTTTCCCTCCATCTGAATGGCTGAGTCCACAAGGGCTTCTAGATCAGCGAACAGATTGTTCACAAGCACCGTCTGCATCTCATCGTGCAGTCCATTCAGAAATCTCTCCTTCCTCTTCTCGTTGTTGTCGGTCTCATCAGGGGCGTACCTTGATAGAGTGAGGAATCTGTCGCGGTACTCCACCACGGACATCCTTCCTTGTTTGAGTTCCCTGAACTCATCCCTCATCTTCTTGATTAGACCCGTGGGCACATGGTACTTACTGAACTTGAGTTTGAAATCCTCCCAAGTCATCATCTGTCCCGCATTCATTGCACGGGCACTTGTCCACCAAGCTCTGGCAGGTCCTGCCAAATAGTGGGTGGCAAACAGTACTTTTTCTGCTGCTTCAACTCCGACAACTTCCAGGTTGTTCTCCATAGTCTGGAGCCAATCATCAGCATCTAGGGGCTCTTCGGTCTTGCTGAACATGGGAGGGTTAGTGTTCTGGAAGTTCTTCAGTTCGGATCTAGGATGATCATGGTTTCCATGGCCTTGGTTGTTCTGAGCTATTTGCTGCAGTGCGGCAATATTGGCTTGTCTTTCAGCTCTTTCATCCTCTCTATCTGCCATCATCATTTGTAACATCTGCATCATTGCATCTTGGTTGGCGCTACGGGTTAGAGGGGCCATCTGAACATTGAGATAGATCATGACATAAGAGGGAATTTTTCTATGGCTTGTTTGGTAAATTTTCAATAGTTTAAAACTTGAGTACTTGACATGTTGAAATAAACCACACTTTCATTCATTCAAACAACACACAGTACAAGCTAACACATCAAATGGTTTTAAGAACCATTTCTCCATTCTACGATACAAGGGATCCTGATACAAACTCAGACCTATGCAAGTGCTTAAGTGAAACTACTCATCATCAACATCTATCGGGATGAAGTCATCCTCTCCGGCCTCCATGAACTCATAGTCTTCCACATCAGTGTTCTCATCATCCTCAAAGTCATCATCATCACTCAGGAAGGCTGCTCCTCCCTGAATGTCTTCACCTTCTTCTTCCAGCTCCCTCAACTGAGTCTCCTGTGCCTGGACAGTCTCCTCCAAGGATGCTATCTTCGCGTGGAGGCGCGCAATGGTGGAGTCCTTCTTGGCACGCTGCTGGCAGAGTGACTTGCGATCCTTGGCAAGCATCTTGATGGTCTCGGTCTGCTGCGACATATGGATGTGAGTCTGGTTGGCGTAGACGCAGGAATTGTCCAGCTCCTTGCGGGTCTCGTGCAGCATAAAGTCCAGGTGCTCCACATGATACTTCAGCTTGGGGTGCGGCTGCAGGTCCATGGGTCCTCCAATGGAGTCATGCCTTGCAAAGTGAGCAAAGCGAGTCCCCTGGTGTCGTTGCCTATTCGACGGTACCTTGGAGGAGGGATCCTCACGAGGGGGAGAAGAAGTAGGGGCCATAGGGAGGAGAGCACATGGGACAGTGGTACGCGATTTACCCAGCTTCGGAACACCTGCACGAGGACAGGGCCTACTGCTGCTTGTCTGGAATTATCTGGGCGCTTGCGCGTTGTTACAATGGTTGTGGTTGTGCCTCTAGGGCTCCCGGGATCCGGCTTATATAGGCGCACGGATCTAGGGTTTACATGGAGAGTCCTAGCCGGAATACAAGTTGCCCAATTACGGTACAATATCTTGCCGTGTACGTCAAGGATCTGCCTTCTATCCTGGCCGTGCTGGATCCGGATACTTTATGGGCCTCCACGGATCCGGCCTCTTCGTAGGTCGGTTGAGATCCGGCTCCTCGTTCCTGTGCTGGACTTCATCCTTCATGATCAACAGCAACTGGGCCGCCCGATGGGCCACATGCCACCATCACCGTCTGTGGGCCACCCGGGCTTGCCGGATCCAGGCCATGTCGTTGATATACCCATAAAGTATACCCACAACAGTAGCCCCCGAAGTTCTCCGAGATTCATCATTCCTCCGATTTCATTCAGCTCGGATCCGAAGAGAATCTTGAAGAGCTTTGATACGTCTCCAACGTATCTATAATTTCCGATGTTCCATGCTTGTTTTATGACAATACCAACATGTTTTGTTCACACTTTATATCATTTTTATGCGTTTTCCGGAACTAACCTATTGACGAGATGCCGAGAGGCCGATTGCTTGTTTTCTGCTGTTTTTGGTTCCGGAAAGGCTGTTCGGGCAATATTCTCGGAATTGGACGAAATCAACGCCAAACCTCCTATTTTTCCCGGAAGGCTCCGAACACCGAAGGAGAGTCGGAGGAGTGCTGGGGGGCCCCACACCCTAGGGTGGCGCGGCCCAAGGGGGGCGCGCCCCCTATGGTGTGGCCAGCCCGAGCCCCTCCGACTCCGATTCTTCGCCTATTTAAGCCGTCGTGACCTAAAACCTCGACACCAATTGACGAAACTCCGAGAAAGACTCCGGGGCGCCGCCGCCATCGCGAAACTCCAATTCGGGGGACAGAACTCTCGTTCCGGCACCTCGCCGGACGGGGAATTGCCCCGGAGCCATCTCCACCGCCGTCTTCACCGCCATCTTCACCGCCATCGCTGCCCCCATGATGAGGAGGGAGTAATTCACCCCCGAGGCTGAGGGCTTCGCTGTAGCTATGTGGTTCATCTCTCTCCCATGTACCTCAATACAATAATCTCATGAGCTGCTTTACATGATTGAGATTCATATGAGTTTTGTATCACAATTTATCTATGTGCTACTCTAGTGATGTTATTAAAGTAGTTCTATTCCTCCTGCACGTGTGTAAAGGTGATTAGTGTGTGCACCGTGTGGTTCTTGTCGTAGGCTATGATCATGATCTCTTGTAGATTGTGAAGTTAATTATTACTATGATGGTATTGATGTGATCTATTCCTCCTACATATGCATGAAGGTGAAAGTGTGCATGCTATGTTAGTACTTGGTTTAGTCTCGTTGATCTATCTTACACTATAAGGTTACTAAATATGAACAAATTGTGGAGCTTGTTAACTCCGGCATTGAGGGTTCGTGTAATCCTACGCAATGCGTTCATCATCCAACAAAAGTGTAGAGTATGCATTTATCTATTCTGTTATGTGATCAATGTTGAGAGTGTCCACTAGTGAAAGTGTAATCCCTAGGCCTTGTTCCTAAATACTGCTATCACCGCTGCTTGTTTACTGTTTTATCGCGCTACTATCTGCTGCAATACCACCACCATCAACTACACACCATCAAGCTATTTTCTCGGCACCGTTGCTACTGCTTATACTTATTCATACCACCTGTATTTCACTATCTCTTCGCCGAACTAGTGCACCTATTAGGTGTGTTGGGGACACAAGAGACTTCTTGCTTTGTGGTTGCGGGGTTGCATGAGAGGGATATCTTTGACCTCTTCCTCCTCGAGTTCGATAAACCTTGGGTATCCACTTAAGGGAAAACTTGCTCGCTGTTCTACAAACCTCTCGCTCTTGGAGGCCCAACACCGTCTACGAGGAAAGGAGGGGGAACGTAGACATCAAGCTATTTTCTGGCGCCGTTGCCGGGGAGGAAAGGTAAAAGGCACTCATACTTCGGTTCCAGGTAAAGTACTTTTCTGGCGCCATTGTGTTTGTGCTCGAAGCTATTTCCTTTAGATCCTGCAATTGCAACTTTTTGTTTCTTGTTTACACTAGTTAGGCATAATGGAAAACAACAAAAAAATTGGTGAGCTTTTTAGTCTTTTTCCTGATTTAGAATTGTTTGATGCGAAAATTAAAAAACCTATGGAACCTTATTTGCATGCTAGTAGCGATGTTATTAGTATGAATGCAATTACTGCTAATGATATGAAGAAGTCTAAGCTTGGGGAAGCTAGTTTTTGTGGTCTTTTTAGCTTCCCATCTTTAGGGGAGAAAATTTGTTCTGATAATGCTTTATCTCCCATATGTGATAACTCTAATAATGCTTCTGATATTTTAAATCCACCTGCTGAAAGTATTCCGTATAAAATACCCATGAAAATTATTGAACGTGTTATGGACAACCACTATAAGGGGGATGGAACTGTCCATCCTAGAGATCATTTACTGTTTTTGCACGAATTATGTGGGTTATTCAAGTGTGCAGGTATCTCTATGGATGAAGTGAAGAAGAAGCTATTCTCCGTTTCGCTGTCTGGTAAAGCGGCGCATTGGTATAAATTGTTGGAGAATAGGCATTCTCTTGGTTGGGAGGAAATTGCATCTCTCTTTTATTCTAAATTTTATCCTCCGCATGAAGTGCATATTGATAGGAATTATATTTATAACTTTTATCCTCGTGATGGAGAGAGTATTTCTCAAGCGTGGGGGAGATTGAAGTCTCTAATGCTCAAATGTCCCATTCATGAGCTCCCCCGTAATGTTATTGTTAACAATTTTTATGCGAGACTTTCAGGACAACACAAGGACTATCTGGACGCGTGTTCGGAAGGATCTTTCACAAGCAAAGAGGTTGAAGCTAGGTGGGATCTTCTTGATCGGATTGAGGACAACGCTGAAGGATGGGAGAACGACAAAGGTAAAGAGTCAGGTATAAATTATGATTATGAATGCATTGAAGCTTTTATGGATACCGATAAATTTCGAAATATGAGTGCTACTTATGGTCTTGACTCTCAAGTTGCTGCAAATCTTTATAAAGTCTTTGCTTCTCATTTTGAATTGCCTAAAAATAATTTTGATAAGTATCATGAACCTTTTAAAGAGGATTGCATGAAGAATGAAATTGTTGTTAATTATTGCAATAAGCATGCTCAAACTCCTAAGAATGCCATTTCCTATAAGCATGTTAATTTTTGTGGAATACATAGACCTTGTGGAATTAATCAAATCAAAGATGAATATTGTATCCATCATGCTAATGAAAAAACTAGAAAGTGGTTTAGGGCTCTAGATGATCTTGGTAAAAAAGTTTGTGCCCTCTATCCTTTTATTTGTGAAGTTTGCCATGAAGTGGGTCATTTTAATTTTCAATGCTCCTCCAGTGATATATTGAACCCAATGAGTGCTGCAAATTTGTATTGTGATGATGAAATTACTCCTAATCAGCATGATGAACTTACTTTATTTTTGGGGTGTGAAGAACTGTCGAGAAAAATCTCTTTGTTACATATGAGTGATCTTGATATTGATGATGTCCTGCATGGGTGTTTTTCTTATTGCATTGATAATAGCCATACAAATACTTACATACAAAATATTTTAGAAGATGACACCTTGCCAAAATATGATAGGACTGCTGTGTGTTTTCAACTAATTAATGAAAAGGAGGGATTCTCCCAAGTTTCTTCTATTGTTTCTGAAAGTAAATCAGGTTATGCGGACAAGCCACCCACCAAGCCTTTTCTTCCTGAAGAAGGGAACGAGGAGAAGGAAGAGAAAAAGAAGAAGAAGGGAATGAAGAAGAAGAAGAAGAAGAAGAAGAAGGGAATAAAAAGAAAGAGGTAACATCATATCCCCGCGTATATGAGATAACAATAGGTAACCGTAAGTATGTTGCTCCTAATGATTATTGTGATAATGAATCTGAATATGATGATCTTCCTATGCCCTTTACATACATTAGCAATCATGATTTGAATGAGCACACCACTTTTGATATTGCAAATCTCTCGGGAAATTAATTCTGAAAATGATGATGATAATAATTGCCATAGTGTCGATGCTATCCATGCTTCCTCCCATAATGATATAGAAAGCTCTAAGCTTGGGGAAGAGGTGTTTGCAAATCCTTTAGCTACTGGTCATTATGTTCTTGATACATCTCCTTCTAATAACAATAATGGTGTGGACACAGATAAACCGATTGTGAAGGATAACTATTCTATTTCTTATGATGACACTATGCCTCCGGTCTCTAATGATTATTATAAAGAATGCTATGATATAGGTTCTAATTATCCTTATGAAACTTGTCATAGTCATGATTGGATTACCAAAAACAATCCCCTTAATAGGCAACTTGTTTACCATGTTCAAATTCTGGATAATAATCTTGCTCCAATTACTATTAATGAGAATAACTCTTCTTATGCCAAATTTAATGATACTTCTATGCATATGAACCATGATAAGAATGTTTTAAGTGATGGGTATATTGTGGATTTCATCAATGATGCTACTGAAAGTTATTATGAGAGAGGGAAATATGGTTATATGCATCTTAATAATATTAAGTTTCCCCTCTTTATGTTGAGAATCTTGAAGTTACTCGTGTTTTATCCTCTTATGCTTGTCACTTTGTTCTTCATGAATTCATTTGTGTACAAGATTTCTCTTCATAGGAAGCATGTTAGACTTAAATTTGTTTTGAATTTGCCTCTTGAAGCTCTCTTTTGCTTCAAATACTATTTCCCGCGAATGGATTATTAAAACTGCTGAGCCCATCTTAATGGCTATAAAGAAAGAACTTCTTGGGAGATAACCCATGTGTTATTTTGCTACAGTACTTTGTTTTATATTTGTGTCTTGGAAGTTGTTTACTACTGTAGCAACCTCTCCTTATCTTAGTTTTGTGTTTTGTTGTGCCAAGTGAAGCCTCTAATCGAAGGTTGATACTAGATTTGGATTTCTGCGCAGAAACAGATTTCTATCTGTCACGAATCTGGGATTTTCTCTCTGTAGAAAAATCAGAAAAATATGCCAATTTACGTGCGTGTTCCTCAGATATGTACGCAACTTTCATTAGTTTTGAGTTTTCTGATCTGAGCAACGGAAGTATTTATTAGAAATTCGTCTTTACGGACTGTTCTGTTTTGACAGATTCTGCCTTTTATTTCGCATTGTTTCTTTCGCTGTGTTGGGTGGATTTCTTTGTTCCATTACCTTCCAGTAGCTTTGAGCAATGTCCAGAAGTGTTAAGAATGATTGTGTCACCTCTGAACATGTGAGTTTTTGATTATGTACTAACCCCTCTAATGAAGATTATGAGAAGTTTGGTGTGAAGGAAGTTTTCAAGGGTCAAGAGAGGAGGATGATATACTATGATCAAGAAGAGTGAAAGCTCTAAGCTTGGGGATGCCCCGGTGGTTCACCCCTGCATATATCAAGAAGACTCAAGCGTCTAAGCTTGGGGATGCCCAAGGCATCCCCTTCTTCATCGACAAATTATCAGGTCCCTTCTCTTGAAACTATATTTTTATTCGGTCACATCTTATGTGCTTTACTTGGAGCGTCTGTATGTTTCTTGTTTTTGTTTTTGTTTGAATAAATGCTTGTGTGGGAGAGAGACACGCTCCGCTGGTTCGTATGAACACATGTGTTCTTAGCTCATAATATTCATTACGAAGGTTGAAACTGCTTCGTTAATTGTTATATGGTTGGAATTGGAAAATGCTACATGTAGTAATTGCTATAATGTCTTGGGTAATGTGATACTTGGCAATTGTTGTGCTCTTATTTAAGCTCTTGCATCATATACTTTGCACCTATTAGTGAAGAAATACATAGAGCTTGTTAAAATTTGGTCTGCATGAGTGGTTTCTCTAGAGTCTAGATATTTTCTAGTAAGGTGTTTGAACAACAAGGAAGACGATGTATAGTCTTATAATGCTTGTAATATGTCTTTTATGTGAGTTTTGCTGTACCAGTTTATACTTGTGTTTGCTTCAAACAACCTTGCTAGCCTAAGCCTTGTATCGAGAGGGAATACTTCTCATGCATCCAAATCCTTGAGCCAAACAACACTATGCCATTTGTGTCCACCATACCTACCTACTACATGGTATTTTCCGCCATTCCAAAGTAAATTGCTTGAGTGCTACCTTTAAACAATTCAAAATTTATCACCTCTGATTTGTGTCAATGTTTTATAGCTCATGAGGAAGTATGTGGTGTTTAGCTTTCAACCTTGTCATTTACTTTTGACGGACTCTCATATGGACTAGTGGCACATCCGCTTATCCAATAATTTTGCAAAAAGAGCCGGCAATGGGATTCCCGAGTCCCAAATTAATTAACAAAAATAGACACTCCTCCATGGTATGTGATTGTTGGACGGCACCCGAAGGATTCGGTTAGCCATGGCTTGTGTAAGCAAAGGTTGGGAGGAGTGTCATCATCATAATAAAACTAAAATAAAAAGGCACTCCTTCATGGTATGAGATTGTTGGCAGGCACCCGAGGATTCGGTTAGCCATGGTTTGCGAAAGAAAGGTTGGAAGGAGTGCCACCCAAAAATAAAATAATTCATGGGAGCCGCTCTTGGAAGTCCGGTTGGCGAGGTAGTTAGTGTACCCATTACCATTCGTTGACAACAACAAACACCTCTCAAAACTTTACTTTTTTATGCTCTCTATATGTTTTCAAAACCAAAGCTCTAGCACAAATATAGCAATCGATGCTTTCCTCTTTGAAGGACCATTCTTTTACTTTTATTGTTGAGTCAGTTCACCTATTTCTCTCCACCTCAAGAAGCAAACATTTGTGTGAACTGTGCATTGATTCTTACATACTTGCTTACTTGCATTTGTTATATTGCTCTGCATTGACAACTATCTATGAGATATACATGTTACAAGTTGAAAGCAACCGCTGAAACTTAATCTTCCATTGTGTTGCTTCAATACCTTTACTAAGAATTTATTGCTTTATGAGTAATCCTTATGCAAGACTTGTTGATGCTTGTCTCGAAAGTACTATTCATGAAAAGTCTTTGCTATATGATTCAATTGTTTACTCATTGCATTTACATTGTTTCGAATCGCTGCATTCATCTCATATGCTTTACAATGGTATGATTAAGATTATGTTGGTAGCATGTCACCTCAGAAATTATCTTTTATCGTTTACCTACTCGAGGACGAGTAGGAACTAAGCTTGGGGATGCCGATACGTCTCCAACGTATCTATAATTTCCGATGTTCCATGCTTGTTTTATGACAATACCAACATGTTTTGTTCACACTTTATATCATTTTTATGCGTTTTCCGGAACTAACCTATTGACGAGATGCCGAGAGGCCAGTTGCTGTTTTCTGCTGTTTTTGGTTCCAGAAAGGCTGTTCGGGCAATATTCTCGGAATTGGACGAAATCAACGCCAAACCTCCTATTTTTCCCGGAAGGCTCCAGAACACCGAAGGAGAGTCGGAGGAGTGCCAGGGGGCCCCACACCCTAGGGTGGCGCGGCCCAAGGGGGGGGCGCGCCCCCCTATGGTGTGGCCAGCCCGAGCCCCTCCGACTCCGATTCTTCGCCTATTTAAGCCGTCGTGACCTAAAACCTCGACACCAATTGACGAAACTCCAGAAAGACTCCAGGGGCGCCGCCGCCATCGCGAAACTCCAATTCGGGGGACAGAACTCTCTGTTCCGGCACCCTGCCGGACGGGGAATTGCCCCCGGAGCCATCTCCACCGCCGTCTTCACCGCCATCTTCACCGCCATCGCTGCCCCCATGATGAGGAGGGAGTAATTCACCCCTGAGGCTGAGGGCTTCGCCGTAGCTATGTGGTTCATCTCTCTCCCATGTACCTCAATACAATAATCTCATGAGCTGCTTTACATGATTGAGATTCATATGAGTTTTGTATCACAATTTATCTATGTGCTACTCTAGTGATGTTATTAAAGTAGTTCTATTCCTCCTCGCACGTGTGTAAAGGTGATTAGTGTGTGCACCGTGTGGTTCTTGTCGTAGGCTATGATCATGATCTCTTGTAGATTGTGAAGTTAATTATTACTATGATGGTATTGATGTGATCTATTCCTCCTACATATGCATGAAGGTGAAAGTGTGCATGCTATGTTAGTACTTGGTTTAGTCTGTTGATCTATCTTACACTATAAGGTTACTAAATATGAACAAATTGTGGAGCTTGTTAACTCCGGCATTGAGGGTTCGTGTAATCCTACGCAATGCGTTCATCATCCAACAAAAGTGTAGAGTATGCATTTATCTATTCTGTTATGTGATCAATGTTGAGAGTGTCCACTAGTGAAAGTGTAATCCCTAGGCCTTGTTCCTAAATACTGCTATCACCGCTGCTTGTTTACTGTTTTACTGCGCTACTACTGCTGCAATACCACCACCATCAACTACACACCATCAAGCTATTTTCTGGCACCGTTGCTACTGCTTATACTTATTCATACCACCTGTATTTCACTATCTCTTCGCCGAACTAGTGCACCTATTAGGTGTGTTGGGGACACAAGAGACTTCTTGCTTTGTGGTTGCAGGGTTGCATGAGAGGGATATCTTTGACCTCTTCCTCCCTGAGTTCGATAAACCTTGGGTATCCACTTAAGGGAAAACTTGCTGCTGTTCTACAAACCTCTGCTCTTGGAGGCCCAACACTGTCTACAGGAAAGGAGGGGGAACGTAGACATCAAGCTTCAAAACCTTTACTTGTCTCCGGTATCATCTATTCGGAAATCTTCCTTTCTTCTGGATCGTTAATGTAACGGAGATCCCACTTTTCCCGCGCACAACTTCCTTTTTTCCCGCGCTAAATTTTCGGAGATATGAATCTTCTAGCCGGAAATTTCGGGAGCGCACAGTTAAGTTACCTCCTCGTCATTTTACCGTTTTTGACCTAAGACACATGTCGATCATCCAACGGCGTGACTGTTCAGTTTCTTCCGTTAGATCCGAAACACGAATCTCCGCGCGGGGTCTATATATAACCCTCGTCCGCGGTAACTTCTCATTCTTTCACCTTCTCACCCACGTCGTCTTCTTCCTCGCGCCGCGCCGCCCGACAGATCTCATCTCCGGCGAACTTTGCCACGGTGAGCTCCACGCGCCGCCAGCCCAAGCATCTCCTCGCGCAAAGATCCTCTCGGTTGAACGGGAAATCCTTCCCGCCGCCGATTCGTGGTCACGCGAGGCGATTCCCAGCAAGTCGGGCGACCTCGACTCCACCGGAGCTCCGTCGAGCCACCGCGCCATTAACGGTACGTGCGCCGGCCTCGTAGAAGATAAACTTAGTGTAGATCCGGATACTCAATTTAGTTCGCATGGGTGCAGCCGGAAGCATGCCGCATGGTTCACCGCACTGTACTGGTAGTTCTCCGAATAGCCCGGATCCCAGTACGCTAGTTCCAATCTGCCCGGATCCCATAGCATATCTGCCACCATATGTTTCCGACATCAGAGTTAGCTCAACCGTTTTCCGCATCTTCCAGAGACCGCTACAGGCCGGATCCCCTCCCTCAAAGAGCTTCAAGAAGAACTCGAAGGACAAGCTAGGATGGCAGCCAAAGTACAAGAGGCGGAAAACAAGAGGGCGTCCAAGGCCCGGAATCGTGAAGGAGAACGGGGTCAGTGGTGGCCCTGTGAGACCACCGATGTGGAGCTTAGAGAGCTTCAGAACGAAGGTATGATCTCTGCTCATTGGAGTTTCATACGCGACACTGACGTCCCTAAGCCCGGATCTGGCAAAGTGGTTATGACCAAGGCCTGGGTAGAGCGCGGATTGTCGCTCCCTTGCTTGGAATTTTTCCTCTCAATCCTCAACACATACGGACTTCAACCCCACAACATCTGCGTAAACTCATACCTCCACCTCTCAAACTTCGTAACTCTCTGCGAAGGGCACCTTGGGATCCGACCAGATGTCAGATTATGGTAGTTTTTCTTCCGAGTGAAGAAAGAGACAAAAGATAAAGCAATGGTGAACTGTGGGAGCATGACGTTCATGCTCCGACCAGGTCGCATGTATCCGCCGCACGACTCTCACGAATCCGTCCGGTACTGGAACGCCGGATGGTTCTATGAGAAGAATGATTCGGTTCCGAACGTCCATGAGGGATTGCCCAAGTTCGTCAACGAGCCTCCGGAGGAGCTTGCGAGCTGGAGCTTTGTTCCTCGCTCGCCCAAACCCCAATCTTGGAGAAGGCTGCGCGGAGAATCTCTTGGCTAGTCCATGACGGGCTAACCGGAGCTCAACTCACACTAAGCTGGTTTACCCGGCGGATCCAGCCACTACGGTACAACGCACGATTAATCTGTGCATATACCGGGGCAGACGACCTGCTCCGAGCTACCCGCCACAACCTTCCGGCTGATTCCCTCAAGAGGAGAATCAAGACTCTCGTGAAGATTGGCCGAGGCCAACCGGTCCCGGAGCTAATCAAGGATATTCATACAAACGACCAGTGTCCTCCGGTAAGCCCCAACTCCTTTGTTACTTCTATCTTCACAAGTTTGGATGTTAACTAATCTTGTACTCATGTTTCCTCCAGCTCGATACTTTGGCGGAGGAGGAATTTTGCACCATACTTCGTGTCCCTGTCAGCGGTGACGCGGCGGAGGAGGTTCCGGACGACGAGGAAGAGGAAGAGGAGCAGGCACCTCGAAAGGCTGCCCCTCGACCTTCAAAATGTCCCCGCGCCAAAGCTTCTGGTTCTGAAGCCGGAGCTAGCGGTGAGGCCTCCGCCAAGAAACCTAAGACCGTCAAGCCACCTCCGCTGAACTCGAAGAAAGCGGAGCGTGAACGCCTGAAGATGCTTTCAACAGCAGGCAAACGCTCGAGCCCCAACATCCCCGGCGCCCCGTAAGTTTCCGAGTATAGTGTGTCTTTGTTTTGATAACGTTATTCCTTTTATGATTCCTTCCAATTGTTTGCAGAAATCCGAGTACCACCGCCACCCGGACCACCAGCCAAGAGCCCATCACGAAATACATGAAAAAGTCTCCGGCTGTTGGCCCCTCTACACCAGTTCCGCCCAGCACCTCCCACACTGCTCCTCAGCCATCTCCCCCTCAAGCTGATCAATCTCCCCCTCCTGCCGCAAACACTCCACCGGAAATAATTCCGGTTAGCAGCGAGAAGGTGGGCGGAGAAGATCCTAAAGCCAAGGGTCCTGCCCCTGATGAAGCAGAAAATCAAGCCCAAGGAGAAGCTGAGGTCACTTCTTCCGAGAAAGCTGAAGCCGGTGCTGGCGATGTCGTCGTATTTCCGAAGAACTTTGGAGATCCGGCTGACCTCACTTCCACCCCCAAGGCATATGCAACTAAGTTTTTCAACAAACTTACTGAGGCGGAGAAATGGGAGCTTGAACAAGACTTTCTTAACGCCATGCTGGACAATGCCTGGGGGAAACCTGATGCCGCGACGTCGGAAATTCAGGACTTCAAGAAGGACGTCGGCCAGTTCTTCGACAAACTCATCTGCAAGCAAAAGGTACTCCCCAGTAGCCCCCAAGCATGTAGGCGGAAACTAGATACTAGTTAGTGTCTAGATGCTTAAACAAAGGTCACTTCTGGAGAGATTTTTAAATTGTAGCAGTAGCCCCCAAGCATTATGGCGGAAAGGTTCCGGCAATAATGCTTCAAAGGAACCCACTATTATAGGCGGAATTTTTACTCCTGCTCTGACTTTATTTTACAGGAACAGCAGGCGCTGCACTTTGAGCTGCACCAGAACATTGCCCTTAAGCGCCGCGTTACCCTGGGTCAAGCGGAAAATATCCGGACCCTGAAAAATGAAAATGCAGAACTGAACAAACAGCTGGCGGACGCCCAAGGTTGGTTTCCGCCCTTTTTTGTCATTAATTCACGTTCCGACGTTGAACTTGTTTTTGATTTATATCATTACAGGCGCATCCTCTTCCCTTGCCACAACCTCCTCAGAACTTGAGAACCTGCGCTCCTCGTACCAAGAATTGGGGACGAAACTGATGGAGGCGGAACAAAAAAGGGAGCAGGCCGAGAAACAACTGGCGGAGAAAAACTCCGAGCTGACCAGGGAAAAGGGCGAATTCTTGTTGAAGAGAAATGCGGACAGCGAGACCATCAAGAGGCAGCAGAAAGAGCTCAATGGACTCCGGAGATATATGGAGACCGCAGAACGTCATTGGGATTTGCTCAATGAATACATCCTGGGTATGAAACCGGAACTTTAAACAGATGTCTGATTTTTGTTTGTGCTCCATCTCGCTCGCTTATATCCGATTATCTCATGCGAGCCGCTTGGATACCCGGAAAACGTCGGAACCTGTTCCCCCGAGACGACCTTCTTCAACTTGCAGGCGATGATTGCAAAGATCTCATCTCCGCCTCCCGGAAGATATGCCACAACTTATCCATCAAGAGGAGTCGCACTTGCAACGTTCGCAAACTTGTTAAAAAGATGGACGTTCTTCCGGAGCTGGTGACGGACTTGCAAGCCTCATCAGCCCGAGGCGCAGCTGCGATGGCCTTAACTATGTGCTTGGCGCATAACTCGGAGCTTGATATTGACGAGGTAACCACAGCCGTTCCTCCGGAGACAGACGTCGGTGCGCTCCTGGATGCGGTGAGTGGTTATGATACCCGCATTGCGCGCAGGATCCAGCATGAAGAATTCTACGACAAGGTCGTTCTTCCTGCGGACGAGCCACTTGAAGCCGAACTTCAAAAGGAACGCGACGCGGAAGCCCGACCTGCGGAATCCGGAACCCAGTTCACCTTGACCAGCTCCAAGGATGCTCCCCAAGATGAGCCCAAGGATAGCGCTGCAGCCTTAGAGGAGGATGAAGAGAGAAATGAAGATGTGTCGTCTCCGGCCGAGGACGCTGAGGAAGGGGATCCAAAGGGCAAAATCTCTCCAGCTAAAGAGGATCCAAAGGACGAAACCTCTCCGGCTACGGAGGATTGAAAACTTGTTATCGCCAGAATTTGACCGCATTGGAGTTGGGCCGTGATGAAGATGGGCTTGGAAGATTTACATCTAAGAGGAGTTTCTGAATCGGCCTTGGGGCTAGAATTTGGGCCAGTGTGCCCGTGTATCTGTAAATAATAGTAGTGTACGTGTCGGTTAGGATTAAGAAACGAGTCTAGCTCGTACACGGTTGGGTTTATGCCCACGTTAGACAGTCTACGGACTATAAATATGTATCTAGGGTTTTTGAAATAGAGGACAATCACGTTCACAACAAACACAAACCAGGCGCATCGCCACCCCTTATTTCGAGGGTTTCTTCCGGGTAAGCATCATGCTGCCTAGATCGCATCTTGCGATCTAGGCAGTATACGTTTATTCATTACCTTGTGTTACTCGTGCTGAAGCGTTGTTGATGGCGAGTAGCACTATTTATCGTAGATGTTTTGGGGCTTGCATTGATGCTTTTCTTATGCATATTTGCTTAGCAATGCCATCCCTCGACATCTAGCTGCCCTTACACCTATCTAGGTGTAAGGGCAGCACCTTGCTTGTTCGTTACTTAGTAGATCCGATCTCGTTATAGTTGCTCCTTGTTCCAAGGATTAGTTTAATATCTGCATGATTAGGCCTTATGCTGGGGTTGGACGATCCGGTAGTGCGTGAGGTGTTGTTTCACCGTTCCTATAAGGGATGTTCCGGGAATTGACTTAACGTTGGTTTTTAGGCCTCTTTTAGGAATAGTTTCCATCATCTTTCGTATCTGCTAGGCCCAACTACGCGTAGGATGTTCCGATTATGCGGTGAAAACCCTAAACTATCGTAGATTGGTTTAGCTTTGTTTTGATCAAGCAGGATCCCCATGTCATCGTAAATCCAATGTGAACCATGGGGCGATCGGCTCCTTGAGCCGATCCACGAGGCAACCCGAGAGCCGATCGGGCTCGTATTTAATGTTTACGTGTCTACCATGCGGGAGACTAGTTGAAGCAATCCAACACCTTCCCGATCAGGTATAGGTCAGGTGGCACGCCCTTGCAACCGCCGGGACGTGTGCTCGGGACTTTGCAGGACGACGCGAGGCACCAGGGCCCACTTAGCAGTCTTGGGAGTCTCCCGGCTCTTCGTGTTGCTTAACCACTACTCGCCGGTGGGTTTTGGCAGACAACACATTCTGGCACGCCCGGTGGGACGCTTTCTACAACAACCACGTCAACATCGGCAGCCAAGATGTCGGACGAACTGATCAAGTACGAGGATCTACCTGCAGAGCATAAGAAGAAATACGATGAGCTGAAGGCCATCTTTGTAGCCGATCTCATCGGCTCTTTTGAGAAGACCCGTTCGCACGGCATCAGGTTCAAAGGATTCACGCCCGAAGGCGCATTCGAGGGATTAGATCTGTCTCTCCCTTCGGAGGAACGTACCAGAGCCCTGCGCCAAGAAATTAACTATGCTGTGGCTCATTCTCTACATCGGCATTCTGAGAGCCTAGTGAATACGCTTGAGCGAGTTGCGCTTCGTGTGGTGCAAGAAATCATGAAACATCAGTATTCTCCGTCAGGACCTGCTTTAGGGACTCCACCTGCTTCGTGTGATACCATTCCACACCAGGCCACCACTGCCATTCGCGATGGCAGCTCCACAGCAACAAGGTTCACCGGCATACGTGGTCTACAAGGTTGGAGGTGGTCCTGGCGACTACCAATTCTTGTATGAGCCGCCCAAGGAGATCCCACATGGATACGTGTGCACATACGTGCCGGACTGCAACAACTGGACGCACGCGATCCAAACTTCGGCAGGAGGAATTGCCGGAGCAGGAGCGATTGTTACGGCAGGAGGGATTGCTGGAGCAGCGGGGAGTTCTGGAGCAGATGCTGAGAAACAGGCGTGGCTAACTAAATATGCCACTACAACGAGTACGGACACCTCAACCCCTACAGCTCCTACTGTGGATCAGATCAGCGCAATCTTGAGAGACCAGTTCGGTATCCTGCCGAAGAAGAAAACAATCGGCTATTCCAAGCCGTATCCCAATGAGTATGACCTGATCCCGCTGCCACCTAAGTATCGGCTCCCTGACTTCACAAAATTCAGTGGATCAGAAGGGTCTAGCTCCATCGAGCACGTGAGCCGATACTTGGCACAGCTGGGCATGGTTTCAGCATCAGAACCGCTACGTGTGAGGTTCTTTGCTCAATCTCTCACGGGTCCAGCCTTTGGGTGGTACACCTCGCTACCCCCAGTTCAGTTCGGACATGGAAGCAGCTGGAAGAACAGTTTCACATACAATATCATTCGGAAGCTACCGAAGCTGGCATTGCCGATCTGACACAGGTTCGGCAAAGGCGAGGAGAGACGGTGTCTGAATACATTCAACGTTTCAGAACTGTCAAGAACCGATGTTATTCGGTTCATTTATCTGAGAAAGAAGCAGTCGAGCTGGCCGTGGCAGGCCTCGCAGCCGCCACTCAAGGATCCGACGTTCCAAGTGGAGTACAATTCGTTGGCGCACATGGTCCGGAGACTAACTTCGTATGAACAGCGCCACCCGCAATTGTACCAAGACAAGTTCAAGCGCACGATAGGCCCGGTCGACGCCGAGGAGGATGAAGACCTTGCGGAAGATCGGAAGTCGCCGTGGCTGAATGGACTCGGACGGCAGTTCCCGTGTCCCGCAAATGGGTGAAACAACCAGGGCCTCCAAAAGGGTTTGACTTTGATTTAAGCAAAACCGAGCAGATTTTTGATTTGCCGCCGAAGGAGAAACAGCTGAAGTTACCCGAAGGCCACAAAATTCCTACGTCACAAGAGATGAACGGTAGGCCATACCGCAAATGGCATCACACGTTCACCCACGCCACCAACGATCGCAAAGTGTTGCGCGCACGCATTCAAATGGCGATAGAGTTAGGCCGATTAATCTTCGGACAATTTGCCATGAAAGTAGACACACATCCGTTTCCCGGCGTCAACATGGTGGATCTCGCTCACTCCCTAAGATGCGAGCCAGGTTTCTCTTTGGTGTCAACATGGCAGGGCTTGGGACCCGCCATGGCAAAGATAAAGCGAAGCGAGTCACTCCCGTGGCAAGGAGAAAGAGGAGGCCGATCCACGCGACCGGCCCCAACATGATAACAGTACGGTACCTGACAGAAGAAGAAGTGAGAAGCGTGCGGTATCAACGACCACTCTCCGCGCATCTCCTTAACAAATATGAGCAGCAGTATGACCGACGTCGGTGCTACGATGTGGATGACGAAAGATATCGTCGGTCTGATGCAGATGACAGGAGGTATCATCGATATGATAGAGACGATGAAGGGTACGAGCGTCATGCTAGAGGGAAGTCAAGAGAGCAAGAAGACATGGATAGGCATTGGAACTGTCCTTTCTTTAAACACTGCTGGGACTCGAGAATGAGCCGATTGCCTACAATCGAGAACTGCCCGTAATGTAGGCCGCAGAGGAAGGGAACAAATGAAGTTTCGGTGTTCAAGCGTCTCGGGCCTCTCCCACCTCGAGACAAACGAGCTGAGTCGTCTCAAGATGAAGACTTCGAGGAGTCGATGAAGAAGAGGATAGGTACCACCGGCCAAGGTGGTGCCCTGATGGACTCAGCCATTCGCAGAAGCGTAGGGTGCAGCGGCTACGAAACCTGGAGGAAGCCGAAGCACAGTACCTGTACACGTTGAGGAAGGCACGACCCGATCTGGCAGCGAAAATTCAGCAAACGCTGGAGATAGAGATACGCCCGCCAAAGAAAGTGTGGCGCCCTATACGGACAAAAGCCGATGCAGAGGCATCGGCTGATACAAACATGGTGTTTATACTCCCATCGGAATTTTGTGCTCCAAAGGACGAGGAAGTATCGGTGGCTCAATTCGACTGCGGTCCACGGCCAGTGATCTTTGAGAAGCCACGAGAGAGGAGCTACAGGCATTTGAAAGCTCTATACCTAAAAGGTTATATCGATGGGCAGCCTGTCAGCAAGATGTTGGTTGACACGGGGGCGGCAGTCAACATAATGCCGTATTCCATGCTACGACGTTTGGGACACTCCAATGACAATCTGATCAAGACCAACGTCACGTTAAGCGATTTCAACGGCCAAGCATCAGAAGCAAAAGGTGTTCTGAATGTAGATCTGACCGTAGGCCGAAAAACCATACCTACCTCGTTCTTCATCGTCGACAGCAAAAGCAATTACGCTGTCCTGTTAGGAAGGGATTGGATTCACGCTAACTGTTGCATCCCATCCACAATGCACCAATGCATCATACAGTGGGATGGAGATGAAGTGGAGGTTGTTCAGGCAGATGACTCAATCGAGATCTCACTAGCTGCCATGAATATTTGGGATGCAAACGACCAAGAACCGCTCTCTGGAATCAGTTTGGACAGTTGTGAACGCATCGAAGCTTCAAAAAACGGGGTGAGGCTGGTCTTATCCACTGGCTTGACAGAGTAACAAGATCTAAATCAGTAGGTGTACGTGGCAAGGCCGATCCCTACGATCGGCCCCAAAAAATAAAAAGCACGAATCTCATCTCGAGCATGTCACGTAGCCATAGTAGGAAACCAAGAAGTTGTAGACCCTCATTGAGCATTGCGATGAAAAAGGAGGCCAATTCTAGCAATCGGCCAAAATTATCCTCGACATGCATTTTGCCTGTGTTCAGCATTGATCTCAGAAAGGATGCCTGAAGAGCCGATATCTTCAATCCCTTTGAAAAATCGGCTCGGGGGGCACTTAAACGGATAAGATACGAGGTTACGAAGTATGAATTGGCTGTCAATGGCCAGCAGCTCAAGATATATTCCTCGAAGATGATGGACATTGGAATACCGGGGCCGATGCATAAGTAGATCGGCCGGAAAAATATAAATTTTTTAAGCACAGCCGATGTACAGCCATCGACTCTAGAATAAAAAGCCGATGCGCGACCATCGACTCAAGAGGTACAAAGCTGTTACAAGAGAGGTACAAGCTCGAATGAGCAGTTATCAAGTCGCATGGAAAAGCTCTACTGAAGGAATGCATCAAGAGCATGGAGAGCGGTAACACGGACACGATCCACCTCGGCGATTTCGGCCTCATCATCCTCGTCTTGACCTGTCACCAGCTGCTTGTTCAGGGCGCGAATTCCGGCCAGTTCAGTTTTCAGTTCAGCTTGGAGGCCTTCTGCTTCTTCGCGGGAGTGAGCAATGAGAGCTTCCTTATCTTGAATGAGCTGTTTGGTAACTCGGACCCTCTCTTCAAGGACCTCCAACTCTTTTCGCAAGGCCTCAAGTTCAGCAGTGCTAGCAGAGGTGTCAGTTTTGGTGTCCAAAGCTGCCTTTTTCTCATTAAGCCGCCGACATTTGTTTGCAATATCGGCTTTCATTGGAAGCTGGGCGTGGCGTAGGCTGATTCTCTGACGAGCCAACTCCACCCTTGACTTATAAGCAGACAGAGTCACAACCGGCCAGAGCTTCAACTGCAGCGTCACTGGGACGTGAGGCTGGATTTCTTCAAGAATGTTCTTCACCTCCTCAGAGTTTTCGACTAATGTCTCAATGGGTGAAGAAAGCAGAGATTTGAGGCGTTGGAGTTGGTCAGCGATGACGCTGGGGCTCGGTTCATCACGTGCTGTGGAGTGGGCCGGCTCGATAGATTCAGGGTCGAACGACAGCAAGCCTGAGAGATCACAGCCCTGACAAACAACAAAAAGCAGCATAAGTCTGCAGATCAGGGTAAGGGCAAGACCAACAAAGGGAACATACCTCTCCTATGACCATGGGAAGAGCCGATGACGAAGCAATCGGCTGTGGCGTCTCTGCCTGGGGTTTGGCCAAGGTGGCAACTTGGTCGATGTCACCTTTAGAGGTTGTTACCTCCAGAGTTGTGGAGGGCATCAGAACTTCCTCGACATCCCCACTGGAAGTTTCATCAATCTGCAAAAAAGATGGTGAGCCGATCTGGGCAGCAAAGCACAAGAACTAAGCTAGGAGGAGTTGGAGAGCCGTTACATTTGAAGCTTCTTAGTTCGAGGAAGGGGTTTGCTGATCCTTCCGAGCCCTCTTGGTGCATCGACTCTTTGTGCGTAAGCTTCCTTGCCCTGTTTTGATGGGAGCTTGAAGGGCAGCAGGTTCAGGGGCTGACCTTTTCTTGGAAGCCGATGGTGGCACATCTGGCTGTTTTTGCGTGGTGGTGTCCTCAGAGGTGCCCGAGCTTGAGCCTCGTCGGCTCGGATCTGCGTCTCCTCACTGGTATTGTCTTCAGTAGAGGTCTGCAAGAGCAGGATTAATGGACACTGACATGCTATAAAAGCCTAGAAGGATGAATGGAACAAGATGGGGTATAGAACAACTTACATATAAGCTTTCTGGAGCTGGCGCAGGGTTTTTGCCCTTCAAAGTTTTCCTGGCAGCTACTTTTCTCACTGCCGTTCTCGCCACGACCGAGGCTCGGGGGCAGCTGGCCTCGAAGAGTCTTTACTCTTGGGAGCCGATTTTATTGGAATCGGTCGGCTTCGCATCACAACCTTTTTAAAAGGTGGTGAGTTCTTGCGGAAGAGGACCACTGGAGCTGGTGGGAGGAATTTGAAGGGGGATCCATCATCATTGATAGGCTCTGGGCCATCTTGTTGCCGCAAAGAAACAGAAGCGGGGTTATAAAGCATCACCGGAAACTATCGCAAGGAAATTTGTGAGCAAGTGGTACCTGTTCCTGCGAAGTATCGGCTTCGGCGTCAAGTTGTTTCAGCAACGGTCCTAGGGCTCTCCTGAAGGCATGGGTCTTCCACATTGTCCACCAGATCTCAAAGTCATCAGTCGAAGAGATGAAGGATAGATTGTGAGGGATTGGGATGACTAGAGCATCAAAAAAGGAGTAACATCTTTGATCGGTGATAACATCGGGCAAGTCAGCCCTGCTCTCGGTTAGATGGTGGAGAAAGAGGTGAGGAGACACCTGCCCAAGACCGAATTGCCGGCCTACTACGACCAGGTCTGGTAAGATTCATAACCAGGTTTTATGATCCTGTTTGAGGTGCTCATGCCAAGCTCGGGAGGAAGCGAGTGGACGGATCATGATGGAATATAACCGCCGAGTGCTCGTCGTCATCGGCAAAGCTATCTAACCCGAAGGAGACTGGATTTTCAAAATTTTCGGACTCTCGATAAGGAAAGAAGAGAGGGTCATCCAGGCCCCGGTAAAAGTTACGAACCATCCCGATGCTTCCTTAGGGTTCGGCTTTGCTGCCTGGAAGACTCGTACAAGGCTTGGCCGTAGGCCGGTACAGCGGATTGGCTTCCCGTTGGTGTTTGGAAAGGTGCAGGTAGCCAAAGGTGGAAAGTTAGGGATGTGGTTCTGGAAGTACAGTTGAGCCCATAACTGAATAAACCACCAGGGGCCTCCCGTTTTAACTGTCTTTTGGGAGAATAGTTTGACAGACATCAGTTGGAGGTATCGATAGACTTCTCCCAGAAACAGCTTGCCAATGCCAAGTTGGGTGCCTTTGGCAAGTTCATAGGCCAAAGAGAGATAGTTCTTGGTGGGAGCGAGGGAAGGACCACGAGAATATGAAATGCTCCAACCAGAAGTTCAAGAAGGCCGTGTGTTCTTTCTCGGTTCACGAGGCCCTTGGTTTTCATGTGGCGTCTAAGATAGGCACCCCGGTTAGTGCACTCTTCCTTAGAGGAGAGTTTGAATGACACCTTTGGCAGCATGAAAGCGAGAGGGGCCGGGGGATGAAATGTCTAGGCCGGTGATCATGGCCACGTCCGAGCAAGGTTGGCGTCATGGGGCCATGGCCAAACATGAAGCAGTTTAGCGCGTCAGACCAAAAGTAGCCGATGGTTTTCAGGAGATTTTCATGTTTCTCAAGGGGAGACAATGACAAAGACAGAGCATCGGCTATTCCTGTGGTTTCCCATTTGGCTTGGTGAGTTTTAGCTACTCTATTGTACCAAGAAACCCAGTCCTCAGGAGGGTTAGGCCAGGCTCGTAAGCAGTCGGCCCAGGAGGTTAGATCCAGGTTTTGGTTCACGAAGGGAATCCTATTGGCCTCGTAGGAAATCAAATTGGATGGATTTTCGGTGGAACGGGGACCAAGGCAAAGGGAATTTGGAAGAGAAGGATGCGGCAGAAGGATGTCTGAAACCTAAAATTAATGATGAGACCAGGCATTAATTCAGGAGTTTTGCCGTTAAATCTAACATTACGCTCAGGTGACTTGGGGTGGTTAAGGATTACCTTCAGGCCAGAGACCGTGGCGTTGGCGCTGGATGATTCCGCCATTGGGTTCGCTGCGGAGTTTGGATTTGCATGTCCAAGATCTAGGGTTCGCGCGACTGCGGTCTAGACCTGTTCGATTGGAAATTTGGGGATCTGAATTTGAGCAAGGTTTGCAGGTTATCGTTTGAGGGGGTGACTAAATTGACCTATCTCGTAATTTATCGTGAGGGACCGATGCGTTGCCATCGGCTCATTGAGCATTGACCAAGTTGACAATCGGCAAAGTCAGTATGAGGGGAAATCGGCTAAATTAGCATAAAGGAAATCGGCAAAATCAAATTAAAGGAAATTCTTCATTGATAACGGGATTTCTTACATAAAGAGCTGATTGCTCTCAAAAGGAAGTACCAGGGGATACATTGCCCCATCTACTACTACTGATCCTATGCTAAGGATCTTATCTATGGGCCGTCGCTGCCCTCATCGTCGCCATCGTCGCCGCTGTCGGCGCTACTCCCGGCTGGCTCGTCGTCGCTGCTGCCGCGGCCGCCGGTAGGGCCCTCGTTGTCCTCGTCCTCCTCGTCGCCGTCGTCGTCCGCCGTCGAAGTCGCCGAGGTTCCCCGGCCGGGGCGAAGCGCTTGGCCGGCGGCTCGTCGGAGGAGGTGTCGCTCGTCCTCCTCCTCCTCCTCCTCAAAGGAGGTGAAGTCGTCCCAGGAGAAGCGATCGTCATCGCTCTCCTCCTCCGTTTCCCCGTCGGCAAGGAAGCGGAGGTCACTCTCCCGTCGGTCGAGGACTTGTCGTCCTCAGACCAGACGGAGAAGTCGTGGCTGGACTCGTCCCCGTCTTCTATGGCGCGGCGAATGTAGGCCCCGTGGGCCTCCTTCGGGTCCCACTCCGGCGTCGGCTCGCGGGAGGGGATGACTGGAAGGAAAGACCCGACGAGGCAGAGGAGGAAGAGGACATGGTGGCAGAGGAGGGCTTTTGGAGTGCTAATGCGAAGGGGATGAAGAAGTGAACTGCAGGATGCGGTTAAAATAGAGGCGATATAGTGGAAATGATTCAATGCTGCAGCGGTTCCCGAGGATGTGGTGCCAAAACCGTCAAATCGTGCGGAGAAGTTGAGAAGGCAAGGCATCATGATGAAGGGATACCCTGGCAGTTCTGTTCTGCCCCGATTTGACACGACGAAGAAAGGGAAAAACAGAGTGGTTTTGGAATTACTATTGCCAAAACCAGGGGGCATGTGTGCGGTGACCCAGCGTACCACTGCATGGTGTAGTACACAAGTCGTTGACATAACACAAGTGAAACACCGTTCCACTCATATTACATCCCTCAGAGTGGTACAACAGAAACATATGCGAGTCCAAGGTATGTCTATAGAAGTACACACGAGCTGTTTACATAAGATCAACACAACCTCCTACTTTACGAGTGAGGTAAAACTTCAAATAAAGCTCCGGAAGAACGACTCATAGTCTATCTTATTGCTAACTCAAG